>NC_058404.1:14062191-14196505 GCF_002201575.2 Neomonachus schauinslandi
GAAGGAAGGAAGGAAGGAAGGAAGGAAGGAAGGAAGGAAGGAAGGAAAAGAAGTCTTCACATAGTCTTCATACCTAGGTCTATGGGTCCTCTTACTTAAAGACTCTGGAATAAATGACTTCTGTGGGCACTTGAACTCTGAGATGCTGTGATGTTATGATTAGTCAGTCTTTTTCATTACAGGGGGACAAGAAAACAATTATCTCAACTATTATTGCCCCCATTCAAGCACATCCAGTCAACCTTGGTTCTTTTGTTTTACAAATGAAAGAACCTTCTTTGTGAAAAAGAGCCACCTGTTTAATTGCTGTGGGACTAATTGGTTAAGTAAACACACATATTGACACAATGGTACGCACATCATTTCTGTGAGAAAAATCATAACCCCTTGAAATCAGTATATAGAGAAAGCAACAAAGCAAAACCTGAAACCCTGCAAGTCACAACTTGATTACTATTTCCACAGCTAATGCTTGGGCCAAGATGATGGTTGGGGGAAAAAAAAATTCTGTGATGAGCACCATTTTATGCTTATGAGCATTCAAAGCACAGGTATGCTATTAAAGCTGCTAAAAACTCTTTATAGCAGCACTGCATAGGATCAACACCATTGAGTAGATTAAATCACATAAGCCTTGGAAAGTAACAATAGAACTTACTAATAAAGTATGATGATAGCCTTAGTGATGTACGAACTTGACGAATGAGTCCAAATATGAGCCATTTCCACATTTAAATATGACACGTATACAAACCAGTCTTCGTGGGAAAAAGGACTACTACTTTATTCAGTATTTTAAAAATAGTTTCATGTGGAAGTCAACCCAAAGACAAAAACCTGTTAGGAATTTAGTATAAATTATTACTCAAGGAGTATCATGTTATACTATCCATGGCAGTTTTTATTTCATAAGAACTGGTCATTTCTTCTAATAAAAATAAGTATAGGGGCACCTGGGTGGCTCAGTTGGTTAAGCTTCTGCCTTCAGCTCAGGTGGTGACCTCAGGGTCCTAGAATCGAGCCCCGTGTCAGGCTCTCTGCTCAGCGGGGAGCCTGCTTCTCCCTCTCCCTCTAACCCTCCCCCCACCCTGCTCATTAGTGCACTTGCTCTCTCTCTCTCTCTCAAATAAATAAATAAAATCTTTAAAAAAAATAAGTATAGAAAACCTATAACTGTATATCCTAAAATTGAAAGCCAAGCAGATTCTCTAGTGTGGTTCGATGGGTTTTACCACATCTGATTTTATATGAATTAGACAAACTGAAAACTTAGTAATTTAAAATAATATTTTTTAATAAAAAAATGAAGATTTTACTGATGACTATGTAAGACACATAGTTTTGGAGTTTTGCAGACCTCACTTTGAATCTTGACTCTACCACTCACTTTGGGCAAATAATTTACTTCTCTGAGCCTTAGTCTCTTCATCTCAAAATAATATCAACCTCATGGAGTTTTTTTTGAAATTCAAAACAGATAAAATAGGTGAAACTACCTGACATATCATAGGCTTTCAGTAAAGTTAGTTCCATTTCTCTTTCCGCCCTCTTGAATCTTTTCATTAAAAACTAATTTATGGGGGCCCCTGGGTGGCTCAGTCAGTTGAGCAACTGACTCTTGATTTCAGCTCAGGTCATGATCTCAGGTTTGTGAGATCAAGTCCTGTGTCCTCCGTGCTGAGCGTGGAGCCTGCTTAAGATTCTCTCTCTCTCCCCACTTTCTTCCTCCCTTTCCAAAACAAAAAAGGGGGGAGGGGCACCTGGGTTGCTCAGTTGGTTAAGCAACTGCCTTCAGCTCAGGTCATGATCCCGGAGTCCTGGGATCGAGTCCCACATCAGGCTCCCGGCTCGGTGGGGAGCCTGCTTCTCCCTCTGACCCTCTCCCCTCTCATGCTCTCTCTCTCTCTCTCAAATGAATAGATAAAATCTTTAAAAAAAAAAAAAAGCTAACTTATGACATATGTAGGTGCTAAGTGCAGAGAAACATCCAAAATGTAAAGTAAAATTTGGCCTCAGGTATTTAAAATTTTCTATGAATAAAGAATGATGTCTGATTAGAGAGGAAACGAACATAATCTCTGGGTGGTCAGATTATATTTTTTTATCTTTGTATTTAGCTCTATGTTCTAATTTCTTTAGAATGAATATGTATTACTGTCGTAAATAAATATTTGATATTTCAGTGAATGATGTAGTTTATAATCTATGAGCTGATACATAAAAAAATTACAAGGATTACTATAACCCAGTTTTTAATTTTTATTCCCTAGAGCATATCATATTACTGAATTATTAGTTAAAGAAAAACAGACCCGGTAGCTGACATGTTAACCACTGCCATGGTTATGGACATCAAGAGAAAAAGAGTAGGTGGGACTGGAAATAATGACTTTTTGTTAAGCTTTCTTGTACAGCCCCCTCCTGCCTCATATCTGGGTTATGGCAACTATATCCTGTCTTGTGTCTCTACTTCCAGGCTTCTCACTATGGTAGACCCCCTTACCTGCAAGAGCATGTGTCCCAAGACCCCCAGTGGATGCCTAAACCATGGATCCTACCAAACTTTCTATGTACTGTGTTTTTTCCTACGCGTACATACCCATGATAAAGTTTAATTTATAAATTAGGTGCAATAAGAAGTTAACAATAACTAACCATAAAAAAGAACAGTTACAACAATACAGTAAAATAAAAGTTATGCGAATGTGGTCTCTCTCTCTCAGAATATCTTACTCTCCTTACTCACCCTTCTTTCTGTGGTAATATGGGGTGGGGTAAAATGCCTCTGTGGAGAGATGAAGTGAGGTGAATGATGTAGGCATTGTGATGCAGTGTGAGGCTCCTATTAGCCTTCTGAGGATACATCAGAAGGAGGATCATCTGCCTTCCGACCACAGTTGACAGCAGGTAACTTAAACAACAGAAAGTGAAATCAGGGATAAACCGGACTACTGTATGCCTTTAATTTCCTTGAATATGACTTCATTTCACCTTTAGCCAGATGGTCTTCCTTTACCTTATAATTCCTTTGCAACCAAAGGTTCACTTGTCATTGTAGGATATGGTAGGCCAGGTAGAAGACAATCCCCAGCATTTACGAGTAATACACTCTCCCTTAAACTTCACATTTATCTATAAGCGTGAATTTATTGTGAATTATTCTAGACCCCAGTGGGCATAACTTGGATATCTGCCATACTCATCTGTGATCACAGGACACTTACCTTAGTAATCTGGAATTCTGTTTCTCCTGATTATAAACACGTGTGCGTGCATGTGCCCCCACACACACACACACATGCATACACCACACAACATAGGAAAAGTAAGTGCTTTTATGGCACTGAAGTACAATTTACCCATATTAAGTCAACTTCAAGTATCGATTTTTTAAGTTTTTATTTCAATTCTAGCATACAGCGTAGTATGAGTTTCAGGAGTACAATATAGTGAATCATCACTTCCATACATCACCCTGTGCTCATCACAAGTGCCCCCCCTTAATCCCCATCACCTATTTCACCCATCCCCCACCCACCTCCCCTCAGGTAACCATCAGTTTGCTCTCTGTAGTTAAGAGTCTGTTTCTTGGTTTGTTTCCCTCTCTCTCTTTCTTTTTCAACCCTACTCACTTGTTTTGTTTCTTAAATTTCACATATGAGTGAAATCATATGGTATTTGTCTTTCTCTGACTGACTTATTTCACTTAGCATTATACTCTCTAGCTCCATCCACATCATTGTAAATGGCAAGATTTCATTTTTTTTATGGCTGATTAATAATTCCATTGTGTATATATACCACATCTTCTTTATCCATTCATCTGTCAATGGACACTTGGACCACTTCCATAACTTGGCTGCAGTGAACGTAGGGGTGCATGTATCCCTTTGAATTACTGTTTTTGTATTCTTTGGGTAAATAGTAGTGTGATTACTGGATCATAGTATGGTTTTATTTTTAACTTTTTGAGGAACCTCCATACTGTTTTCCACAGTGGCTACACCAGTTTGCATTCCCACCCACAGTGCACAAGGGCATCTTCTTCTCCACATCCTCGCCAACATCTGTTGTTTCTAGCATGGTCGATTTTAGCCAGTCTGACAACTTTGAGGCATTGTAGTTTTGATTTGCATTTCCCTGATGATATGTGATGTTGAGCATCTTTTCATGTGTCTGTTGGCCATCTGGATGCCTTTGGAGAAATGTCTGTTCGTTTTGGAGACCAAACTCTTTAAGCTGGCATTCAGGGCCTTCCACAAGCTGATCTCATTCTCCCTTTCTAGCCGTATCTTCCGTTACTCCGATGACAAACCTGTTACCATCTCAGTGTATACTGACAGCCAAATGCTTTATGTATAATGCTTTATGTAATTCTTACAATAGTTCTGTGATTGCATTATTATCACCCCCATTTTACAGATGAGGTTTAGAACCAGATATTTAATATCTTCCTTAAGAGCACACAGCCAGTTATTGACAGAGCCGGATTCAAACCCAGTTTGACTCCAAAACCAGTTTTCTTAACTTCCTTTCTAGCCAAACAGATCTCTCTGTTCACCATCACTGTAACACATATCCGATTACACGTCCATGGTTTTTTTTAAAGATTTTTTTTTTTTTAAAGATTTTATTTATTTGACAGAGAGAGACACAGTGAGAGAGGGATCACAAGCAGGGGGAGTGGGAGAGGGAGAAGCAGGCTCCCCGCGGAGCAGGGAGCCCAATGTGGGGCTCGATCCCAGGACCCTGGGATCATGACCTGAGCCGAAGGCAGACGCTTAACAACTGAGCCACCCAGGCGCCCCTAAAGATTTATTTATTTGCGAGAGAGAGAGAGAGAGAGAGAGATGGGGGGAGGGGCAGAGGGAGAAGGAGAGAGAGAGAGAGAGAGAGAGAATCTCAAGCAGACTCCCTGCTGAGCACAGAGCCTGACATGGGGCTTGATCTCACCACCCTGAGATCATGACCTGAGCTGAAATCAAGAGTCGGACACTTAACTGACTGAGCCACCCAGGCACCCCTACGCTCCCATATTTTTAATCAGAATGTTTACTCCAACTCAAAAACTGTACCCTACCTGTCCTTCAAAGTTTACCTCAGACTTTAAACTTCTGTGAAATCTTTCAACCACCAGCCTACAGTGATATCACCTTCCTTCAGCATCTGAGTTTTTATATTTAACTGTATATGGTTTTAGATTGTCATTAGTTCATTAGGTTCACGGTGTTGTCTTCCCAACCACATAATTAGTTGCTTGATGGCAGAAACCATGGAAGCCAGGTTAGATAAGCATATAATCTCTAAGATTCTGTTCTTTGGTTTATATTTCTATCACCTGTAGTCCTGTGTCCCTGGTAAATGCTCAAAAATGGACTCAGTGTTAAACTAATAACTTTTCATAGAAGACTCTCTCCTTCTATCATTAAAGTAAGCTAGTTCACAAGTCTGAGTTGACAACTTCTCTGGAGGCTATTATGTAATAGATATTATGTAATATTATGTAATACTTGAATGAATATTCAGATTAATATTTTTTAAAAGAAAAATCGTAGTAAATCATCTTTGTGACTTTAAATAGTTTGAATGGATAGAGGATAATTTTCCAGTTTCATCCTGTCCCTCAGCCTTCCTGGACCTTTTCTGAATAAAAGACAATGTGGTTTTATTTCTATTTAACACAAATTGTAAAACCTCCTCTATCACATGCCCTTTCAGACCACTGAGAAAGAACCTTAGCAAAGAGGGAAGGAGGGGAAAACCATACCCAAAAATATGAGTCTTGGATCTGTTTCCTAAAACCAGGAGGTGGCAGAGACTCAGGGAGGAGAGAGGTTGTGTTCCTTGGTTGAAGGTCATTGAAAGGGGTAATGCAGGTATGCTTGGTGAGGCTGTGAGTGAATTTGAGGTCAGGGTCAAAAGAAAAAGGTTATGGCAGCCTACTTGAATATCTTTGTGACAATTTGAACTTACTTCTCCTTCCCTCCCCAGCATAATGTCCCCACTCCCCCTTCTCTGCCTCCTTTCCAGCATCTGAGTTCTTATTCATTCTAATGTAGAGTTCAGAGGGAACTACGTGAATCTGTGCCATTGATTGGTTTTGTTGTTTGCTTAAAGATTGATTTAGCAATCTCCATAATCCATTCTGCCTTAATTTACACTTTGCAGTGCTATGGTACGTTTAGAAGGACTGATTAGTAACAGACTTAATCTCTCCCAAGAAATAACAAGACATATATTTGTAAGATAATTGCGTTTCAAGTGATCAAGAAAGACTGTAGGTGTGAAAAGAGTTTCAGTAATAGGCATACCTTGGGGGAAGTCAAAGGATTTTTACTTAAATATCTTAAAGGCTAAATCAGAATTCATTGAACAACAGTAGCTCACAAAAAAAACTTTTAAAGTGAAAATTATATGAGAGCATTTCATTTATCAGAAGATGGAATGCCTGAGCATTTAGTGAAAAGAACTTTTTGAAAGGAAAGCTGTTTTGTTGTTTGAGGCTTTTGGGGGGTATTGTTTGTTGTTGTTGTTTTACTTTTTCATTGTTTTTCAATGGATCTCTTCCATTCAGGAAAATTAGGTGGATTTACACAAGAAAATAACACTATAGATTCTGGAGAGCTTGATATTGGCCGAAGAGCAATTCAAGAGGTTCCTCCTGGGATCTTCTGGAGATCACAGCTTTTTATTGATCAGCCACAGTTTCTTAAGTTCAATATCTCTCTTCAGAAGGATGCATTGATTGGAGTATATGGCCGAAAAGGCTTACCACCTTCCCATACTCAGGTAAAAGTAGGCTTTGTTGTCAATAAAATGGAAACTGCTAGTTTGCATTTTTAAAGTTATTCTGTTTCTTAAGTTCAGCTGTTTTAACTGTTGGAACACTTTCGTATTGATCTTTTACAGTGAAAAGAATTTTGAATGTAGGTTACACTTGAGGTTTTCGAATTAGTAGAAGAACGGCATTTTCTTCCTGACTTGCATTAATCGTTATTGATGGATTAAAATGTACTAAAATTTGTGAGTAACTAAGTGAATATCGAACATCATCTGAACACCTAGGAAAACATCATGGATTTTCCAAGTGTTCTACAAAGATTCTGTGAGGATTTCAGAGGATCTTATTCCTTTCATGTAACAGATGCATAGTATTTTCATCTCAAACATTGTATTCATGGAGTTGAAAATATATCGTATTTTTTCTACTTAATGCCAGACTTACTGTTAGTAAAGAAATTATGAGAACATAAACATAAAGAGGATGACATGAACTTTTATCAACTCAAGCCACAATTCCTCAAAGAGGCAAGAGAACTTTCATATATAACCAAGGGTGATCATCTAAGTGGGGTACTCAAAACAATTCAAATACCCTTCAGTCATTCATTCAAGGAACTTTAAAGTCAATCTGCTTGCATGAAAATTATGTCACAGTAACAGTCACAGAGAGCTGCTATCAGTAATTCTATAGGCTTTTTCATAATCTAATACTGGATCAGGGTATGTAAGTTGGAAATTGTGGTTTAAAAGAGGTCCCATTTTGGGGGCGCCTGGGTGGCTTAGTCAGTTGGGCATCTGCCTTCCACTCGGGTCATGATCTCAAGGTCCTGGGATGGGGCCCCATGTCAGGCTCCCTGCTTAGCAGGGAATCTGCTTCTCCCTCTCCCTCTGCCTCTCCCTCACCCTGCTTCAGCTCTCTCTTTCTCTCTCTCTCTAAAATAAATAAATAAAATTTCAAAAGTAAAAAAATAAAAGAGGTCCCATTATGTCTAAGAGAAATTATTTAAATTACCTACTATAAATTGGAGCTCAGACTTTCCTAGGGTCAACTATTATGTTAGTCAACACAGGAATTCCACAAATGTAATAGATGGTTAATTAACATTGACAGTTGGATGAACCTAAAGTTATACTTGATAACCAGTTTATGTACCCATAGAATTTCATGCAGATTTTAATTTGATTTATGAGATGAGGACTGGAGGATTTTCATGTATGCTTTAGAGTATGTAATTTTGTGAGAGATTCTTTTTCTATAACCTAGGAATATAAGTTATGAAGAAAAATTGATCATATATCAATAAAAGAATCGTATCCTCAGAGAAAGAGGAGTAAGAAACTTTGAACATGCTTTCTCTTATGTCACTGTAGATCAGGGAAAGTTTCATATGCATATATAAATTACATAGCTATGAAATTTTTGAAGATCATGCTTTGGTACATTCATTTTTCTGATAACATTTTTTCATATCTACGTTATTAAAGTAAATGCCTTTGATCCTTGCATATTAAATACTCCCCATTGTGGGGGCACCTGCATGTCTCAGTTGGTTAAGCATCTGCCTTCTGCTCTGGTCATGCATGATCCCAGGGTCCTGGGATCGAGTTCCGCATCAGGCTCCTTGCTTAGCGGGCAGCCTGCTTCTCCCTCTGCCTGCCACGCCCCCTGCTTGTGCTCTCTCTCTCTCTCTCCCCCCCTCCCTGTCAAATAAATTTAAAAGATCTTTAAAAAAAATAAATAGTGTACTAGTGTTCAATTTAAATTTTTTATTACAGTTATGTTTGACACCAGTTTATGCTGTAGGTGACGACACAGAGTATGATATAATAACCAGATTGACTTAAATGGAAGTGGATCTCAAACTTCACTGAAAGCAGAGAGATTGCATTTATATCAATAGTCTGGTGAAATAGAAAAAAATATATTTTTTCATTGGAACCATATACATAACTGAAGAAATATACCTCCAAAGCTAATAAGCACAACAGTGAGCATAGAACCTATAAATTCCAGAAAATAATTTCAAAAGAAAATCGTTGTGTACTTTGAAGATTTATTTAAAGATTTAGGGTTGACTCTTTTCCAAGGTATATATACCATATGAGATTAGGGAAATAAAAAGTGCAGTTTCAGGTTTTCCCATAATTCTTCTGGTATTTAAATACAATATACATAATATCCACTTTTCCTTTCTACCACAATATATGTGTTTAACCAGATTACGTGTTTTCTGAAGCTCCACAGTTATTAGGGTTCCTTCCTCTGGTTTATTCAAGATCAGCAGAGCAAACAACTATTTCTGAGTTCAGTGTTTAAACATGAAATATGCTATAAAGCAGCCCAAATTGAACATTTCTCTATTTCTGGGGAACATTAAATAAATCAACCTGAAATAATTAAAATTGGCCAGCCATTCAGAATAGTCACTTGAGTTTTAAAAGTCTTTGTGACCCTTTATAAAACTGTCCATTTGATTGTTGCCAAGGAATTAATTGACTTTCTTCTCCCTGATGCCCAGTTCATTCTCCTGGACAGTTAGAAGCCTAAAGAAGCAATTTAATGCTTCTCATTTAAGTACATTTTAATTTAACACTGTATCATTTAAGTACGTTTGCATGAAGCCTGTTTCAGAATGGTAGCTGGAGACCTGAGTTCTGGAAGCATACACCCCTACCACTCTTTGACCTTGTGACCTTGAAAAATCACTTCACTTCTCTGCACCTCTTTTTGTCCAGAAAATGAAATCGTTGGATCAGATGATGCCTAAAATCTCTTCCTCCTCTATGTGCCAATGATTTACAGCAAGACCATGCCACCACCAAAAAGTTTATTTGAAAATACAGTTAATGGGACACCTGGGTGGCTCAGTCAGTTAAGCATCTGCCTTCGGCTCAGGTCATGATCTCAGGATCCTGGGATTGAGTCCCTCATCGGGCTCCCTGCTCAGTGGGGAGTCTGCTTTTCGCTCTGCCCCTCCCCTTGCTTGTACTCTCTCTCTCTCTCCAATATTTAAAAGGAAATACAGTTAAGTATTCATAGATTCTGAGTTCTCATCCTTTTTTTAAAAGATTTTATTTATTTATTTATTTGAGAGAGAAAGAGAGCAAGCATGAGTGGGGGGCAGAGGGAGAGGGAGAAGTAGGCTCCCTACTGAACAGGGAGCCCAATGCAGGGCCTGATTCCAGAACCCTGAAATCATGACCTGAGCCACCCAGGTGCCCTAGTTCTCATCCTCTTAATAACTGAATTAAGTTGAGCATATGGATAATCTAACTGCTCAGAAATGAACCAGTAGGATAGCTTTATCAAGTCTAACCTTGTTTCATGATCACTTCCCCGAAGTGGTGAGACTGAATGTTATCCTAAAAATAGCATAGGATCCTAAGACTTGCCCTCACAAAAAAAAAAAAAAAAATCCATGTCTCCATCTTATGAATAGGTATTACAGAGTTAAGCCAGTAGCCCAAGTTTGTTCATAAGTGATTGCTTTTTACTTTACACCCTGAGAACAACAGTTATGAAAAGTTTTTGTTCCGTATAATTTGTTTACTTTTTGTAGACATAGGCTTAGTGTTAAGTAGAGGACTTGTCTTTAGGTATTTGAATAACCCTCCTGAAGGCATGTGTGAAATGCCCCTACAGAAGAGCCTAGGCAGATTCTCAGCAACTGTGGCCTCCCCCCCACCACCACCCCCCTCCATGCCCAGCAACTCCAACCTCATTTTATTGTTCAGGGTGTGATGCAAATGGTGATTCCTACGAATGAAGGTGGTGACTATGAGTATGAGCTTGAAAGACCAGTTAAAACTCAAAATTTCCTCCCTTTCAATCTTTCAGCTACTGAGTTTAATGTCAGAGGAGAAAAATGTTTATATGCAAAGGAGCCATAAAAAGAAACTTTTCCCTGCCTCCTTGCCATGCTAATATAAATATTTAAATCTGATGAGAAAACGAATGGCTTATTTGAGATACAGGCACCTTTAGAAAGTGCTGCATTCATTTTCCTCCGATAATTGTGGAATACAATTCCAATGAAAAATTTGCAGGTTAAATATCCACACCAGTGATTATTTTCATCCTTGTAAGATAGAAGTGAAAAAAAGTTATTGAATGCTAACCAACTTATGGCTTTTTGTGTGTATTTCTCACAGCTGCGTGATGTCATGAGGTAGTTCTCCTACACACACAAAAAAATGACAAAAAATGCTTTTACATGTAAATAAAAATTTTAATATGTTGGAAACTGAATTAGATACTCTAAATTCTGTCCAGTAGTAACGTTAGAGGTCTGATCAGTACAGTGGCGACACATTTAATCATGAATCTCGGAATCCCAATGGCTGATTTTATTCCAATTTGGTTGTATTAAGGGATTCATATAATAAACTTCTCTTCAAACAGAGCTCTGATGAAATTCCATTTCAGAAATCTATCAGAAAGTAGAATATTGGTAATTCACAAAGATAGTGCTGTAACATTATATATATTGCACTGTGGTGTATTTTTCACCCTCAGGAATAAAGTGAAACTGGGTAAGAGTCTAAAGCAACTGAATCACTTAGTGATTTAAAACTCAAACAGAAGTTTAAGGAACTTTTATCCAACAAGTTTATTAAAACCACGTTAGAAAGTCTTTGCAGTGTCTTCCAAACTCACTGCGTTATCTCTGGTTACAGAACTTTACTCTTACCAGTCACCCTCCATATTTTTAATTATCTAATTATCTTTAAATGCTCCAGTTCTTCTAGCTACCCAATGTTCATGATTAATCTTACTAAACCAAAACTTAAGCTTAATGACGTTGACTTCATAATAATAACTGGGCGTAGCTGCTCTTACTGTCATCCCTTCAGAACCCATCCATTGTTGAATTTTTTGGACTTTCGATAAGAGATGTACCAGCGTCTTGATACCGGTTTTTAGTTTCACCATAACTGAGGACAAAGCCATGGATTTCTTCATGGTGCCTGGGATGGTAACGTCAGGGTCACAGGGAGGAGCACAGTGGGTGGTTGTAAAGACCTGAGCTTTCTCACAAACCAACTCCACCGCTTATGAGGTATCGAACCCTCCTCAAGCTCCTCAAGGGTTGGTTTCTTCCATCTTTACGGTGGAAATATCAACACCATCCTAGAAGGGTGGCCACAAGGATTCAGTATGATCCTGACACAGAGTACTTATCAGTGATAGTTGTTACCACACAGGGATTAAGTAGGAGATGACCCGAAGAGATGATCTCCTGGTTTAGGTTGCCATGTTTGAAATGTTACAGGCTCGTGGTTGTATCCACACATGGCCTTGCACTCATCAAACTCTTTATCAGTTGCAAGGCTTAGCTCTAACCCTGGAAACTGACTTTGTATCAGAGCAGAGGGGAGACGTTGGAACAATGAATGAATGAATGAATGAATGAAGTGAGAAGCAGCTACAACCGCAATGTGGCTGAGCACTAAACATCTGTACCTGTCCTGCCCCCAGTATGACTTTGTCGAGCTCCTGGATGGCAGCAGGTTGATTGCGAGAGAGCAGCGGAACCTGCTGGAGCCCGAGAGAGCAGGGCGGCAGGCAAGATCCGTCAGTCTGCACGAGGCTGGCTTTATCCAGTACTTGGATTCTGGAATCTGGCATCTGGCTTTTTACAATGACGGGAAAAATGCAGAGCAGGTGTCCTTTAATACCATCGTCATAGGTAAGAACGGTCTTCAAAAGCATCTTTTTCCCGGGCTGCAGCCTAAACAGTGTGTTGAATGGAAGCTCGGTTGTCTTCACCAATTTGGAGTGATTCCGAGGGTGATAAAGCCTGAGGTAAAACGTGAGACATATTTTTAAATCGTTTATTTATGCATATGTGACCTACCGTGAAGCATTAGGAGAACCTGTTCTTTACAAGTATCTTGGAGGACGCTGCATCTTGAAAACACTTAAAAACATCTGCGTTTGAGATGGCAGTGCTTTGCTTTTTACTACTCGAATAATCTGGTGCGAATGCATCCTTTTTTTTTTTAATTTTGGCGATGGAGCGGACCATCCATCACTCCTTCCGTGCGGAGCTAAAACGATCAAAGTGACACAGTTTACCTTGTGCGAGAAGCAGGCCAGACCATAAGTGTTCCTTCTCTCTCTTTTCTTCAGAGTCTGTGGTGGAATGCCCCCGGAATTGCCATGGAAATGGAGAGTGTGTTTCTGGAACTTGCCATTGCTTTCCGGGATTTTTAGGTCCGGATTGTTCCAGAGGTATGCGAGTTAGAGCCTTTTCTTAAGCCGGTATAAATAAGCCGTAGAAACACGAGTCATGCCGAAAACCAGCCAGACAAGAAAGGAAGGGGGAGAAAACCAGCAAACTCCCTGTTCCAGCGACACATCGCCTTGCTCTGGGGCTGTCGCCTGAGAACGCGGCCGTTAATCCCTCTGTCGTGTTTTATTTCACAGCAGCCTGTCCCGTGCTGTGTAGTGCCAACGGGCAGTACTCCAAGGGCCGCTGTCTCTGCTTCAGCGGCTGGAAGGGCACCGAGTGCGACGTGCCCACCACGCAGTGCATTGACCCGCAGTGCGGGGGGCGTGGGATCTGCATCATGGGTTCTTGCGCTTGCAACTCGGGATTCAAAGGAGAAAACTGTGAAGAAGGTAAACTGTGCCAGTGTCTGCAGAAGTCTGTGCTTCTCTTCACTTAGAGATAATTAGAGATTCTCTAATCTTCACTTTGGCAGATGCATCTTTTCACGTGCCTCCTCGTGAAAGTAACTTTGATTTCTGTGCTTAGACAGATGCCTCATTTTGTTAACATTTTAACTAATAAAAAACACAAATGCCAGAGAGCCCCTCGGCTTTCAGTCCTGTGAATCTTTTTTTTTTTTTTTTTCCCACTCTGAGGAAGGAAGCAAACATTTGTGTCTCGAAACTAACAGTGGACTGTTGTTTCGTTTTGTTGTTTTGTTATCTTTGCTTTTTTGGGTTTGTTTTGTTTGGGGGTTTTTGTTGTTGTTGTTGTTTTGTTTTTTGGGTTTTGTTTTTGTTTTTTTTTTTACAGTTTTTCACATTGATGCCAGCTTGTAAGTCTAGCATTTTGGCATCTCTAGAAAGAGGTACTATATATCACGTAATATACTAGTGGAAAAAAGTACGCCGTGGGCTTGTTGCATAACTGTATGTAATGGTGATAGTCAAGATGCTATACTGTAAAGTGCAGTTGAATTGTTTTTTCCAAAAGCAGAAAAACACCATTTCCGTTCTTCAATCAAATTGATTTTATTGATCTGCACACAGAAAGTAATGCCATTAAGTCTCTGGAATTAAATTTTCAGGCCATTGACCCTACAAGTGTAAAGTTTTATTGAGTCAAATTGCTAAATTAAATCTCGTCATCTAAAGCACATTAAAGTGAATTAAGAAGGATAGAGAGTATGCAACTCATTTATTTCTCAAACAGTTTGAGAGTCCCATACAGCTGTCAGGATTCGGGGGTTATGGATTAGGTCAGCTGATACAATTTTGTTACAGAGAAGCCAATACTTATTACTGTCTGATTAAGCAGAACAGAGAGCAATAGTCTGAAATCTCAGGAGCTTGTGTGTGTGCAATTCGTGAAAATTCCAAATCCTTGCAAGAGTCACCGTTACCGGAATGGCTTGATCCTTAATGCTGTGTTGTATGATTCTTTGCGTTTCCAGAAACAAGTTCTTGAA
This sequence comes from Neomonachus schauinslandi, assembly GCF_002201575.2. Lineage (NCBI taxonomy): Eukaryota > Metazoa > Chordata > Mammalia > Carnivora > Phocidae > Neomonachus > Neomonachus schauinslandi. The sequence goes on from NC_058404.1 coordinate 14,076,658, forward strand.
AATAGTAGGTAAATAGTTGAGTCTCCAGAATTTTCATATACATTAGACTGGGATTTAATTCTTTATCCTGCATGCAATGTGTATGTGTGACATCTTCTAGATTTAGTTGTGAATTGTTCTCTTTTCTCGCTACCCTCCAGCCGACTGTCTGGACCCCGGATGTTCCAATCATGGTGTTTGCATCCACGGGGAATGTCACTGCAGTCCAGGGTGGGGTGGTAGCAATTGTGAACTAGTGAAGACCATGTGTCCAGACCAGTGTTCTGGTCATGGAACGTATCTTCAGGAGAGCGGGTCCTGCACCTGTGACCCTAACTGGACTGGCCCAGACTGCTCAAATGGTAAGGTGCATAAGTGCAGGGCGATTGCATGCTTAATATTTGTAGCTAAAGATTAAGATGCTTTAATTTTAAAAACACACTTATTAAACTTAATATAGATTTTATTAAAGTTATGATTTATAGAAATAAATGTTAATAGTAATGAAATTCCGTAGCCTTGTAAGAAGGAATAGGCTAGGTCAATTTGTCATTAAAATTTCTCCTGTAGCAGCATGGTAAGGAATAATATTTCATTTGTGCAGAATACTCCGTCTTCCTAACTCTCAAGGCATGTGTAGAGCTTGGGGATTGAAAAATGCACATTATCTCATAACAGAGAAGCCTCAATTAAAAAAGTATTTGCCACCATAAGGCTAAATGGGATCACAATAGAGTATACATATATAGATATTATGCTGTGCAAAACGGTCCAACACTGATTTTTTTTTAATTATGATAGTATGATTGTAATAAAAATGGCAGGTAGTAATTTTTTTTTCAGTCAGTTCGTTATTGAGCAGCCAGCTCTGTGCATGGATGAGCCCCGTAAGAATAAAGAATATGAATCATTCTTACCCTCTAGGATAGCGGCTTTCAAATTTTTGCTTTCAATTTTTTTTTTTTTGACAGAGAGAGACACAGCGAGAGAGGGAACACAAGCAGGGGGAGTGGGAGAGGGAGAAGCAGGCCTCCCGCGGAGCAGGGAGCCCGATGCGGGGCTCGATCCCAGGACCGTGGGATCATGACCCAAGCCAAAGGCAGACCGTGACCCACAGCCTCAAATAGTTTTACATTGTGACCTACTATGCATATACATACACTCACATAACTGAAACAAAGCTTTACAAAGTGGTACACACTGATACTTTCTTCCAAGTATATTCTATTTTTTTTTTTAATGCTGGTTGTATCCCATGAATTAACTCCGTGACCACATTAGTCCCACAGTGTGGAAAGGTGCTGTTCTAATCTAGAAGATGACAGTTTAATTGGGGAGATGAGATTGAACACACATGAAATACTTAGAAACCAACACATCCCAGTTTAATCTTTTATTGCATATTACATGGAATAATATGTAAATACAACCAGCGTTCAGAGGAATGCTCCAGCCTTGATGCACATTGGAAGTTTTCAAGGAGAGTTTGATTCACATACGTTGCCTTCTTTTAAAGATGGCAATTAGTGTGGGGATGGGAGGAGGTATTTTCTGACTCAGGGAACAGGATGAGAAAGTACTTCAGAGCATAGACCCTGAGATCAGATGCTTGGGTTCATATCCAACCTCTACTACTTAACAGCTGTGTAAACTTAGGCAGACTACTGTATGTTTTAGTTTACCCATCTGTTAAATGGATTTAATCAAGACATTCTTTACAGAGATGCCTTGGGAATTGCTTGAATGAATGTATATCAAGTGCTTAGTACAACGCTTAGTCCAGAATAAATTCCAAATATAGCTGCCACCTCCACCCCTACGATTTTTACTGCTACGACAACTACCATTGACAAAGATACAACTGTGAGAATAGTGTTCTCTACACGGGAGAAGAAAGGAAAGGTATTTGGAGGCAAAGGTTGGGTTGCGCCCAGTTCTGAGGGACGCAGCTTAGCAATGATGGTTCAGACAATGGAGAATCCACTCGTCATGACGATGTGTGCCCACCAGTGTGATGAGAACAGGATGTGCGAACTCCCCAATTGATTCTGTGTCAGAGAGGGTGACTAGTCGGAATTTGATGGCTGGGAGGCAAGTTTGAGAGCTTTCGCAGAGTGTGAAGTGCTGAGAGCGTGAATTCCTCTGGAGTTTGTAGACATGAAAAGGATAAATCTGAGGGCCATTTTAAAGGAGGACTAGACAGAGCTTGCTGAAGAGACAGCACAGGAGTTGGTGCGAAGAGCTGAATGTCTGCAACCAGGGTGGGATGGGGCAGTGGTCATGGCTCTGGAGAAGGCAGGGAAGCTGGGAAGGGGTGAGCGGCGAGGCAGGATGCAGGGTAGGTGATGGTGAGACACGGAGGAGAGGATGCCTTCTGTATGGGAAAGTGGAGGAGGAGGAGAAACAGAAGAGGGAGAGGAGGGGAGGGGAGGAAAGGAGAATGCAAAAGGACAGGTCTTGTTAACACTGTTGAGTAAATAAAAACATTCTGCGTAAGCCTTGGCTTCAGGGAAGGGGGCTGTCTATCCTTCATCCCGGCCGCACTGATTGCCTTCTTCCCTGAAGCCCTGTTTGCAACTGAGTGGTTAAGAGCAGGAAATCTGGAGCCTGGGTTCAGGTCTTGGGTTGGCCTAGGTCTATGGCATTCGAACAGCTATTTAAAATGCTTCTCTGTGCCTCAGTTTCTTTCCCTGTAACATGGGGACGACAATAGTACTGCCTTATACAATCGTCATAAGGGTGGAAATGAGTTAATATGTGAAAAGCACTTAGAATAGTGCCTTATACATGGCAAGTACTTGATAAGTATTATCCATTAATAGTGACGGTGATGGTAGTCATAGTTATGGTGGTAGAATCCTGAAGGCGATTTTAGCCTTTACAGTTTGTCTCCATTGATTCAGAGGAGTACTTCCACATGAAAGTACTGCTTGGTTACAGTTTCTCCAATTGTGAAATTTATGAAATGCAAATTATTTCATCTATTAGTATAGCCTAATGGCATTAACCCAAGAGAAATCCCGCTAAGCAGTGAATTAACATGCTTATTTTAAGAAGAAAAAAAAAAAGACTAGTAATTTTTACAAATCACTCTTTCCTGGCACTTTGAGAAACTTGGATGACATGACTGCTACCCCGTGAATCATCATCAGCATGACAGATTTGTGTGCCATTCTTCACCGGCGACAGACTGAATCCTGGAAGCCCACACTAGAGACAGTCTTGTATAGGCTAAGTTGTAATATTGATGAAACACTTCTGTTGAAGCCCCAAGTAGATACTCTAGGTAAAGGGACAAAGGGACAAGTGATGCACTTTCTTCCTTACATAATCACTCTCATTGCCCCTCCCTCCCCCCCTTCCCTTCTTCCCTTCTTCCCTCCTTCCCTCCATCCTTCCCCCTCCCTTCTTTTTCCTTCCCTCCTTCCCTCCTCCCTCCTTCCTCCCAGTCTCCTTCCCTCCCTCTCTCTTTCCCTCCCTCTCTCCCCCTCCCTCTTCTCTCCCTCCCTTCCTTCCTCCCTAACTTCCTCCCTCTGCTTCGTTCCCTCCTCCATCTCCCTGTCTTCCTCCCTGTCTCCCTCCCTCTCTTCCTCCCCACCCTCCTCCTTCATCCTCTGCCTCCTCCCTCATCCCCTCCCTCCTTCCCTCTCTTCCTTCCCTTTCCTCTACCTCCCTCAGCTTTTGGCCATACATTTTTGGAGGCAGACAGGTTTATGTTTGTTACTGCTTCATAGAAATACGAGTTGATTCACATAGTTTGGAGAACTAGAAACTGGTTAGAAAATTCATGACCCGTAGAGCAAACAACATGTACAGGACAAATGAGAGTGAAAACAAAAACTGAGCGGTGGGATTATAGAGGACCGTGAATGCCCCACCAAAGAGTTCTTGGAAATCATCACCACCCAACATTACCAAGCACAGGTGCAAGGCATTATTTAAATAACACATTAACTTGTTTTGTCCTCCGTTCTTAAAAATGTATTTTATCATCACAAGCATCAGAATAGGCATTTAATTATTTCTGTTGAGTTTTTATTTCCCTTTCTGGCTTCTGTACTAAAAAATACATCCCACCAAAAAAATCCAATTAGTGTTTATAGACATAATTATTTCTATAGTAAAGCTCCTTGGTTCAGGTCTCTTATGCCTTCATCAGTAAAATAAGCATAATAATACTAGCTGTAAAATAATACTGGTTTGAAATATCGCCATTCTAATTTGTCTCCCACAATTATCGGAGGAGGAAAGAAATAATGAAACAGCCCTTTTTGTTTCATATAACGTTATTTAATACATTACCTGAATTACTTTATAAAGGATATTTTTGTAATTGATACGGTAGCTCTAAAGATAATTCAGCCTTGGGCCACCTGGCTGGCTCAGTCAATAGAGTATGCAACTCTTGATCTCAGGGTTGTGAGTTCGAGCCCTCCGTTGGATATAGATTACTTAAAAAAATTTAAAAACTAAAATAAAATTTAAAAAGATAATTCAGTCTTCTTCATAAAATGATATTGCCATGAATGGCAAAAAAGAAAAAAGGTATAGATGTTAAATAAAAAATTAAACTGGCTGTCAAAATCACCTATCATTATTTTGCATTAGACTGATTATTTTTCATGCCGATGTAATTATTTTGCCAGTTGAAAATCTAAATTTACGTGTAAACAAAATGACACTTAGACATAGTGGGCAAAGATCTTCACCCTAGCCATCCTTACACACCCAGTGCAAAGCAGGAAGACATATATTAAACTCTCAATATAGAGAGTTGAATAATGAATACAGTCGTCTTTTTGGAAGAAACCAATTAAGCACAGGGGAAAAAAGACTTTATTAAATTTTGCTAGTAGCTGCAAAAAGACAGAAAACTTACTTAGAATTATTAGTAAAGGTATCAAATATGCATATACTCACCCTGTGAAAATATCCTGGTTCATGTGCCTGAAATTTATCTGCATGTCTCACAGCTGTCATTTGAAGTTTACAAAAACACTGTTGGTGACTTACATTTGTGGCTGGAAAGTTTACTAGCAGCATTATTGGGAATTTCTACCTAACTGAATCCCAAAGCAAAACACTTTACCAGCTGCCTCTTTTGTTGTTGTAAAAATGACATTCAGATATCTAAATTCAATAAGAGTAGATTCTACACCTGCAGAAACATTTGGTTAAGCTGCTAAAAGAGAAGAAATGAATTATTTCCATCAGAAAGTTTATAGGTTTGAAAGCAACAGAGCTTTCCTCTATCTTCATCAGCAGTTTGTCCATTAATTAGCCCTTCAATTCCACTTCAATTAAATTAACTCTAATTAATAAGTTCATTACAAAGATTGACGCACCTTGCTCAAAGCTAGTGTGCTAAACGCTGATAAACACCTTCACCCTAATGAAAAATTGATTAGATTGAATAAAGGGGTACCTCAGAAAGAAACCTCTCTCTTCTGGAGCTGAGTTGACGTTCTGTTAGTCTGAAGTTAATCACCATCTTGGATCTCTTAATCAAAAATTTAATTCAAACGAGATGGAAAATGTGGCATGAAAAAACATATACCACTCTCTTCCAGTTAATAGTCCTGGCTGTTGTTTATAAGAAATGTTACAACTCTCACAGTGCCTTGATTCCCGGTTTAAAATTCTGCAGGACTGAGCAGCAGAATGAAGGTGTCTGAGAAATGTTACTTGGGCAGTGAGTAGGGAAAACAGGAGCATGTGACTACATAAACAGTTACTGTTTTTTCATGTAAAAACAAGGCTGCAGTCCATTTTCTGTTTGTTAGAAACGCTTTCAGGTTTTTATCGTTCAGCGTTTTTATTTTTTGCAAGGAAACCGAAACCAAGCAATGGTCTTACAATTGTAGAAAAAAGAGGCAGTTGATTTTATTTAACTTTATATGTAAAAAGTAAAATATAAAATACCTTCGGAACTCTTTTTAAAGATCGAACCTATTGTTAGGGTTTTGAAGTCCTTTGGTCACTTGTGCTTTTAGTCCATTCGAGTATTTGAAAAACCTACTTTTTCCAATGACAAAGTCAATAGTTACTTATATTTTTAAACTGGTTTTCTACTGTGGTGTGTATCTGTCCACAGTACGAATTTACTGAATAGGAAAAACAACGATTTCTTTTATTTAACCAGCATGTGTGTGCGTCAGAAGCAAGCCGAAGTGGGTACTACGAAAGATTCTTTTTAATTAAAAGTTTCTGAGTAGTTTAGAAATTTAAACATTAGGAGTAGATATAACCCCTTTGCAATTCTTGCTATAAGGGTGAAACCCAACTCCTGTTAAATACCGGACATGCTTAGACACTGAAATATTTTATTAATTTTATATGAACTTGATGTGTGTGTTTGTATGTGTGCATGTGTCCTGGGCTGCCAAAAGATATTCTCAGATAAATTACGTGTGTATTTTCCTCTCCTTATGAATCATGTGTTGTTTTGTTAGTCGCCTGTGTGTGTGTAAACAGAGGGAATTACAACAAAATTCTCTTGTGTATTTCATGCACAATCACAGCGGCATTTGAAATTAAATGACTGACAAAGTAAACTTTGACCATGTATAATTCTTACGAGTCGATGCTAACATGTACTGAGTCTATAAATACTTCTTATTTATTTTTCAAAACGGTTCTGTTGAGTTGAAGATGCAGTCCTGATTCACGCCCCTTCTCACCCTCCCCCCCCCCCCCCCGCTCCCTCTGCCCTGCCCTTCGTGCTCCGCTTCCTCTGTTCAATGCAGAAATCTGTTCGGTGGACTGCGGCTCGCACGGAGTGTGCATGGGGGGCACGTGTCGCTGTGAGGAGGGCTGGACCGGCGCCGCCTGCAGTCAGAGGGCCTGCCACCCGCGCTGCGCGGAGCATGGTACTTGCAAGGACGGCAAGTGCGAATGCAGCCAGGGCTGGAACGGCGAGCACTGCACCATCGGTAGGCCCCGCCCCCCGGCCGCCCAGCGCGCGCATCCCGGGGCGGGGGGGGGGGGGGGGGCGCGGGCGGCGGGGAGGGGAGCGCTCGGGTTGCTGGCTGTTTGACCCCCGCTTGGAGAAAGCTGATTTCCTCTCATTAATTTTCACTCGTCTTTCTTAAAAAGGAATTGTGTTTTCAAGTGAGACCATCATGTTGCACAGGCAGTTCGGTTCTTTTTCCGCGCATATGTCACGAGCATGAAGTATAAGGATTTTTTACTCACTGTTTTGTGATGGCCACAAAAATGGACTCATCCGAGGATGATTTCATTTCTTTCTTATACAGACGCTTTCACTGAGTAGTATTTTTCGGTGTTCGATAGGGCCGTTGCATAACCACAGTATTTTTTACTTTAAAAGACATGCCACATAGGGGGCCTTTTTGGCTTCTCTAGATTCGAACACCACACACCTTAGCACCTGTCGATATATTTGAGTCTTTCAAAAAAGAGGTTTGATTTTTTTATGACTTTATTTTGTAGTAGCACAAGAAATAAAATAGAATGAAATGCACAAGCCTAGATGTTCTTAAAGTTATATGCTAACACTTCTTCAGATATGATGTTGGTGAAAGTCCGTAGGTTAAATAAAACAAGCAAGTGTTTTAAGATCAGAATGTTGGTACAAAAACGGTAGTTAGCATGGATGCAGAAGTGTCCAGAACATACACAGTACCATATTTTCAGGGTATTCAGTGCCTTTGTTTTTTACTATTTAAGTCACTGAAATTCAAATATAACAAACGTAAGTAGCCAATGTCTACCTTACTTCCGTGAAAGTGTACAACGTCCATTATAAATGGCACAGTCCCACAAAAATTTCACAATCTGAGGTATGGTGTTTTATGTCCATAGGGTATAATTTGATAAAGCTGTTGGAGGGAGTCTCACTATCTGAAAAGATTTCTTCTTCCAGTGCAGCTCTAAGTATTATGCACTTTACTTTCCTGCTTACAGGAACTGGCTAGCTAGGTATTTTTTCATGGGAAAGTTGAAATCACATACATCTTATAAATTGTCACAGTCTTTACAGAACTTCAAGTAAGGTCCTTTCCCATCTTAGTGACATTCCTGGCATCTCTTTTAATGGTGGTGATGCCCCTACTCCCACATGTGATGATCCACAGGAGGGCTCACAGACTCAGGGCGCTTGTGCTCATGACTATAATAGTTACCAGAAAGGGAAAAGACCCATCAGGTGGTGTTTGGAGAAATCCATGCACAGGCTTCCTGTGTTCTTTCTCTCTCACCAAGAGAGGTCACATGGAGCATGTACCTTTCTCCCACAGTGAACTATACCAACATGTGTGCAAGGAACACATGCTTCTGCTGAGGGAAGCCCATTTGAGACTGAGCTTTTTATTAGGGCTGCTCTAAGAAGGAGCCTCTGTCAGCCACAGCCACCAAAATTCCAGATTCTCCGAGGAGAAGATTCTCCCGGTAGGCAAAATCACCTTCTCATTGTAGAAAACATCCAATTTTCCAGACGCCAGCCGACAGCCAGCCCTGCAGACTTCTACAGGTCAGCCGTGTTGTGTTAACTCTTACCTGGGAACCGTCCGTAGGGTCTCACTTGTTGAATGGGAGCTTACCGCCTTACATCCAGGAAGCGTAGGGTTCCCACAGGGGAAAACTGCAAGTGCACATATTCCTGGCACTCGCAGAGTGCTCATCCCCACGAGTTTGATACGGCTTTCCCCTCCTCTACTCTTTAAGACAGGAGTCTAGGGCAGTGGCTGCCTGTTGTTTATGTGAACCACACTCGTGAACTACAGTAAAACAGAAAAAGTTGACAACCACAGTCTGTGGATCTTTCTGTGGACATAGAGAGGATAATGCAGCGCCCCTAAGACCAAACAGCTCCATGCCCCAAATCTCAGAATGCCCATATTACCAGAGGCAGGGCAGGACAAATAGACCTCTAATCATACTCCATCAAATTATGTATGACCCCACCGCCCCCATACCCCTCAGAAATGAATTGATTCTAGCTGGGGCACGTGGAGGGGGGAATGCTTTTGACCGTATGGATCCTAGGAAGTACAGCAAACACATGAATATACAGCTTGGAAAAGCAAGAAGTGTGCTGTAAAGTTTTCCATAGGTAAATTTAACTTGCCAACCTATAGTTACTAAATAAGTCATCCTGTTGGTGTCCTCACTGACCATGACAATAGTACATGGTTAGTTTCCCACAGGTGAACTCTTCTTGAACAACTTCTCAGTTGTCTGGGAACACATAGGATGTTTGTTAGTAGCAGGTCTTTTTTGGATAACTTAGCATATCTTGCTGTGGTTGTTAACAATTCCATTTTCTATTGTTTTATTTTATTTTGTTGCTCTTATACTCCATATGAGTAACGATGTGGAAATAAAGGACCTGCTTCATTTAAAAGTGAATCTTCAGAGCGGACCTTTTAAAAGATATAGAGAACCTCAGATCACCGTTTTGCTCTCCTATACGATTAGAGCTACTTATTCCAAGTTTCAGCTTGCAAAGGATCCAATTACTTGTTTCTGTCTATTTGCAACCTGTGTATATGTCCACAGTGAAGCCTAAGGGGCCATTTAAAAAGAGGCCTTTGTGAGCCACAGATTTAAACAACCCAGGAAAGTACAGTATATTTTCTCATTTGGGATAGTTACTGCTCTGTGCATTTCCTCTCAGTTTCAACACTTACACATCTGGCTGAAAGAAGCTGCCACTTCGTGAAAGAGCACTCATAAATCAGCAAGATTTTTTTTTTCTTTCTCCATATTATGTGCCATCTCATTGAATACAAACAGGGAGGTTAATTGAAAGAGAGATGGAGGAGAAATTAAACAGTTAGAAGCAAACAAAAGTTCCCAATAGAAAGCAAAGAATATTCTTCATTAGTCATCTTACTGTCTTCATAAACTGTTCATGCTTTCGTAGGCATTTTGATAGTCAAATAGGCTGTGAATTTAGAGTGTTCGCTAAAAACCCTATCTACCTGAAAATATTCCATCTTGGTATTTTTATTAATGTGTTCATATTTTCCTCTCATTATGAATCACGTGTTCGGCAAATTGGGCACCGTAATCCTCAGGTTCATTGTCCCAAGTCCTTCTCCTTTCTGGGGTTATTAGGCTTTGACTAGTGGTGCATGCAGATGGAAAATGCAGCAAAGGGAAATCTACTTTTTTTAAGAGCGACAGGGAGGGGTGGGGAGAGGGGCAGAAGGAGAGGGAGAGAGAGAATATCAAGCAGACTCCATGCCCAGAGCAGAGCCAGAGGCAGGACTCAATCTCATGACCCGGAGATCATGACCTGAGCCGAAATCAAGGGTCAGACATTTAACCAAGTGAGCCACCCAGGTGCCCCAAGGGAAATCTACTTTCACCGATATTATGATTAAAATAAAGATTTCTCCCTTCCTCCCCAAAAAGCATTTATGACTGTTGGACCCTTTCATAAATTAAGAGAAGTTAGTTACATGATTGAACCGCCGCAGTTAACCACCAGCAATTACCACCACCATCGTTTAATAGTAACTGGTATAGATGCTCAATTACCATAATGTCATCCTTTGTATGTGACCCTTCCACAGGAGGGTCACATGATTATCACACTCACGTTCCTATTTTTGTTTCTCATGAGAAAGGAAAGATGTAAGAATATTTAGAGGACCCAGGAGCAAGTTAAAGCATATTAAATATAATTAAGTGGTTTATAAATAGGAGTTGACATAATTGGAATATTATGTGGCTATCTCTATATAAAAGGCCAAAACAGTTCTGTATCGATCAAGGTCAGATCTGTGAACTGGGACATACTTGTCTTGGCCGAATTCAGTAAGTTCATTGTTAATGTATTTAACCGAAACCAGAATCTATAACCACGTAAAGGCAACCTCAGTTGCTTCGGCCCTCCCTATTCTTGGTTAGAAAGACAGGAAAACAGCTCTCTGGCCTGTGGCTGGAGTTAATTGGCCATGGAAGCAAGGCAGGTGCCACACCAGGCTCTGCGGAACAGATGTTTGAGGACAGAATCCCCAGCTTTTGAGTGCAATACAGCTAAATATTGTGGACAATGATAGATCCTAAGTTACCACATTTTGAGTGTTACTAACCTGTAGCTTCCCCCAAGAACTCTTCTTTGTAGCAGTTGCTGGAAAGAAATTGTCCCTACAGCCATCCATTTGTATCTGAGAACCCTGGAGGTTATAGGTGAGACTGTGACCTCAAGGGGTGAGGGGAGGTGGGTAGCACGTTTGATTGTCATCTACCATGGAGGGTTCTTACCAATGTAGGGAAGGCTCAGATCTCTCCGTAGATGGGAGAATTGTCTCCTGGAGGCTGACTGGGAGTTCCCATTTCCCCACAGACGGAAATGGAGAATATGGGCTTAACACTGTTCACATGTTGGTTAGGTAGAATGAAGAACCTCAGGTTGGAAGACCTATTTAAATCCTGGAACAAGATCCCAAAGAAATGTTTTCATCTCAATCCCTATAAGCTTTGGCAACACCATAATTATTTAGTTGGGGAACACTGGGGTTTTTGTTTGTTCTTTTTGTTACTTTGGGGAGTATTTTTTTTTTAAAGATTTTATTTATTTATTTGACAGAGAGAGACACAGCGAGAGAGGGAACACAAGCAGGGGGAGTGGGAGAGGGAGAAGCAGGCCTCCCGCTGAGCAGGGAGCCTGATGCGGGGCTGGATCCCAGGACCCTGGGATCATGACCTGAGCTGAAGGCAGACGCTCAACAACTGAGCCACCCAGGCACCCCAGTTTGGGGAGTATTCTTAAGAGGGGAATTGTGTTTAACTTTTTTCCATCTATTAAGTCTCTTGAGTAGTGTCCCTATCTGAAGGGCCCCTGGAGGTCTCTCACAATTCTAGAATTTATTGATGATTTCTGCTTTATTTGGAAAATTATGAAATTTAAGCAGGGGATTCCCTTTTTATTCTCAGTTTCATTTAGCTTTTGATTTTTCCTGTGTCATTCACATGCCTCCCTTACCTTCCATTTGTGAATTTCTTTCTTTATCCATTAAGCGATTATTGATCAGCTCCTCTGTGACATTTTAATACTTCTTATGCAAGTTAGTGGTAACATAAATGAGAAAGAGTATGAATGAAAAAGAAGATATGTTTTCAATCAGCTCTCTAATTTATACACTGTAACTTGTATCTTAACTGTTCCTAGCCCCAATTGGGGTTTTTTTTTTCCCAAATATAAAATGTCTATAATAATCTGTATCATATGTGATTTTGAAGCAGAATACTCTAATGTTTAAGAGCTTTTGGGGAAAAAAAAAAAAGACGAAGAAGAAAAAAAAAGGGCTTTTCGAATTTGAATCATGGCCACACCATTATTTACATAGTGTGTTGCCAACGGTTGAGTCCTGTTTCCCAGCCTTGGTTCTTGAGTTGGACCAAGAGAGAATTCAGAGTCAAACTCTTCAGCAAGCAAGGGTTTAATGGCAGTTTAAGCAAAAGTACACTCTCCAGATGAGAGAGCTGGTGGACCCAGAGGGGGCAGCTGCATTGGGGGTCAGGGTTGTCTTTCCTTTTTATGTTTGAATAGGTGATGGGTCATAGCTAGGGTGGTTCCTGAGTAGGGTGCAGCCAGTCATCTAAGGGACTCCTCCTACCGGTCAGGAGGGAGAGTTTTTGGCCCTCTGTGGTCCTTATCAGAACTGTCATGGCAGCCTTCCTCCGTGGGGGCGTGGTGTTGAAACTGTAGGACAGTGGTCGTTCGTATGCATGTCCCCTGGGGTCTGAGCCGGCTGACTGTTTGGAACCTGGTTTCCATAGGAAAGCACTTGTTCCCTGCTCATATCTAACTGCCTGCTCTATCAGTGTGACTTTGGGCAAGTCATTTAACCTCTCTGAGTATGTTTCCTCATATGTAAATATTATGTACCCCATAGGGTTGTTAGAATCAAATGCACTACTGTGGTGTAAATCACTTGTGAAAATGCGTAGCAAATAGTGTCCAATACATGAGAATTCTTAGAAGTATAAATGAGGCAAACTGCAACCCAGACAATGTCTTTTTGGGTCCTGAAACTTACAAAAATAAATAAATAAAACAAAATTGCCATCCACCCTGAAATTTTCACTTCATTGTTATAAAATGTAACCTAGTCTCAATGGATGTGGCTTAATGAGAAGTTAATATGTTTGAGGGTTTTGAGAGGTGTTGCTTTCAGAAAGAAAGAAAAAGAAGGAGGGAAGGGAGGGAGGGAGAGAGGGAGGGAGGGAGGGAGGGAGGGAGGAAGGAAGGAAGGAAGGAAGGAAGGAAGAGTTTATTGTGGTTTTGTCTTCCAGTGATGTCTCAAACACAGAGTTGTTTATTGAGCTACATTGATTTTCATGTACTTTCAGGCAATTCAAATGGAAATTTGGCCTAGGGGAAATCCTAATTCCTTTAAGCTACAAAAGACCAGCTATTTGTTTTTATTCTAATTCTTTAGTACATTGGGAACCGGGATCATTAATGATCACAAAGGCATGCTTTGTTTGTTCAGACAAACTTAGACATACAGTACTCAGCATCCCTCTATTAAATACTGTGGTTGCTCTGGGCTTTGGGATGCAGAAGATTAGAAATTAAAGATGAAATACACAAAGCTGAGGGAGTTATCCACCAAACAATATGGGGGCAAAAGAGAGAAAGATCAAAACTATATCAGTGTGGACAGAGCTTAGCCTTGTTGTTCTAATTCTTATCTCAGGATAATGCTGAAAGAATAGTATTTTCGTTGTTAAATTTAGAAATAGGTGATAATTTGGGAGAAAGAAAAATGACCACTCTGATACATACTTCACTTAGATTACAAAATCAATATGCTTTGTAACTTTTGTAACGTTCCCAAGTTGGGAATCATATTTATAATAACACAGATCATGGAGATTCTCAAACTATCTTTTTACATTTTTATTGAAACTTTGTAAGTCCCCCTTAAATGAATACAGGGTACCACATGACACCTGCAAAATGAGTGCTCTGGGAGACATTTGGCTTCACATCTGTCAGAATGATGTAGTAGTTTTAAAAAGGGGTATCCAGTGCCACCTGCCTTGGTCCCTGGCGGGTCCAGTGACATACTTACCATCAAACTGGAAAAGCTGGAACATCTCACTTGCACAGACCCTTCTAAGGTCTTGCAAGGGGACCATGGGTTTATATGGTCACATGTTCATCTAAAACTTGCAGATCAGTTAGGACCTTGATCTTTTTTCACTTCAACTTCCTTTCCATCACACCTTTCCTTGTATAGGATGGCCCTGGAGTGACTGTGGGCACTTTAAGGACTCAGCTAAAGAGACTTTGAGCTGGGGATACATTTAGTTTAGATTTAATTGGATATATTTATGAGGCGTGAAATCATTGCTGTCTGTGGTTGTTATTGCTAGCCATCCAGGAATATTCCTACCACCTGCTGACTCACCTAGTGACAAGAAAGTCCAGGGTCAGAGATTATATGAAGCTATGAATTTGTCCTGCGGAGCCCTGCACCAGAAGTAAATAGGTAGTGAAGGAGAAATAAGGTTTGAAATGTACGGAAACGGAAGTTAGTCTGTGGAAAATTCCTTTTGTCATCACAGGTATTATAAAATGCCTAAATCAAAAGGGAACTTTTCTCCTGTCAGAAATGTACTTGATAATGGAACTTAGGTAATTATAAACTTGCCATAATTTTCTCCTTTTTGATGAATATTTCTTTTCTGAGCAATTTATCAGAATTCTTGCATTTTGAGGGCACAAACCTGTAAGCAGTGTTGCAAAATTGAGTCCATCAGCGTGTGAAGTCACACGTGCTGTGCATCGCAGTGTAGCCCTGAATCGTAGGAATGTCGCAGAAAAAGATTTCTTGTTTATATGACATGAAATACTGATATTGACAAAGATAATATAAAACTCAATATCTGTTGTGTTTCTTTTTGTTTCAAGTTTTTATTTAAATTCTGGTTAGTTACATATAGTATAATATTGGTTTCAGGAGTAAAATTTAGGGATTCATCACATACATACAACACCCCATGCTCATCACAAGAAGTGCCCTCCTTAACGCCCATCCCCCATCTGGCCCATCCCCCACCCACCTCCCTCGGGCAACCCTCAGTTTGTTCTCTAGAGTGAAAAGTCTCTTATGGTTTACCGCCCTCTCTTTTTCTTTTTATTCCGTCCCCTATGCTCATCTGTTTTGTTTCTTAAATTCCACATATGAGTGAAATCATCGAAAACTCATAATATTCTATGAGGATATCACAACAGAGCATCTAATGAATGCCATCAATTCAGAGTATTTAAGATTTGTTTATTACATAATAAAGTCTTCCCAGCTTAGCAATAATGCCAAAAATTTACGTGGCATTAATAATAACACATTTTGAAGCCAAATGAAACTTTTCTAAGCTATCAATAATGAAAACTATATTAAATAATTACATTGAATAAAGGCTGAATTATCTTTGCTTTCTCTCTATAGAAAATATTACAAAATCATTATCTTATAAAGAAGCAATGAAAGAGTAAATATTGCCCAAAAATATAGAAAGAAAAACGTTTATTGGAGACCAATCAGGCACTTAATAAAAAAATGTTATGTGCTTTTCTGACATTTGTTAATCAGCTCAAAAATAATTTCCTGTGATTTCTTACTTTAAATAACTCCTCACCTTATACCTAATTTCATATTCATAATTTGGTATTCTTTTTCTTAATGAGGGCCCCCCACATTATGTAATTTCACACCCCACAAAACCTGGATCTGCCTCTCTTCCCAACTCTGTTACTTGATAGCTGTGTGATCCTGGGGAAGTCATTTACGCGCTCTCTGTGCTGCAATTTCCTCATCTCTAAAGTGGGAATGAAAATAGCACAGCTTCAGAGAGTCACCGAGAGTGTGAAACAACTTCAAATGTGTAGAAGAACGCTTAGAACAGGACCTGGCACAAGTAAACACCATCTAGATGTTTCTTACTGTAACTGTCGGGAACTGAAACTCACGTCAAGGTGACAGTGACTGATTCTTCCCTCCTGAGTCTTCTCTGTCTGCAGAGGAATTAGCCAACAGAAAGACAGGAATGCATGCTGGTTCCAGAACTGCTAGCCCCTCCACGTGCTGGCCCACTGACACTGTGGACAGGGATACCTCATGATCTGTCAAACATGGTGGAGGGTGAGTCCGCAGGAATCAGGAGGCACGGAGTGGAGTGGAAGGAAATTCTTCTAAGCCAACTTGGTTGGCAATAAAAATCCAGAGAGGCCAAAAAGCCTCCCATGGGGCGTGCAAGAAAGAGAAGTTCTTAAGATCCTCTCTGCTCTGCAGTCCCAGCTACTCTAAGTCATGTAATATGACAAAGAGGACAGCAATTCCTAAGAGAACATTGAAAGCCCCCCCAGAGCTCATTGCATATCCCATGATCTGAGAACCAGGCTGACTTTTAGATATCTGATTTTTCCTTTGAGGTAAATTAGTGCCCAACTGGGGCCTCCCCGTGTTATTTTTTCATTTTAGTCTTATGTATTCAGTTCCCAGTTTAGACGTGGTAATCTAAATCCCCTCAGAATGGGTTGGGTTTTTAAAATGTTATTTGTTTTTTTAAGCAATCTCTGCACCCAGGGTGGGGTTTGAACTCACAACCCTGAGATCAAGAGTCACGTGCTCCATGGACTGAGCCAGCGGCGTGCCCCTGGGGATTTTTTTTTTTTTAATGAGGCTCTTTGGTCTCTTTAAAGAGGCAAAACTAGTCCCTTGACCTTTCTGAATGGTGGAGGCCCTATTAGGTTGTCACTGCTCCCTCTACTTGGTTTCAGTCTTTTTAAAACTATCCCAGAGATAATGCTTATTTTACTAGTTAATTCAACGATGCTGCATTTTGCTTCATTTTGATAAAGAAGTGCCTGATGGTGACAGTAGCTAGGTAGCTGTTTTTATTTTATTTTTTTTAAGATTTTATTTATTTATTTGAAAGAGAGAGAGAGTGGGCGCACAAGCAGGGAGGAGGGGCAGAGGGAGAGGGAGAAGCAGCCTTCCCGCCGAGCAAGGAGCCCGATGTGGGGCTCGATCCCAGGACCCCAGGATCATGACCTGAGCCGAAGGCAGACGCTTAACCGACTGAGCCACCCAGCTGCCTGTTTTGGTGTTTTAATGGACCTAGCCTTTGGGCGGTTTTTCTCTTCACTGTAAGTTGTTCTGTTGTAGGAGTCTGTTTTCTTTATGTGTAAGGATTTCAGCATAAAAGGACAGGAAGTTGTGGGTTCGATGTACAACCAGCATCTTCAGCAGGGGCAGCTCGGCGCTTTGGGCTGAAGGAGTCTTTCACTCCAAGTTTAGTAGCCGGTTGCAGGAGAGAGTCATCAACCAGCAGAAATGAATTTAGTGGGGGGCGCCTGGGTGGCTCCGTTGGTTGAGCCTCCAACTTTTGATTTCAGCTCAGGTCGTGATCCTAGGGTTGTGAGATCAAGCCCCATGACGACGGACTCACACTCAGCAGGGGAGTCTGCTTGGGATTCTCTCCCTCTCCCTCTGCCCCCCTCCACAAACGCATGTGCTCTCTTTCTCTCTCTAAAGTAAATAAATCTTTAAAAAAAAAAAAAAGAAATGAATTTGGTGGTTGAAATTTGAAACTTTAGTAAGTTTGACTGTGTTTCTGTCATATTTTAGTCTTCCGTACTGTGTTTGGTCGAGGTTTTTGCATCACTCTTAATTTCTACTCACTTTAAGAACCTGTATCCTATAAAGCTTCAGAGTTGTTAAAATTTGATTCTTCTACTAACATTTTGTGAAGTCCCTTGCAACTTTAACTTTGTAGCATCCCGTCCCCCCTTACTTTGTTAACCTGCCTATGCAAGTCACATAACGTCTCAAGAGCCCCCTTAGAATTACATCCTCCAGTCCGACAAATCCTCCAGAAGATTTGGATTCGAATCTTCACGTAACTTTTGCACCTGATTTGCTGTGTGACCATCAGCAAAATCATAGTCCCGAGGGCCACCTTGATAAATGTTCTCCCATCATCTTGATGATTTGTTTCCCTAGACTTCATTTTCTTTACCCCTAAGAATGGGAGTAGCTGTTGTAGACATAAACAACTTTTACTGTTGACATCAGGCGTTTGAGACCCCCTTCTGCTCTGTCCTATCTTTCATGCTGTAATTTATCCCCAGAGAAAAGAGAGACAGCGACCTAGCTGTGTCCCCAAGACGTAAAACCTCGGTGATGGTTATCCTCTTTCGGGAAATGTTAAATGTGTTCTATATTTCAGAAAAGGGACCTTTTATTTTTTTTGGATTTCTAAAACTCAATTCTGAATGTAGTCATTGTTTTGTGGGTGAATGTATTTGGATTAACATGTATTTGTCCATGTAGATGATTTATACATGGTCTTAGAAGGATGAGAATTTTGAGTTCTTTAGAAGGAATAGGCTTCATATACTTTAGAGTCATACGATAATGAATTCTATACTATGATCGTTATTTGTGTACAGATTTCCCTCCCATCTACCCCCTGTGATAGAACTTGGTTCTCAAAAGCTGCTATAAATTAAGCTGATTCCTGCTCAGCTTTCACTGTAACTGCCACCAGTTATAGAAGCAGTATGTTTGCGGGAAAAAATGGAGGATTAAATCCACTGTCATGTTTCTCAAATTGCAGCAGTATATAAGAAAATGCTGATTGTTCGTGTTGTTTTATGATCACTTCGGTATCATTGAAATATGCCTGATTTCTTTAAAATTGATCAACCTCATTCCTTCCTTTCTTACTGTCTTGTGTTTATTTTTCACCGTGAACTTAGTGGTTTTCTAGCTAGCTTTTTTTTTTAAGTCTCCCCAAATAATTCACTATGTAGGTGCTCTGCATCTTAGACAAACGATTTATAAATTATAATTATTATACCAAGGAAAATTTTGAATCTGTTAATTTGAATTAAAATGTTACATGCCATAACGTTTTTTTAAGTATGAATATACCCATACCTAGGAGTTCCCTTTTGCTTTTTTAAACTTCATTTCTCGTCTTGTCAATTTAAATTCTTTTTTTTTAATGATTTTTTAAAATTTACTTATTTTAAAGAGAGAGAGAGCACAAGCAGGAGCGGCAGAGGGAAAGGGAGAGAGAGAAACTCAAGCAGTCTCCCAAATGAGCACAAAGCCTGGATGCAGGGCTTGATCTCACGACCCTGAGATCATGACCTGAGCTCAACCAAACAGAGCCACCCAGATGCCCCTAAATTGTCTTTTAAAAGTTTATGGAGAGACATGATATCTGAAAAAAAGCCAGTCATATGTCAAATTTTTATCATACTGTTTTATTAACCGCCTGCCACTGTTTTCCTTTACTAATATACTACAGTATCTTTTTCTATTTGGAACACCTCATTGATTTGCATCCCTTAAAAACCGTCTAAGACCTGAAATTCCACCAAAAGCTAGTATACAGGAGGTTTTAAAGCTCAATTGACTGGATATACAATTTTACTAGAGATAAAGATGGAAAACCCTCCTTTCAATTCTTGCCAAGTTCATCAGAAGGCTTTTGTTGAGGAGGTTAGGTTCAAGGCATTTGGGAGTGAAACCAGCTGCAAAATAATATGGTGTCAGCTATTTTACAATGGTAGCAAGGAAGAGAAAGACTGTAAGTAGTGTCGGATTATAAATATGTCCATTCTCCTTAAAACTCAAGCCAGGGAACTGCAGAGTGCCAGCCAGCTAATGTAGTGTTCTATGTAGAGGTCCTTACTACCCTAGTGGAGTAAATAAAAAGTCAGAACTTTGCATCCCGTTTAAGGGTGGAAGCATGAAGCCCACAATTTTAAGGGATATGATTCCTTCCCGCAGTGGTACATTGGTATCCTTAACAATGGCAATATTTACCTCTAGCATTTCTTGAATGTGACAATTTGAAAATAGCCTTTTCCCATCCTGAAACAGTTTCTTTCCCACCTCCCAATTTTTAAACTGCAAGTGTGCTTCTGGTGTTAGTCCACACAGAAGCCATGCCTCCCCCTTCTTTTTGTATTTAAGATACTATATTCACAGATTATGGTGTGACTAGAGCCAGTTTTTTTTTCTATTGCTCTTCTTCATGATGGGTTCACTGACCCTCTCCTGTCTGAGTGCCTCTTTAGTGAAGCTGGAAAACAGCTGTCTGAAATATGGCTATTAGTTCTAGGGTTTTGCCGACATGTGCCTTGGATAAATTAAGGAGCAGTCAAAGGAAGTCCATAAATATGAATACTTTTCCAGTTGCTTTTCCATTAAACTCTGTTGGTTGAATGAAATTAGCAAATAATTATGCTGGTGGGGAATCTACTACATCCAAATGTAATATAATGTCTTCCTTTTAACGACAGAGCTTTTTTCCTATACACCAGATTAGTTTTTAGGGTAATCTACATTGCAAATTGGCCGATTTGCATTAGAACCATGCCTACTTGTTCTGATTTGTCAACACCTCTTTTTTTTTTTAAAAAGTCTTTACCATTGAGCATGGGTGGGTAAGACCATCTGCTTGTGGAGCTCGCCGGCAGCTCCATCACTTAACACATGAGACAGGGTACAGCTGTTTAATTGTTATGGTGCTGAATGATTACCATTCTATTCAAAATTAATATTTATATATGTGTGCATAGAAAGCATGTGGTTAAACAGAAGTGATCTAATTGTGAATTAATGGCATTAGGTGTTCATTAATTAGTCCACCCATGAACAATGAAGGGTAAAATAATGCTTTTCGCATACACTCCCAACTCTTTGCTTTTAAGATGAGTCCCCAGGGGTGATTATTATGCATGTGAGTAGTCCACTCCAAATGCATTGGTGTGTAGAGAGAAAAAAAAAATCACAGTATACCTGGCCGTAAAAAACAAAGAGAAAAGTATCTATACAGTGATGATACATGCCCTGACTCTTTCCTGCCCCAAAAGCGTGATCCTCTGAGCTGTGACCAGTGTAGGTACAAGCCATGCAGTGCAAGCCTACAGTATGTCTGCTCTGATTGCACATATCAGCATGTCACCCACAGGAACCACCACAAGCTATTGGGAGTGCTTGCTCAGCTGAGAGTGGGTTTCCTCCTGTACTTCGGAATGGTGACCCACAAACTTAACGGCATTCTGCTGCACAAAGTTAGCAACCTATATTCCATCATGTCTGCTCAGTACATTTGATAATGAGGAACAAAAATGAAAAATGGTCGGCAGAATTGCAATGTAAGGAAAGAGAAATGCATGTAAAATAGGATATTTAGATGTCTTCGTTTCCAAGTAGCTCCTATAAGAAGTGACTTGTATTTATAGATATTTATACAGATATTTATACGCCTTCAGGAAATACTGACTTGCCTTGCTCAAGTACGATTACTAATGAGGGAACACGCAATATATAAGGACAAGTTGTGATGTGTTCTTTATTCCCAGAAGCTGAATCACATTTTGATTGGGAAGTATGCATCTACGCCAGCAGAGGGTTTATGGGAGACAAAGAAGAAAACTTCTGGCACAAAAGTGGAATTATCCCCACTCTGGGAATTAGCCGGTTCACATAAAGAATGTTCCCATTAAAGGGAGACTATGTGGAGGAGGTAGAGAATAAGGGGGCTTATCCTGACATTATTGGGGTGGAGTGGGCCTTCATGGCTTTGAAGACAAAACCACTGGCAATTCCCAGCTCCTTCAATTAAAGTCAGATTTCTTTCATTCTTCAGAGTCTCTTAAAAGATACCAATTACTTCCTGCATCGGTCCTTTCTAAACTCTTATTAATAAGATGAATTAATACTACCTAGTATTTATTGAGTGTTTACTATGTGCTAAGGCACAATGCAACGTTCTCTGCATGCAATACTTTTTTTTTAAAGATTTTATTTATTTATTTATTTATTTATTTATTTATTTATTTATTTATTTATTTGACAGAGACACAGCGAGAGAGGGAACATAAGCAGGGGGAGTGGGAGAGGGAGAAGCAGGCTCCACGCAGAGCAGGGAGCCCGATGTGGGTGGGACTCGATCCCAGGACCCCAGGCAGTCGCTTAACCATCTGAGCCACCCAGGCGCCCAATAAGTAAAAATCTTTAAAAAATTAAATTAAATTAAATCTACATTGGAGGAATGCAGGCTCAGAGAAGTTACCTAATTTTTTTATGGTTGCACAGCTGGTAAGTAAGAACCTGAACCCACCAGAGCCATTCCCAAGCCCATTCTCTTGAGCAATAGACTATGCTGTCTCCTTTTAAATTGTTTTTGCACGTATGTGTATAGGGGAATAGGCAAAAATTAAATTTCCTCTGTGATAAAGAGAAATTAATATCTATGAACCTGTCACAAAAGACTGAATTTTCATAGAAACTGGTGCAGTAATAATGTCAATGATGTCTCAGTAATAAAGTGTCAGTTCTTTTATTCAGCAAAGTTTAAATTATAGCTGATAATAGGACCCAGTGGTTTGCCAAAATAAAAGTAACAATTGCAGCAACAAATAACAGCTTGAGGAAAATGAATTTATACTGTGAGAGATCTAAGAAAATTGTAAACTATTTATTGAAAACTCCATATACCGCCTTCCAGAATTTCAACTTACTTCCAGTTCTTTTCTCAGCTGAAATTAGTAGGCTAAATACCATGTATAGACATTGACCAGTGGAAAACACTCACAGTTTGTAGATGACATGTAACTAGTATCAGCAAAGTGAAGTGCTAAAATGCAAGTGGTAAACATCTGTGCATGCTCTTCTCTCACCCACAAATAAAGAAAAATTACTCTCTGTGTAAGTCGCCTTTGAAAAGAGCCAAGATTATCTATGAGTTTCCCAAAATAAATTACGGTTTATCTTAGGTGAGTTAAAGATTGTGCAGTTATGTTTATTGTCTTCCCTGGTGTCTTCAAGAAAACTATTAAGAGGAAGACCCGATACATTTACGTAATTTTTTACAAGTCTTATTCTATAAATTTTCCTTAAATATTAAATTTTACACAGAGGCAAAAGCAGTGATGGCAGCCCAGAAATTATATTCATTGCTATTGATCAGATCAGTAGGTTATTTTTATGGTTTCCTGCCACTCGACTTGTTAGTACTATACAGACATGACTTCAGTCATTTTCATAACCAAGTTCATTGTATCAATTTAAAGATCCGAATATTCACTGATGTAAAAAAATGTTTGTGTTACAGTTTTTATTTATTAAGGTTGAGAGCTGTCTCCAGATAGTTTCGTTCCCAAATCAAGGTGCCGAAACGGACCTGGTAATTTTTAAATCTAGGAAACCCTAAGAAAATGTGGTTTTGCTTATATCATTCAGTGAGCTCTGCCAGGGAGTGCAGATCTAAAGGAGACGTGCGCTACCGACATGTTTATGTATGTGGTCCAGGGGATGAAATCCCACCACGTGTGGAGACCACAGAACTCCTGTATCTACATGCTGAACAACACTCATCTCCGTGTAAACTGTGCACATGCCAACCTCAGTGAGTCAGCGTGCTGTCCCCATTCTGAGTGTCCCACGCTTCCTTCCATTATGTAGACGTAGTCCACGGTGAGGCACAAAATTCTAAACTGAGGGAAAAATACCAAACATTTTTCTACCGGTTATCTTTACAAAGCTTTGCAGCTTATGCACTTTTCCAGCAATGCTGACTTGATGAAATTCGGTTTATCTCATAGCCCCTTTTCCATGGAATCTCTTTTTTTTCTGGACTGATGTAAATCAAGAAAATACTCTTTCACTCCCTTGGAAGGTCTTAGGGTAGTGTTCCAAACTGAAATACGGTGTTTCGCTGGGGTAGGGCGCGTGTAAGAAGCCAGTGTATTTGTACAGATAATTTGTTCACCAAATTTCCAATCTGTAAAATAGAATAGAATATGTAAAGTTTCAAAACCAATTTGTTTGAGACAGGTTTTCAAAAATGCGTTGCCAACGTTAGGGGAGCAGAAGCTCTTCCAAACACACGTGCACACGTGTGTGTACACACACATACACACACAAACTGGTTTTTTTTCCCACTGGCACACCTCACTTTCTAGTTGTTAAAATTCAAATTGAGTGACTCTTCTAAACAGGATAAAATATTTGTGATGTTTTATTCTAATCTTAGAATGAGAATTCTATGGTGAGGGAGAACATAGTCTAGTAAGGGGTCCGAGTAAATTGTTTTATGACATTTAAAATTAGATCACTGCCATAATCCTTTATGACAAGGTAATCAGTAATGGGCAGTGTGTACCAATTAAGGAACATCAAACCAATGGGTGTGCAGCTTGCACACTGATTTAAACAGTTACTGATTGGAATAAATGGATTTAATATGTACTTATTTGCAGACTGTTGCTTTCCTGTCATCCTCCAGGAACTGGTGGTGAACAATCTAAGAATGATACCCACTTACAATTTTAATGAGATACTAATGTGAATCATTTTTTAAGTCTGGGTTATAAAGTATAAGGAAACACACGATGCTAAATAAAAATTTGTCCTCGATTCCAAGGACGTTGCGGTAATTGCCATAGTGAAGAATATGGCTGTGTTTTCTTATGTACTCATCTGATTGAATTATCCTCTTTTGAAGACGGGCGCCTAAGATTTTATTGTTGTAATTAAACTGAGAAATATTTCCAGCTCCTGGATTCTGTGCTGTTTGCCTGCATCTAGGCTCTACCCAGGAGTCAACTCCGTGGCCCAGTGAAAATACTGTACCATTTAATATGCTCCAACCAAGCATACTGTCAACAGTAGAAACAATGTGAATAGAATGGTTTGTAACTATATACATCAGCAACTATGTATACACAAACTATTTCTATTTTTCCCTTGTGAGCTGTCTAATGGATATACAACCAACTTGGTTTGCCCTTGTTTCTTCTTTGTGTTTTTAAGAATTCTTTTGACACTGAAAGGAAAGCAAATTTGGCATTGATCCCATTCTGTGTAGACCTCCAAATACCCCAGTTCTTCCCCCAAAGCAGACATATATCCTCTTCTGACCTCTTTTTTTAAATGAGCAACCTTCTTTTGGACTACCACTCAAAAGACATTTCTTATACAGAATTTATACCTTAACTAGAACTACTTCTGTTCTTTTATTTTTCAAACTCACTTGTTTTAATTTTTTCTTGGTTTTATCCCTCAGTTTTAATATCTTGCCAGTTGGTTTTCCAAACTTTGGGTTTCTAGAACAGGTTCCAGCAAGTCTTTTTTTTTTTTTTTTTAAAGATTTTATTTATTTGGGGCGCCTGGGTGGCTCAGTCGTTAAGCGTCTGCCTTCGGCTCAGGTCATGATCCCAGGGTCTGGGATCGAGCCCCACATCGGGCTCCCTGCTCGGCGGGAAGCCTGCTTCTCCCTCTCCCACTCCCCCTGCTTGTGTTCCCTCTCTCGCTGTGTCTCTCTCTGTCAAATAAATAAATAAAATCTTTAAAAAATATATTTATTTATTTGACAGAGAAAGAGCATAAGCAGGGGGGGTGGCAGGCAGAGGGAGAAGCAGATTCCCCAAAGAGCAGGGAGCCCGATGCGGGGCTCGATCCCAGGACCCTGGGATCATGACCTGAGCTGACGGCAGACACTTAACTGACTGAGCCACCCAGGCGTCCCCGGTTACAGCAGATCTTATCATAAAGCTTTCTTTAGTCTACATAAGGTACTCTCATATTTATGAAGCTGTGTCAATAGATTAATATTTTAAATTAGTTTGGATTTTAATATTACTTCCTGATGTCTCCCTTTGTCAGTGTTGAATTAAGGATTTCCACATTTTTTTCATCTTATTTTTTCATGCAACCAAGTAAATTTATTGACCATTCCAAAAACGGATGATGCTTCTAGTCTTACGTAGGTACATAGTTCTGATTCTTCTGAGTTGTGACTATAGCTGATTATTAAGTGCATGGACTTTGGCCACAGACTACCTGGTTGGGATTTTGGCTTTGCCACTTGCTGGCATTTTGACCTTGAGAAAGTTATTTCACTGTACCTCCGTTTCTTCATTTATGAACTAGCGAAGATAATAAAAGTACCTATTACCCCATAGGGTGGTGAAAATTAAGTCATCTCATGTAAAATGCTTAGCATAGTTCTCAGCACTTAGTAAGAGTAGTAAATGGTAGTTATTGTTAATACTATTGTATGTAGTTAGGATGGATGGATGGATTGGAAGAGGGGAGAGGAACAGATGAATGAAGAGAGGGGAAGGATTTTGGAAACGAGGTATTGCTCACACATGCTTCTCAAAAAGCAGCCTCTGTATTTTCATAGAGTTGCTTCAAAAGCTGCAAACACATGTAAGATATACTAGAACCACCGTAATAAGGACATTTAATCATTTTATTCAGCAGATATTAAGAATCCCTTATGAACCAGGCAATGCGAAGACAGGGATTAGCGTGGCCTTGGAGTTTACATTTCTAATGGAGGAGATTCACACATTCAGTCCCGTATGTCTATATATCATTAAAGCCTTAGATTTTTATGGAATCTCTTAACGAATTGATCACAGCTAGTTCTTGTTTCTCCTCTTCTCCTTTCATATCTACCCTAGTGTCCATACTCCTAGACTTCTTCCATGACAAGGACTCAGTGGAAGAATCAGATAACTAAAGGAAACGGAGGGAGGTGGGTGCCCATAATTTTGATAGATCAGTAGATGAGGCAGCAACATATAGGTAGACTTTCCGTTGCTCTTCCTTTCTTGTGTACCCATTAGGAATTAAAAACCGTTCAAGATGGGCACCTGGGTGGCTCAGTTGGTTAAGCGACTGCCTTCGGCTCAGGTCATGATCCTGGAGTCCCGGGATCGAGTCCCGCATCGGGCTCCCTGCTCGGTGGGGAGTCTGCTTCTCCCTCTGACCCTCCCCCTCTCATGCTCTCTCTCTCTCTCTCTCATTCTCGCTCTCAAATAAATAAATAAAATCTTAAAAAAAAAAAAAAAACGTTCAAGACTAAATATGGGCAAAGTCCCTCCTATGGGACCTTAGACTCCAGATCCTTCCTATGGGGTACAGACAAGAGTAGATCATTTTGTGTCTACCTCCACCCATCTTCCCCAAAACACAGAGGGGAAAATACGATCATTAGGGGCTTTGAATAAAGGAATAATTATTTTTAAAAAGAAACATCTAGAGGGGAGTGTGTGAAAAGGATACAGTACTTCTCATTTGCTTGGGTGATACTGGAGGCCTCTGGGCTACTCCTATAATAAAAATATTCTTGATGACCCAGACTTTCTTCCACATCTACAGTTGCACTGAATCTTTGCCCACATGAACCAGCAAGTAGGCCACGGACCTCCAAACCCATGGGCTTGAAACCCGAGCAGTCATTTCATCTGTTATGTTCTAGAGATGACTGTGTATCTGAATGTATTTTGAGAGACAATACAGACCAAGAATTAGCTCTGACATTTAAAAGACAACTGCATTCTGCCATTTAAGTTAGGTCCACCCGGCCATTTCCCAAGGAAGCCATGTAGAAGACCTCTAAGAGACAGTAGAACTACCCTCTGGCTTTGTAGCTATCTACTTAAATTCATGTTAGGTCAGGAATAATTGCAAAGTACTTCTGAGCAAAAAGAGGCATCATGATGGAGATGGTGCCCTTGCACACATTCTCTGTCCCTCCTCAGTCTCTCCGTCTGTACTCACTGTATCAACTGTGTTTATATCATAGGGTTGTGGGGAAGATTAGGTGAAAGCCTAATAGGGCTGAGAGCAGTATCTGACACAAAGTGAACCTTTATTATTACTTTCAGGGAGCAGAGCTGGGATCAGAGTGCTTTAGGCATGTCCCCTACATTCTTCTGAATCTGGTCTGAACCTGGACCAGAGCTAGAAATTTGGGGATCATTAATACATCAGCGAGGTGCTCACAGTCTGCAATTTATAGGACCAGAGCCCATGGAAGAGCTGAAACCACAGACAGCATTTTGTGTCTGTAAGCACGCGTGCTTTGTGGTGGGGGGCGGGGGGCGGGGGTGGGGAGTCCGTAGCTCTCACCACTTTTCTGAGACGTGAGACTCCAGAAGGATTAAGAATCACTGTCTTACAGGAAATACCGTACTTCTCACCCCCTGTGTCCCACGCGGGTCTTTTTAAAAGATAAAGAATTGAAACTCCAGGGAGAGTGTTTTATGAATACATTTTCCTGGAGAATAGTTTTTTTAAGAGGTTCCATCTTCTACATCTAGCACTGATGTTTATAAGAGTTTTCTTCTATAAAGCAAATTTAAAACTTTTGGTGAGTAGATCTAATAGGAAGGACTTTGTTTTAGTGTCAGAGCACACATTAGTTTCCAAAGCAGTTTTTTTTGCAACTTAATGTGCATTTCAGCCATTGTTAGGTATATTAATTTTTAAATATACTGTATTATTTTTACAATTATTGTTCCTAATGGCTTCTTGCAACATGCCTGCATTTTTCTGATAATTTCCTGTAGTGGCTTATGTAATGATGTTTTTATTGTAGCAATTATTATTTTTAATAATTATTTGAACCTCATATATCGACATCTCCTTTTAGCGTCTTTATTATTTAGAACGAGGCTTTTGTGGGATTCTCAGAAATTTTCATCTTCGAGGACAAAATATACGTGGTGGTTTTTACCCCTTTCGGTCTTGGTTTGAAACGGTCAGCCTCACAGTTATTTCCTATGATATAAAATGCAAATGACAAATCTTAGTATCTCTTTCTCAGTACGGATCCTGTTCTTATGGTTGGTTTTAACTGTTTGCAACATTTGTGTTAAATATTTTTAATATTTAAAGTGTTATATAACTTTACATTATAACGTTGACCTGCTGTATATTTGAACTATATTTGCTAATTTCATCTCCACTTTTGTTTGTTCTTTTGACCCAATGACAAACCTAACTTCACCTGTAATCAGTCCACTGTTTTGTATAATTGATTCTGTTTGCTAAGATAATAGGATTGGCTGGATTAGAAATAATCCATTCCTCCTTTAAAACTACTAATCCAGATCAGAATTAATTGCATTCCTTATTTTGGTTGTGTTAACCGAAGTGGACCACAGGTAAAAGGAAAAAACTCTCCAACTAAGATCTGTGTGATTAATTTTTATAAATTAAGAATTCCTTCAAAAATACTACCCTGTCTGAATCAGAAACTCCAGAATTTTTAAACAAGGCACTTTGTTTATGTTTAGGTCATCAGTTAAGCTATTATGAGTCTCTACTAGATTATATAATGTCCGCAAGGGATCATTGAGAAATCATATGCATGATGTTATACAATAGTACATTTTTATTTTAACATTTGAAAATAGAATTATTTTCATTAAGTTCTCATTTCAGAGTCGTACCTAGCAGTGTTTCTTCTTCACCTTAATTTCCCCTGCAATATATTGCCAATTAGTTATAAACAACTTATGTTTAAATGCAATTCAAAAGCCTCTAATGGAATCCTGTGGCAACGTGAAGAATCCTTTTATATCCACAGTACAGATGTGTCAGAAGCATTTATGGTTTTGTTTATGCACATGACAGAACTACCAGATCTGAGTGGCTCGACTGGAAGTTAGAGTTTAAATCATTCTGTTAGGAGTTTGGCTATCACTTGCATGTGTCAGTAATGAAAAATCATCAACATAAGCATCTTTGAAAAGCAATTTTAGATCATTAAAGATGTATGAATTTTGACAAAGCAAGAAGATTTCAGGCTTATTAAGAATATATTCTGTCTCTATGCTGAGTGAGGGGAGACAGGTTGTATGCCTCCGTTCAAGAGGAAAGGTGTAGCCTAATTGTAACCTCATGAAAGATTAAATGGACAGGTACAGTAAAAGACTTCAGTCTTAATCCTGACTGTTCCTACAGAGCTTTTGTGAGAAACAGAGCTGTTCCGGGACGAATCCTGAAAAGAAACAGGATCTTAGGAGAGTCTGTATTTCATAATAGACTACATATGCGATACACCACTGTCCATCCGACATGTAGTCAGGGGCCACGGGGTAATCATTCTCTATAGAATTTACACGTGCCTTTTTCATAGTATATTAAGTTTGCTCCATTTGCTCAAAGATTCTCAATTACTTCCTTTTTTTTCTTACTTACTAGACATTAAAGTTTCATAATATGTAAATTCACAAGTGGCTCAAGACAGAAGGTGAGGGCAGGAGGATTTCAGTGGGTTTATCTCGCAGGTTGAAGAAAGACAGCATCAGAACACACATAAATGGTTCCTCCATGGCTTCTGTGTTGTCCTTTTTGCCCTGAACCGTGCAACCCTTACAAAACTACTTCGTTAAAAGCAAACGTTTAAAAATTAGCATTATTTTCTACCTCCCCCCAAAAAAGTTTATTTGTAACTCTCATCGGCGTAAATTTTGCAATTTCTTTAGTAAAAAGAATTGATTCCATTTGTTCTACTTAGCTATTAAAGTATAATCTCCAGAAGGATCAGGGTGGGTGCATTCCAGGTTATCTGTGAAAGGTAGTTGTTAGTTTACCTACACACTTCTCTTGAAAATGCTGAGTATTTCCTGGAATCATGACCACACTTACTGAAACATGAATATATTGCAGTTTTAGAAGATAATGAAGTGCATCTCTGTCGTGTGATGTGAGTCTCATGTTAGCTACAGCTACTCGATTTGCATGTGAATTCTGAAAATTTCCTTGTCCCATGTGACACTTCTGAAATGTCTGTCTGTTCTTTTTTCCTTTTTAATTTCTCAAGCTCACTATTTGGATAAGATAGTTAAAGGTACTGTATACTTGCTCTTTGTTGACATATCTAAATATATATCTATATATAACCATGTATCAGACTGTACTAGGTATGAAAATAGACTGTTTCTCATGCATATTTTTGTAAATTATAAATCAGGCTTACATTATGTGAAATGCCTTGGATTTAAAGTATTGAGACTTCAATGTCCGTGTCTCATTTTTATAATTTTGGGTTATCACAGATTTCATTCCTATGTAAAAGCATTAGTTTTCACTGGAATCAAAAACTGAAGATAACAGTACATTTGCTGTTTTTTGTTTGTTGTTTTTTTTTTCTTTTGCCTTAAGATCTTCATTGTTGGCAGTTCAGCTAATGAGCTTTAAATTCTATCCTGAAGAATCACAAATGCTCACTCTCTTATCACAGAATAAGAAATTGTCAATCTAAAGAAGATTCTGGCTAATATATGTTGAGAGAAGTCTCATTTATCCTTATATGGAAACTTCTTTGGCTTCTTCTAAATGTTTCAAAATATACGTGATATCATAATTTCTGTTCTGTTATTTTCTGAAAAAACGACAAAATTACAGTGCATTCTGCCAAACAGAAATGATAACTTTGCTCAGCAGAAAACAGCAGATTCTCGTCTCTTCAGTTCTCGTAGAAATAGGTGCAAAATATTTTTTCAGAAGAGAAAATTCCCTCTCCCTTTCTCCTCAGATTACCTATTTTCTATTCCTTGTTTGTGCTTTTCATTAGAATATGAAAATATTCATGGCAATATCCAGGCTTTCATATAACTCTTGTGTGCATGCAGTCAGCTGATGCACCTCTTCTTCAGTGGGGCAATTAAATCTTTCTTTTTCATTAAAAACAAAACAGAAAACATCTGGAAGGAAAACTGACCTTTTAGGTATTGGAAATCCATAGATACAGATGATAATTGTCTGAGAGAAAAGAAGCAGCAAAATTAATCTCCTGACCTGATGGTATCCCTAAGTATAATTTCATTTTCTCCTGCCACAAGAGACTGTCAAAATAGTCTTTCTCTTAGCTCTCATCTTAAGAGACAGAACGTCTCTTTGAGATATTTTCATTTCAAGTTCCACAGTGGAGGAGGGGAAGCCAGTATATGAATAATTCTTTTAAAATGACATAAAATAAACATCTTTAAACAGATCGTTCCCTTAAATTTTGTCACTGAAACAAGAGTAGCATTCTCATTATAAGAAGCTGAATAACCCCCATCGCTCTAGCAAGTATTTTTGGCTAGTATGTATTTTATGTCAAATTATAAATAATTCTGTCCAAAGAGATCTGATCAATAACTAATTATTCTTACAGTTTTGGAGCATCTATATCCTTGTTTCTGCCAGTGTCACATCACACTCATAGACAAGAACACCAAACTCTACCTAAGTGTCCATCCTCATAAACAGATCATGTTGGCCGCATGCCAGATATCATCAGTAGGAAGTGGCAAAAAATGGTTTTTTTTTTAAATGTCATGTTAGACTGAAACAACTATAGATTTTGGATATATTAAATTATTTTAATTGTTTCCCAAATTTTCCCTCCTTGCCCATAAAAGCAGACAAGATAGGATATAAAGGTAACAGCATAAAAGCCTTAGGGAGATTGTCACAAAATATCACTCTTCGCTCTCTGTCTTGAAGCACGTCACTACCGTGTTTTTGTTCAGTCTATCAATGTTTTATTGTGGTCCTTATGGTATTTCATTTTGTCCGTCCTAAGTAATCAAATATGCACAGCTATTACATTTAGTTGGAAATCCTGTCGGTCCTGTCCCATCCGTATGCAGCCTGAATCCTGATGTTTGTTAGAATAGATGCTAAGCTGCTTCACTATTTCCTGGGCTTTGCTTATTCTGTGAAAAGGAATGTACTCTTGGCATAAAGTATAGTCATCAAGACTGGCCTATACTTTGTGCAGTTATTTAATGCACTGTAATTTCACATGAATGTACGGCAACTCTGAGGCCAGATAAAATTAATGTTCTCTTTTTAACATCGTTCACATCCTCATGCCTACTTCCATGCTTTTGAATTTAGAGGGAATTTTTTAAAGCAACAAGGTGCTTTAAGAAGGCATGTCCTAATGAGTAGCCGATAATGTCTACAACAGATTAAAAATCTATACCAGGGATTCTGAAATTGTCTTGTCGAGATGCTTTTTCACACCATACAATCAACCTTGTTGCTTTGCTAAAGGAAAAAAAAAAAAAGTTAATTTTGTCTGGCCTGCGGCTAGTTAGTGGATCGTTGCATATATTTCTGTCCTGCACAGGTAAGTGGTGTCTCAAGGGTCAGGCCAATCAAAGATGCCACTTGGATAAGAATTAGATTCCTTAGAGACTGTTGCTGTTTCTATCCATGTGCAATTACAGTATTTGTGCTGTTTACAAAGGCCTGTTCCCACTAAGTGTCCCTTATCTGTTTATCTTAGGTGCAAAAACTTTCAATACTCAAATCACTCGTGCTTTCCTTCTTTGTCTCCTTTGACAGAGGGTTGTCCTGGGCTGTGCAACAGCAATGGAAGATGTACCCTGGACCAAAACGGCTGGCATTGTGTTTGCCAGCCAGGGTGGAGAGGAGCAGGATGTGACGTAGCCATGGAGACTCTCTGCACAGATAGCAAGGACAATGAAGGAGGTAAGAAATGCTGAGTGTGGAAACAAGTGTGTGCCAGAGCACAGGTTTATAAGTTACATAGTTATCTGGTGCCAAAAAAAATCAGATCCCCATAGATTAGATTGATTGAAAAATTTATGAGTGCTGATCCAGTGATTTTGCTCCCTATTTTCCCTGAAACAAATGCAAGATTATCATCATTCAGGGAAAAGGCAAGGTAACCAAGCTACTGTATAATGTACATTGTTCTCCATCGCTTTTCCTAATCTCCAGATGACGATTCTCCTCATCACGGTATATACGGCCCTGTGAATTGGGAGCTCTAAAGCAGTATTTTAATAACTGAACATTCCAAAAGATGAAGGGCATTTCCCAAGCTCTTCTGAAGAAAGGCACGGGTGGAAAAAATAAAATAGTAAAGAAAACAGCCTCCTTGAAGCTGTACTCCCGGTGTCTATTTATCCTAAACCTCACAGCCTGCTTAAAAGATGGTGATATTCCACCCAGTGTAGGCCCTTGGTTAAGAAGTAGCTCTTTCCCCTGTTGTGCGCATTTTCATTTCAAAGAATAGAGAGTGAGAGCCGGTCATTTCTTCTCCAGTGATGGAATGGGTGCCCCCGATGGCTGCTCGGTTTCGGCGTACCTTTAGGACTGAGTTTTTAGAAGGGATTTAGTTCCTCTCTGGGCCTCTGTGGCCACTTGCTCTCTGCACTAGGATGTGTTTCCCCACCCCCTCCTTCGTTCCGTCTGCTCCCTGGGAACGTCCACAGGAGCAGTAGTGTTGGTGAAGAGTGCAGATCTTCACTCTACCTTGTACCTATGTGACTTCACAATTGCTTCATCTGTGACACTGGAACAAAAGAGTTTTTGAAAGGGCTAAGTGAGAGAATTCAGGTACTTAGTACATTGCCAGGCACATAGTTATGTCGTAAGTAGGAGCTGCTAGGACTCCCGTTTTCCTTTTGCTTTCATCTTGGCTAGCTGAAATTCACAGGAGGTTGTCACGGAAGATGAACAGTCTTTTCTTTCCTTCATAGTGTGGATCTAACTACTGTTCTTTGGAAGGAGAGGGACTAGAACCGACCCTCAGCCTCCCCTCTTCCAGCTCCCCAACGCACATGCGCACATACTACACGCATGCCCACATGCGCACATACTACGCACGCACGCGCGCACACACGCGCGCACAGGTATGAGCACGCACACACGGACGCGCATGCGCACGCTAGCCCACGCCTACCGTCATTCTCAAACGAGATGTTATTTGTGTCTCGTCTTCGGGGCAGCGGGCTGCCTTTCTCCGTTTTAGTTTCTAGCTAACTGTTCAGTTTTCCCTATTTTTTTTTTTAAACTTGGGCTGTCAAGAAACCTGAGCCAAAGCTTTTCTTCCTTTTCGTCCTGATAGATATGGTCGTCCTTAGCCCTCAAACCTTTTCCTGCCTAGTGATAGCTTGTTGCCTCAATTCCCCCTTAACGGTGCGCTTTGTAGAAATGGCAGCATTAATCCTCCCCGACCACAGCCCAGATGGCAGCTTTCCTCATTGTTTTTCCCCAAGGAGCCCCTGCCCCATTGTTTTCTATTGCCTAGGGAAGAAGGGGAGCTTCTTTCCTTCCTTGATCGTATATTCCAGATTTTGTCTTCTAAAAGGAGATTACATTGAGGTGGTTACAAACTCTCTCAGAGGGAAGCAGACTGCAGGGCCAGGTCTGCAGAGACATGGCAGAGTAATTTAGGGGCTAATCAACTCTTTAGTATTGTTATCAGCTAAGGAGGTTTTTCCCTTGCCTCAAAATTTATCAGCTGTGAATTGGCCTGTTCCCCCTTTGTTTATTCTTATTAGCATGAAACTATGCTATCTCTAGGCTTCTGTCTCCAAGGGGAAATCTGAGCCAATAGAAGACCTCCTGTGGGTTCTTTACTTATTTCATATAAATAATTTGTATTCCTGTCCCCAACCTAATTTTGTTGATCTTCTGAGAAGGAAACTCAATGCCAGCTGTATTATATCCTGAGATCATGACCCGGCTGCCTTATAACCTAAGCTAGAGGGTTGTTTGAACTTAAGCATGGACTGTGTGAATAAAGACAATATTTTCCACACCAAACCCCAAATCAAGGCATATAATCTGGCCATTAAGGCTATCACTGGCATCATATGAGGTCAGTAGAGCAGAATGTTTAAAATAAGACCCATGCATGCCTAGCCTTGGCTTCTAAATATTTCTTCTTCAACTCTTTCCGCACCTACAGAGTCAGCCTCCCTCTGGGCTGGGCCATTTTCCCGTTCATGTCCCAGAACTCACTCTGATGGTGAAGTTGCTAAGATCAGCAAAAAGGCAGGTGAAGAGCCGGGAACCGGTCACCATTAAGTGCAGTGTGACCGGGACTGGGGTGTCAGACTGTGAGTGTCTGCTGCCTCATTTTGTAGCTACTCGAGTGTCCCCCTGTCAACTTCTGAAAATGGCCCCGTCTGTCTCACAGCTACTCTACCACAGGCTTCTGCTTCCTCTCCACAAGGATATCCCTCGTGTTTGTTATTCTCACCAGGAGAGACTCTTGGGTGGCGAATGATAGAAATTCCACTCAAACGGTCTTAAGCTTTTACAAGAGAGAACCTTATTAGCTTATATAACCGAAAAATTCAGAGATAGCTGCACCTAGGTGTTTAAACAATGATAACAGAAATCTGAGTTAATTCTTCTGTCAGCTCTGCTTTATTCCACGTTGGCACCATTCTTTGACTGTCTCTTCCTCAGAATGACCCCCCAGCAGCTCTGGCTTTTACATCGCACCGCATAATAACCCCCGTACAAGGAGACAGCCTTTCTCAATGGTTACAGGAGGCCCGGGTCTGAGCCTGACCTCGTCCCCTGGCCAAAGAAAAATTGACATTCTATCACCAGAACAAAGGGGTATGGATGCTGGATAGGCAGAAAAACAGATTCTACTATGGGAATATTAATAGTTGTCCACAGCATTTAGTTTTAGTATACCCAGGGAATATACTCCATTAACTATTTCATATAGCTCATAGACTTCTGTTACTCTCAGGAGAAATTCTTCTTCTATTCTTTATTTCCTTCTTTCCCCCAGAATTATAGCCTTCTCACATGAGAACAAGAAAAGCAGCGCCGAACCTCGATACGCTTTCCATGACCCAGGTTGGCAAAGCACTCTCCAGTTCTCCCTGCATACTTTTATGAGCATCCTTGTTTTTACCTAGCATACCCACTGAGAATCTCATTCAGTAGAGGGTTTCTTGATTTTAAATAGCTCCCCGTATGGTGGCCCCACTATGCAAGCATCAAAATGCAAAAGCTTGCCAGAAGCAATTCTACCTTTATAGCAACTTAAGATACTTATTAACAAGACAGTTTCTTGGGGCGCCTGGGTGGCTCAGTTGGTTGAGCATCCGACTCTTGATCTCAGCTCAGGTCTTGATCTCGGGGTTGTGAGTTCAAGCCCCGTGTTGGGCATGGAGCCTACTTAAAAATTTTTTTTTAAATAAATAAATAAACAAGATGATTTCTCCAAAATATGTTACCATTGTTACCATGTTCCCACCTTCCTAGTTAGAGTTCCTTTTGACATCGTGCTTCCCC
Source organism: Neomonachus schauinslandi (assembly GCF_002201575.2). Classification (NCBI taxonomy): domain Eukaryota; kingdom Metazoa; phylum Chordata; class Mammalia; order Carnivora; family Phocidae; genus Neomonachus; species Neomonachus schauinslandi. Next base: position 14,113,521 of record NC_058404.1, read on the forward strand.
TGTCTGGTCCTCCAGTGGATAGCTCCCCTGTGGGTTCTTAAGGCATGGGACTCAAGCCCTGTCTTAGAGATTGGGTGGTTGAGGACACAAAAATACCAACCTTTATGTAAGAATAGGGGCATGCCAAAATACAATGCCAGGTGTGATCCATCTTACTTGTAATTAGATAGTTATTTTTTTGTCCTTCAGAAGTATTAGTTTGTGGGACTACGTCAGGAAGATGGACCTAGAACAGGCTTTTTTTTTTTTCTTTTTTTTTTAAGTGGAGGCTGATGATAATGGAGAGGAAAGTACAATTCAATTGAGGTTATTCAGAAATTAGAAAGATAAAAACAGGAGAGAGAGGGAGACAGAACACAAACAGAAGTTTTAGACTGCAAGAAAATGTGGGAGGGCACTAGCAGTAAAACCCAGAAGTGGAAAAATGAATGAAATGTTAACGTAAGCAGCAGAATGAGTATGGCGAGGGGGCAGGGCCATCTAAGTTTGGAGATTACCAGATGAAAATAAGGAAATGTTTGAAAATAGATTCCTTAAAAAGTCCTAGCAGGAAGATGGGACTACTGTGTTCTCCAAACACATATTAAAATAAAATTTAAATAAATAAAATAGAGAGTACCAGAACTGGGAAGAAAGGGGGGGTGGGTTAAAAAAAGAAGGAGAAGAAGAGGAAAAAGAAGTAAAAGGAAGGGAGGGAGGAAAAAAGGAAATTAGGAAGGAAGGAGGGAAGAAGGAAAAGAGAAAAGAAAAAAAGGATTATAGGAGATCATAAGTACTTCCTGAGAAAAGATTCCAGATATCAGAACATAGGAGTGGCACTCAGAGTCTCAGAGCAATCAAATATATTTTCCTGGTAGATCATAATCTGGGGGGAGAATTACTCCGAGTTTGAAAGACTTTACGGGCTCCCACTTTAGGGGAGAGACTCGGGTTCATCTGAACCCTTTTGCTCTGCACAGAATTTTTAGAGCAGTGTCAGTTGCATTCGAGGAACGAGAAGTCCAGCTTGTGCTGTCCCACACAAGGCACCCCAGTAGTTTCCCGATAGTACACAAGGAACACAGGGCTTTACCGTTATACCGGAATAAGCTCTGGGGGGAGAGAAAAATCAGAGCCACACAGGCTGGAACTAAAAGTCTCCCTATAATTTACAGCCAGTACCAGTAGCTGCTACTTCAGGTTTCAGAATATAGAAATGGGCAGGACCCAGGACGTCTTCAGAAACAGGTCTCTTTGATCCACGTGTCTCCGCCTTAAGAACCTCTGTATTAATGGCGAGAGTTAGAAGTAGTAACCACAGTGTACAGTGAGTGCGTTCGCATTGTCGAAGAGTTAACTGCTGTCAGCGACTTGCTGTGCATATTTCTGCTCCTCCTTCAGTGAATTTATAGGCACATTTATGTTTTTAAACTTAAGTGCGATAGGCGCTGTTCTAAATTTGATTCTGCCAAAGAATCTATCTTTTTAGAGATTTTTTTCAAGCCAGTACATAGAGGTCTACCTCATTCTTTATAACAGAAACCCAGATGTAGTCATTAATTTTACCACTACTACATTAATAATAATTATTAATAATAACCTAGTTGTTTCTTTTTTTCTTTTCTTGCTCTTAGTGTAAAGACAAATATGTAGTGCGTCTCTGTGTCTCTGTGTGCGTGTATCTGCATATAAATCCTTCTGTGAATGTACAAGGATTTCTTTTGGACAGATTTTAAGAAGCGAAATTCCTAGGTTAAGGGGTATTTAAACTTTTAAATTTCATAGCCAAATCGCCTTGCAGGTGGGTTTTGCCACTTGTATTTCATCAGTACAAGAGTGTTTATTTTCTCCGTGTCTATAGTCTGTACATAATCATCGTACACAAACAAATTGTCCAACAAGTGAAAAGTAGGAATGTTGTCTGACGGGTGAAGATGATTCCACTTTTATTGTTTTAATTTGCATTTCTCTAATTACTGATCCAATTGGTGATCCTTATACATGCTTCTTGGCCATTAGTATTTCTTCTTTTGCTAATTATTTCTCTTGCCCATTTTTTTCCCTATTAGTGGCTTGACTTTTCCTTTTTAATTTTTAGGACTTCTTTGTATATGCTACTTATTAATTCTCTGTTAGGCGTATTGCAGGTATTTTATCCCAGGTTTTCACTTCTCTTTTAACTTTCTGAAGGTGTCTTTCATCATGTAGCAGTTTTCATTGATATGAGGTAAATTTTGATGAGGTGTATCTTTTCACGAACTCTGGGTTGTGTGTCTTCAAAAATAAATAGGGCCTTTTCCCTTTGAAAAATTATACATAGTATTTCATATCATTTCTTCTAATGCTTTTTTATAATTGTGTGGATTGGTTAATGTCAAATTAATCAAGAACATTTTAAAATAACTGTTGGGGTAAAAAAAGAAACCAGAATTCAAGGGTGAGCATAGTACTGAGGGTTGGAGAAGGGTAAGAAAAGAAAACCAAGAGGGGCGCCTGGGTGGCTCAGTTGGTTAAGTGACTGCCTTCGGCTCAGGTCATGATCCTGGAGTCCCTGGATCGAGTCCCGCATCGGGCTCCCTGCTCGGCAGGGAGCCTGCTTCTCCCTCTGACCCTCCCCCCTCTCATGTGCTCTCTGTCTGTCTCATTCTCTCTGTCTCAAATAAATAAATAAAATCTTTAAAAAAAAAAAAAAAGAAAAGAAAAGAAAACCAAGAGGGTGTCTCTGCTGCACCTTTAAGACATCATTTTGATCTGTTTCAATCTAATTATCTCTAGGAACTGAATCCATTCTTCCATTCTTTCAGCAAATACACTGTATGCTGACTTGGTGCCAAGAAGTGTACTAGATAACTGCAGATACAGTGGTGAACTCAGCTCTCAAGGAGCTTCCTGAGCCATTGCCTGAGCTGCTGGCTTAAGGAATGGGGAGAGGGGATGGGGGTCCAGGAGTAGGGAGCTAGAGGTCTCCAGGCAGAGGAAACAATAATGATGAAAGCTTTTAAAAGCCCCACGGTAAGGAGTTCTAACTACTCAGAAGGCAGTAGAGGACATATTTTAGCTAGAGAAGTGAAGTCATCAGATCTGATTTCTGCAAAGATGACTCTGACGGAGGTGTAGAGGATGAATAGTGGGGACAAGGCTGGAACCCGGGAAACCAAACTATTGTAGAGATCTCCTCGAGAGATGACCATGGTGGCCTGAAGGGCGTTTTCAGTGAAATGGAAAGAAAGAGACTGATTCAAGATATATTTGGGGTGAAGAAAAGAAGGACCTGGTAATTGATTAGGTGCAGAGAGAAAGGAAGAGAGAAGAGGAGTCAAGGATGACACTCAGGTCTCTACTTTGAGAGACTGGATGGGTGGATGATGGAACCATTCATCGAAATAGGAAATAATAGAAGAAAACAACGTGTTTAGAGGAGATTCAATATGCTGTGCTTTAGATCCACTAAGTTTTTGCTGCCCGTGTAATATCCAGATGGAAATATCTAGAAGGCAGTTTGTGGATTTGAAGTGCAGAAGAATGATCAGCCTAAAGACATATGTGAACATAGAGACACACACACAAGAAAAACAAGAATAGTCAGAAAGCCAAACATGATTCCAATTCAGAAATAAATGGATTTCATGCATATCCCAGAATGGTGACTTTAAGAAGTAATGAAAGGCATACCTATACACTTTGAAAATTCTGAAGTCTACAGATAAATTATTCCATCAGAATTTCTATGTGCACCTCTAACTTGGAATAGGGGAAAGGGGCTTCCAAATACTGTGGGGAAAGGTGGTGGACATTAATTATCTTTTGAGTAAAGAAGGAAAACTCACTGAAAGGAAATTCATGACTTTTTATCCAGTCAGTAAATCAAGGTTTTGAAAAACAGGTTCAGGTATCCATAGCTACTTGAAAGAAGCAAGTGAGTTTTGACAAGCAGACCACAGCCAGCATAGGAGTAACCTAGGAGAAGACCTGGAGTCAGAAGTTTTAATAATCTGGCAAAATATGCATTGTCTAAATTTGCCAGAAACAATGTCAAGAATGATTGGAAGAATACAAGGAAATTGAGCAGGGTAGAAACATTAAAGCAAGACCAGAGGCTGGCAAGCTATGACCTCTGGGGCAAAGGCTGTTTTGTAAATAAAGATTTATTGGAACACACCCATTCATTTCCATAATGTCTACGGCTGCTGTAGCTCTATAAAGGTGGAGTTGAAAGGTGCAACAGAGACTGCATGGCCCACAAAGCCTAAATTACTTACTATCTGGCCCTTTGCAAAGTAAGTTTGCCAACCACTGTTACAGTCCAACAAAAGCCTAAGGTAAGATGAGAACATGTTTTAAAATGATAACTAGAGCAATAATGTTCAGGATTGAGTGGACAGAAGCATAAACCAAATTCTCTGCTTTACATCAGAGGACCACTTATATTGCAAAGAAAGAAAAGCTCTTAACTGATCATTGAAGTTATTATTCAGTGGGTTTTGAACACTTCTGACTTTTTTAGATTTTTTTTATGATTAATTCTATTAGATATGATGTCTAGACCAGTATAAATTTATACCAACTGATATTCCTGGTACTAAAAGGAATCTCAGTGATTTCGAGAAGCTATTCCACAAAGACAATTTTACTACGGTGTACATTTGGGCAAGTGGGTAATCGACTTAGTTGTACTAGATAGCCCGAGCTATATAAGCACAAAGAATGAAAAATGTTTTCTCAAGTTATAGGGAGCCAGATTCATAACCATCCGTCACTTGCTTGGGCAAGTTACTGATAAACTCTGCAGAAAAATAACAAACTGTGTGTCCCTGCATCTTGGCTGTTGAAAATGAGATTCTTTCTCTGACTGATGTTAGCAGAGAGGCTTGTAAAAATGCATTTCCAACTGATTAGTTCAGAAGGTGTCAATCTCATGCAGTTTTATGACCTGCAGACTACATGCCAGACGTACATTTGCTTTTTATAAACTAACAAAGATGAATGACTAAATTTGAGCATTCCTCTTTGGCAACTGCACCATATATTGCCTAAAGGGAGATACTCTAGTTGTATTGTGGGGGGGAGGAGAGGACGAGGGCATTTAACCTTTAATTTATAAGATTAATGAAGATAAAATATAATAATTGGAAGTACTTTCTCTAGTGAGTAGTTTCTGTTTAGGTTAAAGAATGAATGTAAGGGGAAAACCTGCAAGAGTATAAAATATTTGTGTTAAATGATTCTCTGAAGCATCTGCTCACCCATTCAAAAGTCATGGAGTAAGAACTCCTAAATATATCATAAAACACGTAATTGAAGATTCCCTATAGTCTCAATATATAATCATGGATTGTTACTGAAGGGGTTTTGTTTTTTAATTGGTTTCTTTTGAGGCCAGAAATGATATTGGAGCAATAGTTCAATAGTCTACTACTTTAAAAATCCAAGTCTTAATAACTGCTTCTATTTCTTTGAGAGAGATAGAGAAAAAATATATATACAATGTATTGCATTATTATAGCTTTGTGAAAAGTAAGCCTGTAGCGTAGTTTTATCTTCCAGAAATACAGAGAAATATTTAGACATTTTTCATCTTCATGGCCTTTTGGCTAAGAAAGTAGTATTTTGATAAATTTATATAAAATTTCAAAGCTCAGTTTCATTTGATTTGCTTAAAACACTTAAAATTTTTATCAAAGGAATAAAACTACACTTTCAAATAATTAACACATTTTAAAAAATATAACAGCCATCTGCATAAAAATGTAACTATCATAAAGGAAACAATATATAAGATCTGCCTGTCAGAAATTCTGACTCATCGTCATAACAAAAAAATTAAAATATTAATGTAAAAAGGAGTCCCAACACCATAAATTTAATTCACGTATTCACCTCTTAAGCTTGTTTTTCGACTACAAGGGAAATAGTGAAGAGATTTTTAGTTGCTGTCTCTAGATAAACTAAGTCTCTTTCGGTTTTAAGTGACAGAAAATCGAACCCAAACAGGCGTAAGGAAGAAGAGAATAGCTTGGCTTCTGTAACTGAAAAGCCCAGAAGCTCAGGTGCAGGTTGTTGCAAAAACCCTAAAGATGCCACGATGACCTCTTGTTTTTCTCTCCAGCTCTGGGCTCTGCTTCTTGAATGCCGCGCTGCCAGACAGGTTCTCCTGTAGGCAGCAACCCCAACCTCACAGCCTCATAGCTCCAAGCCTCGGGGGGAAAGGGGAGGGGGAATCTCTGCAGACAGTTCCTGAAATTCACTCCAGATAGACAAGTTAGGTCAAATGGACACGTCTGAACCAAACATGAAGGGGGAAATGCACACAGACTGAGACGGGGGGGACGGATGGGTATGTAAATGAAAGTGTGGAGCTGTTGCCCAAAAAAGAGGAAATGAGCGTGGGAGAACTCACAAGTGTTCATTACATTCTGCTTCAGGTGGGCAAAATGACTTAAGGACATTGATCCAGGACCCCTCATCTCTTGTTTCTGACCTTACCTGTGTTGTCGTTGACCTACTTTTAGACTGGACGACATAACTCAATTTAGTCTATTTTCTTGCATCTCGGTTTGCTGTCAGATAATGAAGGGGCAAACTTGTATTCTATTAATAAGAGTGGCCTAAAGCCAAAACAGATGGCTAGTGTGGTTTGATTTTGTTTTTTTCCAAATAAAAGTTATTTTAAAAAGCCCTTGTGTAAATAAAATATGTAGGTCAACTAGATATTTTCAACTGAGTTTGCCATAATAGGGTCACACTAAGACTTGAGACTTAGGTGTGAAGATAACCATTTGTCCGACCTCTCAAGAATGATTTAAAGTCTTCAGAAACTAATGTTTTTGTTAATCTGTACTGAGAAATGTCATTGCCAAGCAGATCAAAATTCATGTATCAGCTGGTCAGTGAAAGAAAGATCTTAAGGGGTAACGTCACTAAATCATCATAACCTGACACTCTTGTCCACTAATGAGTTGGTTTATATGTTTCGAACAAATTACTTACATGGACCATGGATTGTGGTTTCCTTTTGATGTTCCTGGAGAAGGCACTAGCAAATTCTTTCTATCCATTACACTCTTCACGTCACCAGCACTATAGGTCAGGTTTTTTTGTGGTAGGCTTCTAATTTTCCAATATTACGACTCACTTCCATTTGCCACATTTTAATGTAACACCTCCATTTTAGCAGAGGCATACGAGGGGCTCAGGATCGTGTTTAACACTTGAGAGATGCCTTAATTTTATTTCGAACACACTTTACCTTCCTTGAGAAAGCTATTTCTTTGAAAAGTGGTTGGCTTATCTCATCCATTGTATGTTGATTTGTATTTGCTTCATTTCACAGACTTTCATTCTCTGACCTTGCCCCAAATTTTAGAACTTCACCCTATGTAGGTCCCGAACCACTGACCCATCGCGCTCACTATGTTAACTCCTAGTGCATTTTCTATAAAATAGAGAAGGCTTCAGCAATTATACTTAAAATGAATCTGTAGTCCTTCCTAGTCCTAATAGATTATTCTTATCAGCAGTGTTTTACTCCTACTCAGAATCAGCCATCTCCAATCCAAACATTTACTCTATGTGAAAGAGGCTGCAAGTCTTGTATTAATATTTTATCTGTTTCCAAAAAGTGTGCCTCGTAGAAATTACTCTCAGATGGGGGAAAGATTCACTGGATCTGAAAGAAAATGAACCAACAAACAAAACGCGTCGCACATCACCGCGTAACAAGAGGAATTCTCTTACTGGCTTGCGCTTCTCTCTGCAGATGGGCTCGTTGACTGTATGGATCCTGATTGCTGTTTACAGAGCTCCTGCCAAAGCCAGGCTTACTGCCGTGGCCTACCTGATCCTCAGGACGTCATCAGCCAAAGCTTACAGTCCCCCTCGCAGCAAGCTGCCAAATCCTTCTATGATCGAATCAGTTTTCTTATAGGGTCTGAGAGCACCCATGTCATACCTGGAGAGAGTCCTTTCAACAAGAGGTTAATGCATTTTCTGCTTACATAGATTTGTAGTGATGTTATTATCAATAGTTCCGTGCACTTTCGATGAAATGCTGATGACTGTGAATTTGAGGAAAGAGCTTTTTCTTTTAATGCAGTTGTTCCTCTTTCGGCAAATTCCTCACCAAACTTCGCATTTCAAGCATTTTTGACACAGTTCACATGCTTTGTCAATTTCAGTACCTGAGCCGGAACAGGACATCCCATTAAGGAGTCAATAAATCTTCATTTAACTCGTTGATTTTGTTAGCGCAGTTGGAAATGTTTCAAAAGAAGCAGTGGAAAGACCCCAAAAGGCAAAACAGAAGTGAGCTTTTTTTTTTCAGCTGAGCTCGCTAAATAATATAAATTATGAATTAATGTAATAGAACTGCTAATGGCATGGCAGTAAGATTGCATAAGCTGTTTGGTGCTTTACAGAACAGTAAGGACATGAAAATAAACCAGTAAGTGAAAGCAGGTGTCTTGTGTCTCACTGAGTAAAAGAAGATGATTTACACTAGAACTCCTGGATCTGCAGTAATTTAACAGCATTAATGCAGTTAGACCCAGCAGTTGATTAAAAGTTGTTGCACAAATGTGCCTTATTGCCCCTTTAAATCTTGTACTTCTTGGCCCCTGCAGATTTACAGATTGCCTCGGAATTAATTGGAAGGTATACTTTCCTTCATGTAAGCACCAGATATACGACTTATGAAAAAGCGCAGTTTATAATTTTAAAAAACCCATCTCTAAATTATGGGTCTTGATAACTCTCCAAAACCCAGATTGCAACAAATTAAAACCCAGGGTAAACACCAGGCATTTAGAGAACGTGAATTGCCCTGAATTAAAAGGGGTATTGTCTTGGGACTCTTTCAGGTCTGGTTTTTGTGAAGAACAAGTATGTGTGACAGTGTTATTTTATCCTTAGGTTGAATTATCTCTAAATCATGATAATGTTGGCCTGAGAAGACAGATGTTCATTTTAATTCTTCTGCTTTTCCCACAGCCTTGCATCCGTCATCAGAGGCCAAGTACTAACTGCTGACGGAACTCCACTTATTGGAGTAAATGTCTCGTTTTTCCATTACCCAGAATATGGATATACTATTACCCGCCAGGATGGAATGTGAGTTAGTCCCACCACACTCTTTCTGTGTGAAATATTTTCAGTATAAAAGCTAGGCATTCTTATATCTCCCAATATGTTTTATTGTCCCTTTTAATATAGAACTGCAACAACTTTTAGGCTCCAGAAATCTGTGCATGTGGCAGAGACTTAAAGTCACGTGCTCATGTGGTTCCTTAAAAGTTGATTTCATTTGCCAAGACATGATAACGGTGTTGTGGTTTCATAGAATTTTCTTTGTTTTAGAAGATTCGTGTTGAAATATTTAGGAGTGACATTCCGTAACACCTACAACTTAAGCTTAGATGGTTCTGAAAAAAATAAGTAGATGGGTAGATAGATAAAGCAAATTTGGGAAGATGTTAATAAGTTGGTGAATCTAAGTAAAAGGTATCTGGGTGTTCATTGAATGGTTATTTTAATATTCCTATAGATTTGAAACTCTGTCATATACAAGTTGGGAGAAAAGTTGTTTTTTTTTGTAAAGCATATTTATTTAAGGAGCTGAGTGTTGTTGGAAGCTGTATGGGATCCGGATTATTCACTAAGTAATCTTGTTTTTCTTAGGTTTGATTTGGTGGCAAATGGCGGGGCGTCTCTTACTTTGGTATTTGAACGCTCCCCATTCCTCACTCAGTATCATACCGTGTGGATTCCGTGGAATGTCTTTTATGTGATGGATACCCTCGTCATGAAGAAGGAAGAGAATGACATTCCCAGCTGTGATCTGAGTGGATTTGTGAGGCCAAATCCCATCATCGTGTCTTCTCCTTTATCTACCTTTTTCAGATCTTCTCCTGAAGACAGCCCCATTATTCCCGAAACACAGGTAGAATGTTCTGGCAGGCAGTACTTTTAAGGGACCTGTTTTCAGATCATGTGGTTTCCAAAGAATCTTTAAAACGGATTGCAGAATTCCAGTGCTATCCCAAATAATTCTATAGATGGAAACACAGAATGTGGGGTGTGTATGTGTGCGCGCATGTGCGCAAGAATAGGTAATACTGTGATAGGATTATTTAAGAAATATTCTAGTTATTTCTTAAAGATCTATTCAAAATAACTTTTTGTTCAGGCTATACTATATCTGTATTTATTTATTAGTTGTAGCCAAATGGAAAAACAGCTTAAACTCAACAGCTAATAATGTCTTTGTTCATGTAGTCATTCACTAGAGAAAGGTTTTGATACCTATATGCTCCTGACCTCCTGACTCATGTGGTAACAAGTGCTATTATATTGGTCATTACTCTCAATGACTTACTGTTTAGTTATAAGTAAAAAGTGTTTCAGAAAAGATGATTTTTAGCAGCAAATGTTCATTAATTTTCTCAAGATATTTTTATCTAAAAAACTTGGTATTATGTCTTAAGTTCTGATAATTTGTGATAAATCCTGTTCTCCTCAGGGGGGGGGAAAACTATATAATTTTTCTAAAAATAGCCATACTTTCACTATTCCTTTTATCTACTGAAATATCTGGAGAAATATCTGGAGATTGTTTTCCTTCCTCTTTATTTCCAATTAGAAATAACTTTGAGAAAAAAAAAAAGAAAGAAAGAACTTTGAGGTCTTAAAGATAGGACATTAGGTACAATAATAATAGGCTTTATACATAAATAACTAAATAAAACTATGTGCTCTTTATTTTTTTAAAGATTTTTTTATTTATTTATTTATGAGAGAGAGAGAGCAGGGGGAGGGGCAGAAGGAGAGCGAGAATCGTAAGCAGACTCCCTGCTGAGCACAAAGCTGGACGCAGGGCTCCATCCCACGACCCCGAGATCATGATGTGAGCTGAAATCAAGAGTAGGTCGCTTCACCAACTGAGCCACCCAGGCACCCCAAAAATATGCAGTCTTTAAAATACAGCAGCACATAGCAGCTTTGTCCCATTCACTCTTCAAATATTTATTTGATATCAGGCACTGTTAGAATTGAGCGAAGCAGTAAGCCAATCAGATGAAGTACCTGCTCTCAAGGCGCTTCCCAGCTAATGGGGAGAGAGACAACAAATGTATAAATATATGTCAGCTTGTGAATACGACTTATTTTTCAAAGATAAAACAGGGTCAATTGACGGAGGTACAGTTTTGTAAAGTGTGGTCCAGAAAGATCTCTTCGATAGGTTGATGTTTCAACAGAAACTTTAAGAAAGTGAAAGAATAAATCCAAAAATAGAAGGGTATTCCAGTAAGCACTAGGAGCAAGTTCAGAAGCTCCGAGGGAAGAGCATGCTTGGCTTGTTCACAGAATGGCACAGAGGCCAGCAGGTGGCTTAAGTGAAGGGGTGATAAACCACAACTCATTGCAGACCGTGGCCTTCTTTTCTTTAAGATTTAATTTATTTATTTGAGAGAAAGAGAATGGGGTGGAGGGGGCGAAGGAGTGGGAGAGAATCTCAGGCAGAGATTCTCACTCCAAGCTGAGTGTGGAGCCCGATCTTGATTGGGCTTGATCCCACAACCCCGAGATCATGACCTGAGCCGAAACCAAGAGTTGGACGCTTAACTGACTGAGCCACCCAGGCGCCCCTACTGGTTTCCTTCTTAAAAGGATCACTGTAGTTGCCACACTAAGAATATTTCCATATTGGGCAAAGGTTGAAACAGGGAGACCAGGTAGGAGACAATCTCAGTAATAGGAGAAATAGTGGTGGCTTGGACAAAGGGAGTTGGGGAGGAAGGGGTAAGAAGTGGATGTGTAAGAGTGGAGTCCAGGGCAGAGGTTGGAAGTAAAACGGAAACTTGGGGGTCATCAGTGATACAGATAAATATAAAGCGTAGGATGAGATCCCCTAGGGAGGGAATGCAGATGGAGAGCAAGGCCTAGGATAACAGATAAGAACTGTCACAGGCAAATACAATGCACAAGAGACACCTCAGTGATTTACTGCGTAACAGTCAAGCCAGCTTTGAGCTGAAGCTTTTGGAAAGTCACTGTAGCCTTATGCAATGTAGTACTTCCTCCCCAGGGGCCATCTTGCAGTAACTCTGAGCTTCTTAGCCACTCCTTAAATAGATTTAATCTTGAGGCTGTGTCTGTGTGTGTGTAGGTGGCAAATTGTTAGCAAACTGAGTCATTGTAGTCAACAGTTGCAGGAATACATGAAGGGTTTGTTTTTGTTTTTGTTTTCCATTCCATCAAACAGTCTGCAAACATTTAGTAGAAATTTACTGAGAACCGATTATGTATGAGGTACTCTACTAGGATAAAAAGAATAATAAGACATGGATTCCCACCATTCTAAATGTGATCAAGATTTGAAGGAAGAACTCTGAAAGTTCAAAAGAGTGGTCTATTCCTAAGGAAGCCAAAAAAAAAGCATCACTGAGGAGGTTGGCCTTCGAAGTGGGGAAAGGATATTCCAGAGCAACCACAGGGTGGTAAAAACAAATGATGTCGTATTAAAACTGGTGAAGTACGTAAATGTAGGGCATATAAGAGGAAATGTTGGGGCTAGATTATGAGTGGCCCCAAAATACCATACAATGGAGACCTTGAATTCTTTAGGCAATATGGAACCAGGGGGCCAATGGCGTCTTTTCAGATTTCTGTAAAGCTAACTCGAGGCAAAATGTGTAATTGATAGAAGAAGACAGGTAAATCAGTGAACTGACTAGTGTTCACTATATTTCTATACATATCCAGCACTGAGATGGGGAGGGCCCAACACTCACAATGGTGATGGAGGTGGAGAAGAGAGAACAGATTAGACCTAGATTTGGAAGGTAGAATTGACAGGATATAGTTTCTGGTTTTTTTTAATGGTGATATGTGATTTTATTATAAAATAAAATATTTATTAATTTATTATTAAACAAAACAATAACAAAATTAAAGAAAGTAAGTCTTTTATTACATATTTTTATTTTAATTGTAGTTTCTAACTGAATGTTTAATGGGGTGAAGAATGGGGCTTACAGATCACATAGCTGGCAAAAAATTTCCACTCTGGCTGGATGTCCTTTTCCCACTAATGCAAAAATAACATGGTCACGTCAAATTACATAGGAGAAACACATGTTTTAATGAACTAAACTCAGATATTTGTTCCATGGAAGTAGGTTAATGATGACAAAGACAATAATCCATTATTAAAATTGGGAATAACGTATGATATTTTGAATTAGAGAAGCAGTTCTTACCAGATCATAGGAAATATATATTTAATTAATGAAAGACTGCCTTACATATAGAAAACCTATCAGATTTATGAGAAATTATTTTGAAAATAAATTATGAGGAAACAAATTATATGCCTTAGGGTTCAATCACTTACATTTTCAGAGAGCCATTCAAGAGTCACAGAATCCATTTTTCAAGCCAACCCACTGATACTTCACCCCAGTGATGGCAGAACAAGGAGTCCTATTTAGATTATTCACCCTGTAGCCTACAGCCACACAAAAGTGCTGTCAATCTTAAATGTAATGTTCTCCGTGAGTCGAACAGAGCTCTGGAAAGTTTCTGTATGGCCATAAACTATTTTGCTTCAGATAGTCTGCAGCTGAAGTCAGTGTGCATGTTTGGTAAGGAAACCCCCACTGTGCTGAATAGGAGCTATGAGAGCAGAGCAGTGCCTTCTTGGTCCACGGTACCGCATCCCATTGCTCTTGATGCCAGCTCTGGTCCCCGATCACCATGGAGGTTTACTCAGCCCATCCTTTGGTGCTGCTCACTTATACTCACACTGACCACTACAAATATGCATCAACCCCAACTGTTCTGTGCAAGAGGAGCTAGATCCTACTGACCACTGGGTTGCTGTGTTAAGATTTTTCTAACACAGTCTGAATAATGACTCTTGATAAGCCAATATGAGGAAATCTTGGAGAATGTTATTTAATTCTTAGTGGACAAAATGGTGACTTCCTGGTGCAGATTCTTGAGCCTAGATGGCCTTGCGCTTCACGATATATGTATTGTAGTAAGCCTCTGGAGAGCTACCATTGTTGACCAAACTAATAGGAGCTTAGCAGTAGTTCTTAGCATCTGCGCTGTCTAGAAAGATGTTATACGCTACATAAAATCTAGTTTTCAAAATAATTAAATAATGTTTTGGCGTAATATGCTTTGGTATATGTCAGCATAAATTTGTTGATGTTCACTGAGCCAGTCACATTGATAGATAAATTGTGGGGTTAAGAATATGATTTTTTAAAATCTATAAAGGAGGGCGCCTGGGTGGCTCAGTTGGTTAAGCGACTGCCTTCGGCTCAGGTCATGATCCTGGAGTCCCGGGATCAAGTACCGCATCGGGCTCCCTGCTCAGCAGGGAGTCTGCTTCTCCCTCTGACCTTCCTCCCTCTCATGCTCTCTGTCTCTCATTCTCTCTCTCTCAAATAAATAAAATCTTTAAAAAAAAAATCTATAAAGGAGATCGTTCTTAGGCAGGGAATTATATTAATTTTTCACAGTCCAGTTTCAACTCAAAAAGTGTACATTGAGGGTCTTGCGTGTGCATTCAATAACACATTAGTTGCTCTCTCAGGGAGAATTTATGCAGCTCTCAAATATTAGTCCATCCACCATCATATCAAAAATCAGTGGTGAGTCCTCGCTCAGCATTTAACTAATTATGAGAACATGCTGTTGTTCTATTACCTTTCCACATGGATATAGAATTCAGTACAATTTAACTCAAACGAATTGGTCTTTTCTGTTACCACTCCTGTCTTTCTAGGCTGTGACCAGTCAGCTGCCAAGGCCATAGACGCAGGATTAATCCCTAAATGAGCCAGCTGGCACAGGCCAGATCTTTGGCCCAGACCACATCCCTGCTCTGAGCTAACCATCTTACAGATGTCGGCTCTGATTCTCCAGGGTGACGGGGGTGAAGGATGGGTTAGTGAGAATCCGCTGTGACCACGAGCTAACAAGTCAGTGCGTGTCAGTGCTGTGTCCTGTATGAGGAATAGCACGTACTCCGAATGAGTGACAGGATGCTTTCAGCAGGAGAAAAATTGGGCTGGCGGCAGAGTTACTTTTAATTATCGAATAAAGTAACAGCTCAGATGTGTATTGGTGAAAAGTGACTCTTTGGTGTCTTATTTTAGTTGCTCTCCTCGCTTCTTTTAGATCGGCTTTACCTAATAGTAACCTGTGATCCCAGTTTGAAGCTTCTGCTTTGTGCAAACCTAGGTACTCCATGAAGAAACGACAATTCCAGGAACAGATTTGAAACTTTCCTACTTGAGCTCCAGAGCGGCAGGATATAAGTCAGTTCTCAAGATCACCATGACGCAGTCCGTTATACCATTTAATTTAATGAAGGTTCACCTTATGGTGGCTGTGGTAGGAAGACTCTTTCAGAAGTGGTTTCCCGCCTCGCCAAACCTGGCCTATACTTTTATATGGGATAAAACAGATGCCTATAATCAAAAGGTCTATGGTCTATCGGAAGCTGTTGGTAAGCTGTTCCATATCGATATATTCTGTGTCAAAAACTATCATGAAGTTGATTGTCACCCATGGACATCAAAGGATAAACAAATTGGAAGACAATTAAGATTATCCTTGGGGAGTTATGAGCTGGTTGACTGAGACCTACCATGGGAAAATGGAATGTATTCCGTATGATGAGGAGAAAGTATCCCTTCTTTTCTGGCTGGAATTCTATCTTCGAAAATGTTCTGAATGAGATTCCAAGCTGTCCTATCCTTTCCTTCATGTTCTTTTTCCTTACTGTTCTCCTTCCCTTTTTCACTTTTTGTTTCTTTCTAACTTGATCTCCTTAGCTTTCCTTATCCTTTTTTTATGTTTTCTGTATCTAACTATTAGGGTAGTTTCAACTCATAATGATATTTAAAAGGATATAGACAATATTTGTGCCCCAAAATTATTTCAGCTCTTTTGACTAGGAGTCAGTTCAGTGGAATGACATTCTTAAAACATCAGTTAAGCCCATTGTTTCACTGAATGATGGGACAATGCGATCAAAGATTGGCATGTTGAGATATATATGGTATAGCTTCATGCTCAGGCTGAGGACAGCCAAAACTAACGGATGCTTTTTGTTCTATTAGTTTTTTACCTGAGAATATCATAGATATTTCATTCTGAAGTTAATATATAACTTGGGCTTGAATTAGTTCACATCAATCAGATAATTGCCACTTCTCCCTTCACTTTGTTCTAAATTTTAAAACCCATGCTTCATTATAACTCTGAAGCTTTTTATTGGTGATTTGTTCACACTAATTTACTGCTAGTGTTATCGTTCAGTCCTGATAGTAACATGTGAATATAATGTTATAATCAGGCTATCTTCTCTGCTGTATTGAACCTTACTTATCATAAACATTTTGCACAACTTTTAATACTCTTGGAAACTAGACAGCTCTAATTACTCAGATAGCAAATACTATTTTTAGTTGTTACCATCTGATCACCCCCTGGGGCTGATTTATCTGATCTAATGACTTAACCAGGTGCCCAATCTGGTCTTCATTTTGTGCTGTGAAACCCTTGTGAAAAAGTGACGTGGGGGGAGAAAAATACTAGTTTCCTATCAAATCAATAGAAAAATAATATTTGAAGATCATTTCTTAGAAAAACACCTTTTATGTGGTCAGATCTTCTCATATAAAAATAATTTCTACACATAAATGAGTGGAAATAGAGTCTTAGAACACAATTGTGGAAAAAAGCAGTTTTATCAAAATAATAAATTGCATTTCTGCCTGGATATTGAGAAGATGTACTGTGATTTCTCTTGATTCCAGTGTCGGTTGGATACGAATACGAGTCATGTCTGGACCTGACTCTGTGGGAAAAGAGGACCGCCATTTTGCAAGGTTATGAATTAGACGCTTCCAACATGGGTGGTTGGACATTGGATAAACATCATGTGTTGGATGTTCAGAACGGTAAGATCTTGTTCATAGTTAATATCACTTACCTTGATTAGATTATGGCAACATTTTATCCTATGCATGCTGTAGGATTAAAATTAGTAGAAAAAATAAAGAGATATTTTTAAAGACTGTACATGTCTGAAGTGGGAACTACCTGATATTCTTCTTATGGACTTTGAATCATTCATAAATTCATCACCAGAATAGTTCTCCCACTTGAATGTAAGTGACTTTGGTGCTGCACTGAAGGTACTCTGTGTGCTGGTCTTCACGACAGATTCATCTAGAACCATCTAGTTCTATAGTAAGCCCATGAGTCGATCCAGAGTGCTTTAGGAAGGTTTACCAAAAATGGAGGGAGGGGGACTTTTTTAAGTAAAGAAAAAAAATCCGTGTGACTTTACCAAAATATTTCTGATAGATCTTAATTCTTAAGCAATTAGCCTATTCTGAGCATGTAGTTTTTTTTTCAGTTCTTAGATTGTATGTGAGAAAAAAATAGTTCTCCCGCTCAAATTGGGTTCCATATACTCTTATTTAACTTCGTAATTCTTAGGAAAAAATAAAGGAATAATCTGAGAAGAAAGCGAGGATTGAGAGTTATTACTTATAATAAACCTTATGTTATAAAGGAATATGCTCTGAAAACACATATTTCAGGTATCACAAAAGACATAAATTATTTTATAAAACTTGACCAGCTTAATCTCATAAAGGATATTATTTATATTAAACAAACTCTGTTGTCCTTACTGTGTGTCTGACATTTTTGCCCACATGCTGGCTACACCTCAGATAATTTACAGGTACTTTTCTAGAAAAGCGGAACCTTAAGGTTCCTCTAACCCCCTATCCTAAACTATATCATGCTGGTAACTCTCTACTCTCCCTTTCCAAATAGCCAAAGGAGATTTCACAGTCGTGGCAAATCATCTAGCTTTGACTTCGCAAAGGTTTTTGGAAGGTTCAGAATTTTGAACTGAGCATGTAATACAACTAAATGTTTATGAGTAATGGTCACTTTTTCAGATTAATGTTACTTTGATATTTGTTATTTTTATTTAAAAAATTTTATTGTGGAAGCTGGAAAAGGTGCATTTTCAACTTACAAATGTAATAAATCTACAGTAGTGTCCAAGCCAGTGCTCGAGAATGCTGGTGTCTTACCTCTAGAAGAAAATAGTACTCAGCAAATCAATAGAGGAAAAACAAAACGGAAAAACCCTCCACCCTTTTCCTACCTTACAGCAGTGCTGAGCTCTACCCCTGGTCCAGCTGTGTCCTGGACATCAGGTTGCCATTCAGTGAGCATGCCAGAAGGTTGCTCCGTATGTTATCCCTAATCATCAGCAGTGCCTGAAGCCATGGTATTTCAGTCTGTCATGTCAGCAACACCAGGCGTAGTCGTGGGCTTTCAAAATGCAAAGCCATGTGCCAAATGTGCCCCTCCCTGGCTGCTCTTGATTAAATGGTGTGAAATTATATTTCACACAGTTTGACATATTGCTGGATTCCTTCGGAAGCTCTTGATAAACAAAACCAGGGGAACCTCTCTAGAAGCATTTTAGTTATCGTGGGCATATAGGGTCAAGTTCGTAGCCCGAGGATTTCACCAGGAGATTATGAACTGGTAAGGGTTCGACAAGCAGAGAGCTCCAGGAAGGCCCATGCCGTAAACCCACATCATAATAGTGTTGAATTACACTGTAACGGTACCCAAAACTGAGTACAGAATTCAGGTGGATTTGAGAAACATGTAGGTATTCTGTGTATGTATATGTAATAGAAATAAGCACACAGACACACTGTCTACCAGAATAATATATAGTCTGCTTTTATTAAAATACCAGGTCAGCTGTAGAAACTGGGCTACCCCAAATTCTGTCCTCCAAAAAGTGCTGTAAATTATAAACTCTATGTTGTTTTAAAATGTGAGGTGACCTAATTCACGGGGTAAACTGATTGTGATTTCAATTTTTACCCAAGAACCGCTTGACAAGTAGCAGCTTCTCAAAGTGACACATGTCTAATTGAATAAACAAAGTGATTTGTAATCGTGACAAGGTGGATGAGCTGTGAAATGTATTAAAGAGGAAGAGAAGGCCAAAATGGAGACAGTGACAGGTGTTTGCAGGCCTGGGACGTGGAAATAAATATTCTAATGTTCATCTTTGTCTTCTGTCACAATAGAGGAGAATCATGAAGGACCAATCCCTTAAAAGAATGACTGAATAAATCAGGCTGAGCATAGCAGTAGGTTGGCTTGTAGGGTTGGCTCTTACAGGAAAATATAGTTCCGTAATTGTCAAATAACATAAGCACAGAAAGAAGGATCTTAGGTATCATTAATGTATTCTTGGAATATTCAAGGCAAAAGGCTTTTCACGTGTTACGATCCAGCCTTATTTGGCTTATTTTTCCTTAAATTTGAATAAACCTGTTTTATCTCCCCTGGTTTCTTTATGTAAATTTTCTGTGATTATTACATCACTTGAAAAGCATTTAAAAAGTAATCCATAGAATCCACCTAAAAATGTGGTGCCCTGTAAGAGGAACATAATCATTCTGATCTCTTCTTCACCTTAAAATTATCCCAAAGTGGGAGGAAAAAACCACATTCTTGGGTTTCCTGTTTGTACTTTCATGGATTGATTCTTTTAACAGCATAGCTGCTAAAAAGTATAAGCATTGACTTGAAGAACTGCTTTGAAATAGAGAACATTCAATAAATATATAATACGTACAACTCCAAAGTCCAAGGAGCAGATGGTTTATACAGATAATCGCCCTGTGCAAAGTGTCATGAAATATGTATGGTATAGTAAACAGCTGACCAGCCGAAATGAAACCATTGATCTGCCGTCTATACAATAATGGCAAATGAATAAAATTAGAATCGCAACTCAAATCTAGTTTCTAACTATGAGAATGTTTAATACTCATTTGGGATTTTTTTTTCCCTCAGATTTTCATTGAGGACCCAATGGAGCACACTGGCATTGTGTCTTAAAATGATTGGCACTTTCATGCCATAAAGCAGAATTCTCCTTAAATAATAAGTTGCCCTTCCATAACAGTTTTGTTATGTTTGGAATTTTGAATAACTGCATGTGTATGCATCCTCATGTCAGATAAGAGTCCAAGCAAGAAGAATGTTCTTTGACAGCATAGTAGTATAGAGGGGGTTTGATATGTATTTTCCTAACTCTATTTTCCACAAAGTATTTTTAACGTTTTCAAAATCAGTGATAGACTTATAAGGAAGAAATTCATATTTGTGGTGCACCTTTTTATTGATTGGATTAATATATAATATTATAACATCATTTTGCAATTAGGCAAACTTGTTATTCCCTGAATAATATAACAAGTTCCCTGAGAACATGTAGAGCATGGTTCTCAAACTTGGTTGGACATTAGGGTCGTTGGGAGGTTTGGGGATTTTTTAAAAGATTTTGTTTATTTATTTGACAGAGAGAGAGAGAGCACAAGTGGGAGGAGGGGCAGAGGGCAAGGGAGAAGCAGGCTCCCCACTGAGCAGGGAGCCTGACG
This sequence comes from Neomonachus schauinslandi, assembly GCF_002201575.2. Taxonomy (NCBI): domain Eukaryota; kingdom Metazoa; phylum Chordata; class Mammalia; order Carnivora; family Phocidae; genus Neomonachus; species Neomonachus schauinslandi. The sequence goes on from NC_058404.1 coordinate 14,134,016, forward strand.
TGGGACTTGATCCCAGGACTCTGGGATCATGACCTGAGCCGAAGGCAGACCCTTAACTGACTGAGCCACCCAGGCGCCCTATCTGGAGGGTTTTTTAAAAGGCTGCCCCCAGACCAATTAAATCAGACTCTGTCAGGATGAGATCCAAGCATTGGTATCTTTTACAGTTCCCCAGTCATTCTGATGTGTAGCCAAGTTTGAGAATTGTCAGTGTTGACAATTTGGGCTTTTAATTTTTCTGGTTAGTCCTTTGTTTCTTTCACCAGCCCTCCCTTACATTCATAACAGACAGCATTTTTCGTATATATCCTTTATATTTTGCCAAATATTTTGCACTAGGTAAATGAATAGAGTTCTTGTTCTTTCCAAGAGAACTTGAAATAGTGTTCCCAGGCTATACCTACAAAGCACTGAATTATAGTTACATCTAGAGCGAACGTGTTTGCTTTTCATCTTTCTACTTTTTATCACAAGAAAATTCTTATGCATTTTTTGTCTTCTAGGTATACTGTACAAGGGAAACGGGGAAAACCAGTTCATCTCCCAACAGCCCCCAGTTGTCAGTAGCATCATGGGAAATGGCCGAAGGCGCAGCATCTCATGCCCGAGTTGCAACGGTCAGGCCGATGGTAATAAACTGTTGGCCCCAGTTGCATTAGCTTGCGGGATCGATGGCAGTCTATATGTAGGGGATTTCAACTATGTTCGGCGAATATTCCCTTCTGGAAACGTAACAAGTGTTTTAGAACTAAGGTATGTCTTTCCTTAATTTGGATTTGGTTTGTTTTTGTTTTTTTTTTAAGATTTTATTTTTAAGTAATCTCTGCACCCAACATGGGGCTTGAACTTATAACCCTGAGATCAAGAGTTGCATACTCTACCAACTGAGCCAGACAGGCACCCCCTTAATTTGGGATTTTTACCAAAGCTAAGCATGCCTTTATAAGAAAAAGTGTTTAGTCTAATGGCCAATTTATTTATTTAAGTATATCTTCCCAATGTTTAAAATTTGCCCTGAAAAGAAGTTAGATTCTTGGTTAAAGTTGGGAAAAGCACAATACATATATACTGTGCCATAAATGTATAAAAGAGTATAAAGTCATCCAACATATAAAATGTCTCACTGATTTCAGAGCATTTTCTGTGCTTCAGTAGGATAGAATTATGATTTTTAAATGCCTTTAGTTGTTCTTTAGAATAACTTCTTGATACAGGTTGTTAACCTTTTATTTCACATTGGTTGAAATTAAGAGAGAAAATATTTCCCTACAGTATCGGGACATAATAGTAAGGCTATAATTTTTCCATAGAATATTGGATCTTCAAGTTGGGTTAACCCTTTAGCCATAATACCAGTAGTTAAAGTAACAAATTGTTGCTTTGCTTTTGTTCCTTTAAGTGTGATTATTAAATCATCCTATTCTGTAAATTATTTGATAAGCCTTGGCCTACAAAATTCATTTCCACTGTTATTTCTGCTTAAGTTGGCAATTTTCCATTCAAATAATTAAAATCTCAGTATGCAACTCATTGTATTTTAGAAAATTTTTCTAACTGTGCTTTTTTTCCCCCACCTATTTTATCTGCTTCCACCAAGAAATAAAGATTTTAGACATAGGTAAGCATCTTACTGAAAGGTTACTGTATATTTTCAAATGTCCTTTTTACATTTTGATGTGACTCTCTGACATTGTTTTCTAAGAACATTTCATCATGAGAGAGGAAACTCAGTATCACAGAATATCTAAGGAATTAAAACTGCTTATATGAACCATTATTATGTGGCATATTACAAATTATATTATGCAATATAATCTGAAAAGCTATTTTCAAGTTGGTTAATAAAATAAATTTTGTCACAAAAAAATACTATAATGAACATGTCCATAGAACAAAAAATATTTCTAAACTTCAGTTACTGGCTCACATAATCTAAGCCATATTGAACAGAACCAAATTTGAAGCAGAGTAGGAGAGTTGAGGACACATTTAATTTGACCAATAATCAGGGCTTATTCAATTGGGGGATTCTGTTTAAGAAAAAGAATCTAAAAAATATTTTACTTTGGCAAGTTTTTAAAAACCTAAGATCATGTGATCATGTTCCCCAGGACCTTGCTGGGCTTGCAAGGAACCATACAAAGGAACCCAAATGCTTTGGCTTTGTTAACTTCCTGCTGTCGTTTATATTTTCCCAAGTTGAGAGAGTTACTAGATTTGAGTACTACTTTGAAGAAGTAATGTTTTCATGGACAGTATTATGAAAGAAAATACTTTCTTCAAAGCTAAGGATGAACAGTTGAAGCAAATATGTAGGCTCAGAAGTTTTTTAGATTCTATTTGCGATGTATACTTAGCTAGCGAAGGTATAGTAAAAGCTTGTTACGGACACTTTTGACTGAAAAACTTTCCCCAGGGCAACAAAAAAGAAAAAAATATATATATATATAAAATTTTATATATATATTTTATATATATATATTTATATATATAATTATATTATATATATATATAAAATTATATATATATAATTTTATATATATATATAATATAATTATATATATAAATATATATATATATATAATTTTTTTTTTTAAAGTAAAGCTCACCAAAAAAGCTAGACATATTGGACCTGCTGGATCTAGTTTGGCCAGTAAAGTATCTAATGAAATGATATCAGATGGAAAAATTAGCAATAGTTTATGTGACATCCTTAAGATGAATACATCAACATTGCCCACTGGAACTGTGTTGTAGAGATGGACAACTAGGAAATAAGAGACAAAGTTCCACCGGAAGATGAGTAGCTGTTGCATATCAGTATGACCAGGCATGGCCCCATGACCCTTCCCTGAGATCCCCTATTGATCTTGTGCTCTCAGCTAATAGCTCCGTCACGTGCTAAGATTAACACTAAATTTCTCCAGACTGCTGAGCACGCAGAGCTCTGCTATTAGAATCCATGGCAGAATATCAGAAGTTTTCTGGCCTCACCTTCTTGGTAACTGTGGAGGAAAGAGAAAAGACAGACACATGTGTCCACCAACTAAATGTGAAAATGCTGGAGGCAATAGATAAAGAACTATCAAAGCAGCTCCCTTTGAACCAACCAGCCTATTACATGCCAGGCTCGGTGCCAGATATTTTATACACGTTACTGCAGATCCACACAGCAGTCCTTCAGGATTACAGATGAGGTCATTGAGGCGCAAGGAAGCCTTGGGGAAGCCTTTTCTTCCCCAAGACACATAACTAAGAAATGGGGAGCAGGGATTTGAACCACTCTAAAAAGTATGTTCATTGCACTATACCACATAGCCAGTTTTTATGTATCTTTTTTTTTTTTAAGATTTATTTACTTGACAGAAATGGAGAGCACAAGCAGGGGGAGCAGGAGAGGGAGAAGCAGACTCCCCGCTGAGCAGGGAGCCCAACATAGGACTCGATCCCAGGACCCCGGGATCATGACCCGAGCAGAAGGCAGATGCTCAACTGACTGACCCACCCAGGCGCCGCAGTTTTTATGTATCTAAATGGCTAGGTTTCTGTGGGATAATTCCCTGGGTATACACAAAGCTAGATTTATTTCACAGTCATTTGACAAATTACTTAGAGCTATAATCTCTCTCTCTGGGAAAAAAAAAAAACACATTGATTAGAGGTTAGAGCTCCATTATTATTAACAATACTTTCTAATATGAGCTCATTATGCAGTAGCTCATGCTGCCTGGCAGTGATACTCAACTGTAATCCCTCTCTCATGATCCTCCTTAACCTTTCCCCCCCTGTACGTTATCCTGGCTAAATGTGAGCTCCTGCATTTCCCTTATGCTCCATGCATGTAAAATACACTGTTTGGGTTTTATATTGCTATTCATCCTTGTTAAATTGATGTTGACTGATCACTTCCCATGTACTGGGCACTTTTGACAAATACTAATATAAGAAAATCCATGATCTCAGAACTCACAGTCTAGTAGGGGAGACAAGATATATAAGTAACAGACCAAGTAACATGATCAGTATTCTTTGGCACTTTATTGTATCCACGGCTTATACTGTGAGAGTAATTCTATGGAGGAAAAGATTACTGGGGTTAGGGGTGTGGTAATGGAAAGTTCTCTGGAAGGTTGATGTTTGACCTAGGTTTAAAAATGAAGTCTGCTTAAACAGAACAACAGGAAGAAAGGCAGGGGGTGGAAGAGGGTCATGAAGAAAGAATACAGAACAAGGGAAGTTACTGGGATTTGTGAAAGACAGGAGCAAGACACGTTCTGGGAGGAATCAGATTTACCTGGATGGAGCAGAGGATCCGTGTGGGAAATAGTGAGAGATACAGGTAAAAAGTCAGGGTAGCGTCAGATTGCTTAGGGCCTTGAGTGCTGTAAGGAATTGCTCTTCCGTCCTGTAGGACAACAGAGACAGTGGACATTTTTCTGACCTTGAACAAGATGGCGGCATACTCAAAAAGGCCCTTGAGGAAGATGAATCTGATTATCAGTGTTCAGGATGACTTGAGGGTCATTTAGAAAGCTGTTGGCTGAAACCATGAGATGCTAGGTACCTAAATGAGTATGGCTAGCAATGAAGAAAATCCACCCATAAAATAAAGGAAGGCAGAAAATGAACACACTGTATAAGGGTGATAAGGAAGAGAAAGATGTAGAAAAGAGATGACAAAAATAGGGATTCCGTTTGCTCAATAACTAATTAATCAAAACTGACTTCATAAAAGGAAAATATGTCAACTCACTGGAGCTTCTCTATTTAGCTTAAAAAATAAAATTATTTTCATATGTTTCTTCCTATTTGCCTATGTTATCTTCCTTGTCTTAGCTGATAGGATCCTGCTGGCTCTTACCTTATCCCCACTGTGCTGGCTAGCACCAAAGTCATGAAGGGCTTAGGAACAGATGATTGAAGGAAAAAGAAATTGAAAAATGTGTCTAAATTACAAAAATGGACAGTGTAGTCAGTTGATTAATGCTTAAGTAATATATAAAAATGCATGATTCTGGTCCTTTACTATGTTTCATATACTATTAACAGTCTCATTAATTGGACTGATGGGGGACATAATTAATGAAAATATATTAAATAACAAAATAAATATAAAAACACATAGTCTTCTTATTTTAGAATTCAGAGTATTCTGTCATACCAAATTTAATAAGTACTGCCAGGATATCATATCAAATAAAAGTCTCTAGCTATACTTGAATGAATGGATATAAATACTAATCAATCAACATATTAAACTTTTTCATAAAGGGAAGCTTCTGAAATCCTTAAAATTTAACATTCTCTTACCTATGCTAAACATTTCTCCTTATGATGTCTATAGTATGAGTTTGCTAACAAACTCCTTTTGTAGGTAGTAAATTTTAGCTCATCTCTGTTCCAGTTCTCTAAAATTCCAAAATAAAGGAACTTAAATTAATTAACTAATACCAGCTAAGAGGCAATAAAACATGCAGGACCAAAAATCAACTTCGTGAATTTTATATTACCAATTACAAGATCAAAGAAAAAGTCAATCACAGGTCTGTGAACTGGAATCAATTAAAGTTATATCATACAAAATTATAAAAGCTTGATTCAGCACTTCTTATTGACTTATTATTTAAAAATCAAACAGGCACAGAAATACCACATCCCAAAGCCCTGTTTGCAAGTATAAAAAGTTTTAGTCACCAGAAAAGAGGCATTTTATTGTTATCCACAAATATAATTCACTCTTTTCTGTCTTCTAAGGGCTATGGCACAATTTCCAATAAAAAGATGGAAGTGCTAATGAAATCTATGCTATAGCTTGTTCTTTGCAAATATTTCTCTAGTCTAAGAAGGTTGAATTATGACAGAATGAATAAGCACATCTAGTCTGTGTTTACTGCTGGATCTGTGTCCATGGAGAAGTTTCGCTTGGGAATCGTAATAATCTAGGCAGTGCAGGATGGATGCATCAAGGTGCAGGATATTAAAGGTTCTTGCTTTGATTTTGCTGCCCTTAGTCAAAAATCTTAATATTATCCTAAACCTCTCTGAAATGAAAATCTCAATCAATTGTACAAGAAGGCCATGGTGTTTCTCCTGGTGAACAGGGACTCCCACAAACCATCCATTTTGTTCAGCCACACTCAGTCACTGTAGCCTCACATTTTCCACATGAGACCTATTACTGACCTAAAAACTCACCACCCATTTGTACTAACACACCAGCCTTTCGAGGGCTTTGGCTTTTGGGAAGTCGGAGCACAAGGACTAGCTCAATCTGTCAGAAAGCTCTTGCTTACATCCGGTGTCCTTGAACCCCAGACCCATCCCATATATTGTTCAGAGCTTCTCTGCGTCCAGTCAACTGAAAGTTTCCAAACTCACCTTTTTTTTCTTTTCGTGCTTTGGTACTGATCCCTCTTTTCATTTAGAAGGGGCTGGGCTCTAAGAAGCAGCTCTAATCTGCCATGCTAGGCTGCACTGCAGAGAATTCATCCAGTTCTCATTTCCTACCATTCCGTGGGGGACTACGTCCAGAGGTAAATTCTCTTCTCCAAGACTCTGTCCTCCTCCACATTTGTTATTCTGGACAATGGAGTTATGTGCAAAATTAGAGCTTTCATTTGGCAGACATTTTTTAAAACCATTGACATATGTTGCTTGATTTAGACATCTCTGTGTCTTCAAAGAAGGAGATGCTTCAGGACAGGAAATGGCAAATGTAAGCACCACTTCGGACATTCTCTTATTACTATCCCACTGGAATAAAACTGACGTCAGTAAAGGCAAAGCTTATGACTCGAATGTTCGTTATTTTTGGACTCATGTCCTATAGCTCAAGCAGCCACTTCAAAAATCTGTTTTTTATTCTCAAAATGAGGCACATCATGAAAAATCATGTATAATTTTTTTTAAAGATTTTATTTATTTATTCGACAGAGAGAGAGAGAGAGAGCGAGAGAGGGAACACAAGCAGGGGGAGTGGGAGAGGGAGAAGCAGGCTTCCCGCGGAGCAGGGAGCCCGATGCGGGGCTCGATCCCAGGACCCTGGGATCATGACCTGAGCCGCAGGCAGACGCTTAACGACTGAGCCACCCAGGCACCCCTAAAAATCATGTATAATTTTTATATAATTCTTTTAAGATTTTATTTATTTGAGAGAGAATGCACGCAGGCAGAGGGAGAGGGAGAGAGAGAATCTCAAGCAGTCTCCCCGCTGAGTGCGGAGACTGACACGGGGCTCCATCACGACCTGAGCCAAAATCAAGAGTCAGATGATTAACCAACTGAGCCAACCAAGCACCCCTTTTTTTTATATCATCTTCATCAGGGTCCTGAAATTTTTATTCTCCTTTATTGTAAAGCCATGATTTATATAGTTAGAACGGCTCAGTATTAAAATTTTCCCTTATGCGCTATTAAATGAAAAAGGCAAGGTGCAGAACAGCTTTTGTGCAAAATGTATTTATAGACATATGTATATGTCTATAAATAGATACGTCTTTTAGGGTAGATGCTTTTTTTATCATGAAATATTGGAGATAAGGCGCAAGGGAGAGTCCTTTCACTTTTCATTTTGTACAGTTCTATATAGTTCATAAGTGGGTTAAATAGATGGGGAGATCATGATCTAAGTTTTGCTTTGTTTTTATACATCTTTGGACTGAAAAATTGAATTAGTATTCTTTATTTTTGAAACTATCTCCTAGAAGTTGCTCTTGAAGGATTTTTCTACAAATAGCCTTTTCAACAGATATTTTAGAAAAGATTTGTAAAGAGGGTGAAAAGGATTTCATGATTAAGTCCCCCTAACCCCGGGCTTGGATGTCATTTAAATGAATAATTCTGCATATTATCCTCTACTTGAAAAATTACTGAATATTCCCAGAGTACCCCAAACAAAGGTCTTTGTCCTTGAGCCAAACCATGTGTATTTGAAGACCAAGTCATATGGCTCTGAAAATTCAGAGGAACGATTGATGATCGTACTTCAACACTGAGAAACAAAAAGACCCTGGCCTGCTCTCCTGGAGTTGGTACCTTTACACCCTTTGTACATGTGAAAGCAAGAGAGACTTCTTGGTACTATTTTCTTAAAAGTGACCTTGTGGCTTTATAAAGGTATTTCATACGAATACCTACCTCCAACTGAGTTTACATTGGATTGCATTATTCATTTACCTTTATCATCATTACTCTAGAAACAATTCCAAGTGGATGTTTAAAGAAGGGTCTGCATCGTTTTAATAGTTTAGGATCTTATAGCATAACAGCAGGACCAAGGAAACAAATTTGAACGTATCCAAGTTCAGCTAGTTATTTTTTCCTTAGTAACATTTTCAGAAAGCTAGTCATACTTGAGGTCATTAACAATAATTATATTACACTCCTCTACTGTAGAGAGTTACAAGGCAAAAGACATGGAGCAGTGTGAGAGGGGCAGAACAAAAGCAAATATTAAGAATAGCTAATGCTTATTGAGTGTGTATTATGTACAAGGCACTGTTCTAAGCATTTTCTCTGTATTAGCTCATCCTATGACATGTGTACTATTGTTATTATCACTGTACAGATAAGGAATCTGAAGCACAGATAAGTTCAATAGGTTGCTCAAGTTCATACAGTTAGTAAGTGATGAAGCTGATTCACACCCCAGCAGTCTGGTCTAGGGGTCATGCTCATAGATACACAGCCGACAAGAAAATGAAGTGTGTGTGTGTGTGTGTGTTCTCATAACAGCTATCTGACTATTTATAATTAGTATATAATTGGGGAGATAGGAAAGACTAGAGAAGTCTCTCCAGTGTCACATCTCTCAAAATAGACCCAGTTTGGATGAGTTGCAACCTTGTCACCAACTGTAGATCTGAAAGACCAGCTCTGTCCATACTAGGCTGTTTTTAGGGGGAAAATAACCTCTTAAAATTGCCCTGAAGGTTATATTGATATGTTGTAGCTTTTCACTTCGTTACAAAGTAATAAACTACCACATCAAGGAACACAATATGTCTATGCATTTAAAATTTCAGGCATCAATTTAGAAAAGTGACATAATAACACTTAACATGGCAAGGTGATCATTCGGTAAAACCCAGTAGGTCTGAAATGGTTTTACCTCAAGTGACTTGTATCTCTTTGAGTCCTTTGCTTCGGTATTCACCCTTTTACACATATTTACCCACTCAAGACTTCTTGCTCAAAAATGTCTCGTCACTAGAAGATATTGAAGAGTAGAAAGGAGACCCGAAACCTGAAGTTATTCAAGGCTTTGTGTGTCTCAGTGTTTCCATGTAAATCCACATCATAGCCATAGGCCTTTTCAGAGTTCCAGAAGATTCCATGCAGATTCCACGTGTGGCCAGCTGTGCGCCCACCAATGTGAGGCACACTCGTGAAACCAAGAACTTGCTATTTTAACAGCGGTCTCTCTCACAGGACCCATAAAGTACATGTATTCACCACTTAAGAGGAAGAGCATTAAGTAGTGAGAATTGTCTCGTTAGAACCTAATAGTAATGAGAAGACTCCTACACCATTATTTAGAATCAACATTTTCATATAGTTCAATTTTTATTACATCTTTTAGATGTTCACAGATAAAATAAATGGAAACAAGAATAAAAGTGTGTGTGTGTGTGTGTGTGTGTGTGTGTAGAGAGAATGAGAGAAAGTGAGTTAGTAAAGCAAGTTTATCATCAAGATAATGTGGAATCTGATGGATTCTTATCTGCTGACATCTTTATGGGGACACCAAATTGTTTTAACTCTTTTTGGAAATTTTTTTTCCAGAAGGCATTATTTGCACCATGTACAAAATTACACTAACCCTAAGAACGTGGTGTTGAGTGTTTATCAGGAGATTAACTTTCTCATTCCAGCTAAGTGTCATAGTTTGTCCAGTCCTTGATGATGTTTACATTTGCATTCCTTGATATGTATAAAATTGAGGCACGGTATTTTGTGAAAAAAATGCCTACATCTCACCAAATTCATAGAAAGGTCTCAGAGCCGCTTAATTTACAATTTTAAAAGTAAAACTGATGGGTTTACCATTCTGGCTCACTGCATTGGGCCACCGACTGAGACGGCCTCCTGCACATGAGTAACCTCATTTTAGTATTTCACCCCCTAGCTCCAGACAAACGTCATAACTGCATCAGATCGCCTTTCTGGATGATGCTAGAGCACCCAGGACAGACACGATGCTACCTTTTGTCAGGTGCAAGTGTTCATGTGATTTGGATTTGTAGCAAAACAGGAGAATTCCCTGTGATGATGTGTGAGTGGAATCATTTCTACTTCCCTGGAGTTGGACAGAGACACCCTCCCCCCGGAGTAAACTTCATGTCTGTCACTCAAGGGCAATTTATTAATGGCTTTTCATCAAACCAAAAGGATTTTAGAGAACTTGCTTCTCTCTTTGTTTTAGGCTAAAAGCATATTGCCTTCTAAAGGGGATTATTTTCAAAGTGGCTGTTTTAATAAATTTAATAAATTAAATCCTCCACCACAAGCAGGGAAGGACAACAGTCCTATCAGAGTTCGCTTTCAATTCTTCTCAGTCATTCTTTGAAGTCGTTACTAAATATGCTGTTCATTTTCCAGTCTTTAATAATGGATTTCGGTTTATAATCAGTTCCTCATGATCTGTTTTGTTTTGCTGTTAATTCTCCCCCGTGTGTTAGGAGTAACTGTCTTGGGGTGTTTACGTATGATCCTTTTTTCTTTTTCAGCAGCAACCCAGCTCATAGATACTACCTGGCAACCGATCCAGTCACAGGAGATTTGTATGTTTCTGACACGAACACCCGCAGAATTTATCGCCCGAAGTCACTTACGGGTACAAAAGATTTGACTAAAAATGCTGAAGTGGTCGCTGGGACCGGGGAGCAGTGCCTTCCGTTCGATGAAGCCAGATGTGGAGATGGGGGGAAGGCTATAGAAGCGACACTCATGAGTCCCAAAGGTACTGGCATTTATCAATTTGAGGATTTCTTTTTATTAAAAAAAATATATGTGTAGAAAACCCAGTTAGTGCCTGATTGTGTTTAATGCTGAGTCTAACATTTTACCCTCAACTCTGTTCTAGAAAGCTGTTTCACATCCAGTGTTTTTAAAAGCCGTGAAGCGAGAAACTGCCAGAATCCTAAGTTGATTTTACAGTAAACATTGGGTTCGTGGCATTTTTTATCATATCATTTTTTTTTCGACTTTTCAAAGAATAAAGCAACTAGTTCATATTATTCAGGTCACATCCTGTTAAACTGCAAGGAAGTGTCCAGATTCTTTCATTGTCCTGGAATCTCTTTGTCGTGAATGAGTCCCAGGCCTCTTTAAAAACCATCACTAAGCAACGCTATTAGTCCTCACCCAGTCTGGAGCTATTAAACTTTTGTTTCTATGCCATGGGAAAAAATGCTTGCTGTGAGGAATTTCTAGAGGTAACAAGGGCTAAAATTCTATGTGATAAAGGTTTCTAGCTTTTAAACCAGTTGGGACTGACTCCTTGCTCATGTATTATGCCATTCATTACAGTGTTTTTTGGTTTGGGGCTTTTTTTTTTTTTTTTTCATTATAGCTAGCAACTATTATGTGAACAAGGACTGGAAAAAAAGCATTTGTTGTACTGAATTATTCATAATAGCAAATTTCATTGTAACAAGGTCAACGAAACGCTAACCTTGGCTCAGATCTATTTTTGTTAGAATACAGTTATTCTAAGTTCAGAGTAAAAGAACTTGACCTGTTTCTATAATTGATAGACAACAGCATTATACAGAAGTTATAATTTTATATTTAGGATGCAGGGAGCGCCTATGTGATTCATACACTAAGTGGAGATTCTTACAAATTACGGTTATTTCTTTTATTACATTTTACATAGATTTGTGTTATAAACGCCTCTGTTGGGTTTTTCCTAATGTATTTGCAATCTACAACCTTACCTGGTACCTATCACCCATGTTATCTCTGGCGTTGAATGTTGAATTTAACGATGGGCCTAAAAATGAATCCCGTTTGAAAAGTTGGTCATGCTTACTTCTCTTGGAAAAGGAATGGCGATTGATAAGAATGGATTGATCTACTTTGTTGATGGAACCATGATCAGAAAAGTTGATCAAAATGGGATCATATCAACTCTCCTGGGCTCTAACGATCTGACTTCAGCCAGACCTTTAACTTGTGACACCAGCATGCACATCAGCCAGGTAGTTAAAATCTTAAGCTGCATTGTTTGTTTTCCTTCTAAGCGTCTCGGTTGACTAGGTCAGTAGTCTGGGGTGGCCCCATATTAAACTGGATATACATGTGTGGCGTTCGTGGTATTAAAGCTGTTCCATCTAAATGTATCTCAGGAGCTAATAAAAAGCTATTTTCTTCTATCGTTCTGCGTTTGATGAATTCAATGAGATTACAGAACAAGTAGCGCGAAGAAACGCTAAAGCATTCATAATAAAATACCAGTAAAGTAGCAACAGGCAGATATTCCAGAAAGAACAAAACAGCTTAAGTCTCTCATCTTTTGATTGCACGAGCTCTTTAAGTAGTAGAGAGAACCCACTATGATTAGTCCCACGGGACTTATATTTAGAATGAGGAACTTTACTGTTGGCCCGATGGAAAACACAGTAGAACACTAATGTATTCATAACCTAGAAAGCCTCAACGTTCGGTGGCTATTACAGCTGAAGGAACATATGTGTTCGTATCTCATTGATACCTATTAACTCACTGCTTAGAGGTTCGTTTGCTCGTTGGCTATAACGTGCAAATCTCCCAGTGAGCTGTCTTTTTAACTAAAATGTTATTTCCTCCATTTGTCTCCCCTCGAAATGTTTAAGTTTATTTTACAGTAGCTATGCCAGAAAACAATTTGTTTTAAAACAGTTTATCAAATTAAGGGTAATTTCCTTGAATGGTTCTAACTTACTCCCCTGGCAAATTAACTGCCGCACAGTAACGGACTAACCAGGCCATTTCTTTTTTTTATTAAGGTGCGTCTGGAGTGGCCCACTGACCTCGCCATTAACCCTATGGATAACTCCATTTATGTCCTGGATAATAACGTAGTCCTGCAGATCACTGAGAACCGCCAAGTGCGCATCGCTGCTGGACGGCCCATGCACTGCCAGGTCCCGGGGGTGGAATATTCCGTGGGGAAGCACGCGGTCCAGACGACCCTGGAATCCGCCACCGCCATCGCCGTGTCGTACAGCGGGGTCCTGTACATCACGGAAACCGACGAGAAGAAAATTAACCGGATAAGGCAGGTCACCACGGACGGGGAGATCTCGCTGGTGGCAGGGATACCTTCCGAGTGTGACTGCAAAAATGACGCCAACTGCGACTGTTACCAGAGCGGAGACGGCTACGCCAAAGACGCCAAGCTCAGTGCGCCGTCCTCGCTGGCCGCCTCCCCTGATGGCACCCTGTACATCGCGGACCTGGGCAACATCCGGATCCGGGCCGTGTCGAAGAACAAGCCCTTCCTTAACTCTATGAACTTTTACGAAGTGGCCTCCCCAACTGACCAGGAGCTCTATATCTTTGACATCAATGGCACTCACCAGTATACTGTAAGTTTAGTCACTGGTGATTACCTGTACAACTTCAGCTACAGCAACGATAACGATGTAACAGCTGTGACAGACAGCAACGGCAATACTCTCAGAATCCGACGGGACCCGAATCGGATGCCAGTTCGAGTGGTGTCTCCAGATAACCAAGTCATATGGCTGACAATAGGAACAAATGGATGTTTGAAAAGCATGACCGCTCAAGGACTAGAATTAGTTTTGTTTACTTACCACGGCAATAGTGGCCTTTTAGCCACTAAAAGCGATGAGACTGGATGGACAACATTTTTTGAGTAAGTACATCCAAATTCTGCTCTGATTATAAAATGCTGTGATAAGAGTAATGTAATCTAAAAATAATGATACAATCTCAAGGGCAGGTGGGGTCCAGGTTTGGGGGGACCTGGAGCTTCTATAATTTGGGGATCCCTTGCTTTCTGAAAAAGAAGACAAAATTAGACCAAAGGAGGGACCCGCGCAATAAGAGGTTCTAAAGCTTCCACGTCATTGGCCTCCCTGTCAGTCGGCTTCTGCTTAAGGATTAACATTTTCTTTCACGCAGACCTAATCTATTAGCAGCAAACATTTGGGAGAAATACGCTACAGCTTTGGTTTTTGGCATAAACGCTTTGGGCTTACACTTGCCCCTGTGAGAAAGCTGTCACTGAAGAGGACCTTTAAAAACATTCACAATGAATTTGGCAGTTTATATCAATGCTGCCGACGTCATTCCTATCCAGTAGAAGGCCTTGACTTTTTATAATCAGTTATGGGAGAATCTAAACCGCACTTAAAAGGACCTTTCCACTAAATGCAAATCAGCAAGTGCTGGTTGCTGTGGAAGGCGTATGAAAAAGCATGAGTTTCATGCTGGCAGGATATTCTTCTACTAAATATGTGAGTAGTGGCCCAGGCGGGGTGCTGTTTGAACAGTCACATTCTGTGAGGTCAGTCAGAATGAAATGAGAATCGGCCATTGTATATTTTATGGGATATGTACTTTGCAGTGACCGCATATGTAAAATCATTTTCAATTACTGTTCACTTCACTAACATCACACAAACCATAAGGGGAAATTAGATGTACAGAGATGGCATGTTGACAAATGCAAAATAGTCCTTGAAATGAATATGGAGTTCCTTGGTGTGATTTTTACAATGATATGCTGAAGCAGAAGTATTTTCTGTAGGAGTATACCTCTAAAATTATAATAAAAGTCGGTAGGAAAAAAATGATCCAATATACAAATATTTTCCGTACAACTTTTCGGGAATGGATCTTATACATAAAGCTGAGTTCTCCTGTAGCTTGAATTGCTTTTCTTTTTTGACAGGTTCCCATTTAATAAAATGAATGTTCCCCAGCAGCATGATTTTGTCAGAGGAACAAACCTTTTCAATTGAATTACATTAAAATTCTGTTCTTAGCATTCCTTTTGCTCATTTTAGGATCGCAATAGGAAAGGAATAAATTGGAAGTTAATGGAAAGCACTTCCTTTGCACCATTTTCAAAGTGATAGCAGGCTATATTGCCAAAGAGGCAAAAAGGAGTATAGGAAAAGTGCTACCATCAGATGAGACTGGGCAGGAGAGCTGCTCTGATTATAAGACCTTCAGGAAATGATGGTGGCGTTGGTAGGGTTTTGGTTTAGTTCAAAGCAGGGAGGAAAAAAAAAATAGAGCAATAAGTTTTTAGTACAGTCTAGGACTCAAGCTCTGCTCTGTGGGCCACTTTTGAATGTGTCCTTACTTGTTCCGGAAATTGACACCGCATAGAAGTTTATCGTGTGGGTTACTACTGACACATGAACTTCTTGCAGCAGAGAGAGTGGTTTACTTATGACCTACAAAGGAATTTTAATCAAGTTTGGAAAAATTAGAGAAAGGGATATACTCGATTGGTAGAGTTGATCTGGACTGGTATGAACAAATTCAGGATTTTTGCCATTTTTTTTTAAAAGTGTGGCACACAAAAACCTGTATTTCTCCAGTAGCAGACACTCTCCAAGAACCTCAGACTTAGTTCAGAATCAGCACAGCAACGAAAGTAGAGGTTGAATTGGCAAGCCAATCTCGTGACTATAAGGGGCTAGCATTGTTTTAAAGAATAAATTTGTAATTAACTTAAATACATCACAATCATATCTTCACCAATACAAATTCATTACACATCGTATTTAAAGTATAACTATTAAGTCATACCTAAATAAGCTACATAAAGGCAACTTATTACCAAGCCCATCATTAAAATATTTTTCCATATATAAACCTGTATGTATTTATACATATAAATATACTCACGTATATTGGCGTTATAATTTAAGAATGTAGTGGTTTAGTAAACCAGTGCTTGAAAAATCATTTCTCTAATAAAATTAACAGAAATATTGCTTTTTAAAAACCATGCTTTCATCACTTGTTCTCTAGATGTCTGCAGCAAAAGACATGACTAAAAAAAGTCTAAGAAACATTTCTGCATTTTGCAAAACAGTGTGTTACAGTATGAGAACGAAAATAGGGCACTTAACCCAAGTAACTCAGAATCTTCATGTCAGAATAACAAATGATCTTTTTTTTTTCTTTCTATACATTTTCACACTTTGGCTGTGAAAGAGGAAGGGCCCACCTCTTCTATCTAAGCTTCAGAAACTTTAATTTTTTTTATTTTTTTTTAAAGTTTTTTTTATTTATTTATTCATCAGAGAGAGAGAGAGCACAAGCAGGGGGAGTGGCAGGCAGAGGGAGAAGCAGGCTCCCCGCTGAGCAAGGAGCCCGATTCAGGACTCGATCCCAGGACCTTAGGATCATGACCTAAGCCGAAGGCAGCTGCTTAACCAGCTGAGCCACGCAGGTGCCCCTAAGCTTCAGAAACTTTAAAACACATTCAGAAGTAAGTGCACAAAAGAAGGGAGGGGAATGCCATTTGCAGGCGGCCCCTCCGATAGCCCTCTCTGTTGAGACAGAACAGCGTGATTTGTCTGCGTCAGTTGGCAGCTGTGGGTGGGTAAGCTTAACCCCTGTCTCCACCCATCAGAGTCTTGACGAGAGTTTCTGCTTACTACCTCCTGCCTGGGACACGTGACTGGGTGACGGTGCTGGGGGGCGGGGGGTGCGCAGCAGGGGAGTCTGAATTCCCTGCCAGATTTCCTTGGTGTTCGACATCGTTGATGAGCCAGCACACTCCCAGGATGCTAGTAATACCTGTCACATTCCCCTTCGTATCTGTGCAATACTGCGTGTCTAAGTTAGACCTCAGAAGGATATTTGGTGAGTTCATAAAGAAACGATATGGGAGGTTTGACGATGGTCAGAATTCTACGAAAACCACGAGATTGGGGGTGGGGAGGGAATCACCATTCCCAACTGAAAAACACCTGTTTTCTGTGACTTTCATGACCCCAGTCCCTAGAGCTGATACAGGCTTTATAATCATCTTTCTGCACAAATTCCTCTTTCGCAAAGAGAAATTAAACTTTTCGGCCCAAATTCCCACCTGTACATGTCCGGCTCTCTTCCTAGCCTAGTGCCTTAAAAGCCTTGAAATTAAAAGCTTTCTAGGACAGAAACAGCTCGCAGAAGACCCGAGAATCAGTAAATCTGCCTACTGATTAAAGTACAGTTGCTGTCCTCTCTACCAAGGAAATTTTAAAAGTGAATTAGCTCAATTACTTACCTTATATGTTTTAATTGTATTACTTTTTTCTCAGTACAAACTTCAGTTTACCAGTAATGTACCACAGTACTGCTGTGAGTACAGAATAAAATGTGAAAGCATTTTATAAAATGCAAACTAATTATCTTTGTGGCTCCCACAACTCCCGGAATGTTGCAGTGCATACAGAACTCTTCCAATAACTATTTGTTGTTCGAAGGAATAGAGAGCGAAGCCAACGATGTAGACAAGAGAATATTTATTTTTACAGAAGAGCCCGAAAGAACCCATCACTGGCTCTTGCCCAGGCTCCATGGAAAGAGCACCCTATAAAGTTTGCTCACTCGATTTCTGAGATAGTTTGGACTTCTCTGCACCAAGAGTCGATGCTGAAAATACTAACAATTTTCATTCTTTGTTGCTGACATTTTTAAATATATTTACCCAGTATTACATGTTTACTCAAGTTTCGTTTGCTTTGTACGATCAGGACTTCCTCAGTTGGTGTATTAGTAAAATAGTTAATGAAAAAATTACTTCATCTTGATGGCACTGTCTTCTGAAATGTTGGTGTTAAGGAGTCAGCTTGGAGGAAAGACAGAAGATGTGTCCCAGGAAGGTGCAATTGAAGTACATTGTTGTACCTGCGATCAGAAAGGATGATTCTAGGAAGAGAAAACCCAGTTCCCAAATTGAGATTCTTATCAGTCACCAATAAAATAGGGTGATTTTTTAGGGTACACAGATAGTTTCCAAAGTACAAGAACCTTCATTTCAAAAACTAGAGGTAGCATCTTCTCCTTGGCAGCAGTTTCTCTCCTTGCTGCTTGCCATGATTATGTCCCTATTGTGACTTGTTAGAGAAGTGGCCGATATTCTTAGACGTGCTGCTGGACGGGATGATAAGAAGACTGCAGGAGGCAGCAGAGGGTTTGTAACTCAGCTTTGAAATCTCGGAGGTAGACTGATCTGTTTCGCGAACTAACTCTGTGTTGCTGATTGAATAAGCTGTCTTGTCCAAGATCTCCTCTTCCATTGACTTGCCAGGCAGTACAAAGGATGTCCCACTAGCTAATGGGGCCCCCCTCGTGTGAGGACACTGGGATAAGCCTCGTTACTCCCTTCCCTTAGTATTAGGGACTGTTTCATGCTGGTCTTCACACCTTTTAAAAACAATGATCACATATGACAGTTCCTTAGCTAGAATAATTCCGGGATGGTCAAAAAGATCTCACCTGCTAAAAATGTATTATTTGAAACGTTCAGACCCAAAGCGAAACCACAGTTCTTACGCTTGAATGCACACAAAAGCAAATCCGGTGTATTGAAATGGAGCAATAGAATAAATTATTGAATAGTAAATGGCATTTCACAGTTCTCTGCTTGCTCACCCCCAGAAAAGACAAACTGTTTGGGCATAGCTTTCTGATGCTCTTCTGTTTGGTTAAAGAAGACAACGTTTTTTTTTTTTTAAATGCTGTGAGTCCTGACTGATGTGTACAGATACACCAGCAGGTTGATGGTAGTTTTTCTATCTTGGGACTCCGGGTGTTTAGAGCTTTGTATTTGTGGAGCTGACTCTGTGATCTTTCGTGAGCTATATTCAGATGCAGAGAGTAAATAAATGAATTTCAGCTTTTACACATTTATGTAGGTATATCTGGGTCTCTAGCTTCTCATTTGGGTGCTTTATCATCCCTCATCCAAGCTGAGCAATTTCAGAATGAGCTTCTGAACCATTTCTTGATAATGAACTTACCTCTGCGCCCATGGCAAACCCATCACTCCCACTGACATCAGTTCTGAGACTGGGAAAGTATCAAAGAGGGATCTCAGAGGAGAGGAGACAGGCAGGGTAAAGAGGGTCTGGAGTACAGACTCAGCCTAGTGCATGGAAGGCGCAGGTAGTTCGGAAAACTCAGTGACAGTTACTCCAAATGAGAAGAGATGCGTCCATGCCCGTTGACACCGAATCTTGTCTAAACAGCCTGACATCCATGCCGTGGTGTGTCCTCCTCACGTGTGTTACCACAGGAGCTTGTGATGTCAGGGACGCCGGACAGGCATCTGCCACAGGCCGAAACAGAGAGAACCGCCTTTCCTGTGACGGGCAGCTGATATCCGAGCCTGAACACTCAAGCCCGGAAACCACGTTGCCAGGCTGTTTCTGTCAGAAACTGCGTTAAAATCAAAGCCCGTTTTATAAATACATGTCTAACAGTGGTACTGACCCCCCCCACCACCCTTTATTTTCTTTTTTCTTTTTCTTTCTTTTTTTTTTTTAAGTTCCTGTTTTCATTCCAGGTAGTTAGCATACCGTATAATATTAGTTTCAGGTGCACGATGCGGTGATTCAACACTTGCATGCAACACCCGGGGCTCCTCACGACAGGTGCCCCCCTCAGCCCCCATCACCTGGCTCCCCCATCCTCCCACCCACCTCCCCTCCGCTAACCTTCTGTCTGTTCTCTGCTTACTTTGTTCATGGAAGGAAACACTTAAGACATGGAGAAGGATTTTTAAGAGATGTTATCAGATCACTTAAAATCATGGGGAAACACTACGGTTGATTTCCGTGTTTGCTATTTTGTTTAATTGTTTGATAATTTTGTTAAATTTTTAACCAGAATGTGTATTCCCAGGGACATCAGTAAAAAAAAAAAAGAAAGAAAGAAAGAAAGAAAGAAAGAAATGTGCAGGCCATTGAAGAAAGTGGCTGCCATACATTTCAAACATTAACCTGAGCTCTACAAAAGCAATGCTTTTATTAATACTCGACTTATTCTAATTTTCTTCTGCAGTCTAGTTTTTTTTAAGATTTTATTTATTTATTTGAGAGAGAGAGAATGAGAGAGAGAGCATGAGAGGGGGAGGGTCAGAGGGAGAAGCAGGCTCCCTGCCGAGCAGGGAGCCCGATGCGGGACTCGATCCTGGGACTCCAGGATCATGACCTGAGCCGAAGGCAGTCGCTTAACCAACTGAGCCACCCAGGCACCCTGCAGCCTAGTTTTAAGATATAGTTAGTTCTGTCCAGGTTTGAAAACAGAAAGCGGAATAGGGTGTTTGTATGTTATTCATAATACTTGAAAAAAATCCCAGCAAAAATAAAAACAGATTAGTCAGATTTTTTCAGTAGATCTCGGTATATAATGTAATAGAAAATTTCTCAGATTTTCTCAGGATAATCTGCAGTGTTTCAACAGTTGCAAGCCTACATTAACCCTTTCAGTGTGTTGTTCCATTTAGCAAATTAATGTTCTAGATGTGTTAAATTGCTCCATAATGGTTCAAGAGTGAGTAAATGCAGCTTCCAAAAGTGTTGAATTCCCTCTTTAATCATGTAACTGTCTAAATCTGATAGCCTCATATGTGTGCAACTCCCCTTTGACACCAGTGATTTACTCTAAGACTGAGTTATGTACACCAACCATTTTAAAGGATCGTTGGATAACAGGACAAGAAATTGCACACTGACAACCAGTGAAGGGGAACTTCTTGTTTTTTAACAATCGCAGAACTGAAGATCCACAGTTGGGTATTTTCCAGAGCCTCTCCAGTATCTCGGGCTCATCCATGATATCAAAATAAAAGCAGCTTCAGCGGCCCCCACCCCCTGGCTACCCTAGTTTCTCAGCCTCCC
The DNA here is from genome assembly GCF_002201575.2 of Neomonachus schauinslandi. Taxonomy (NCBI): domain Eukaryota; kingdom Metazoa; phylum Chordata; class Mammalia; order Carnivora; family Phocidae; genus Neomonachus; species Neomonachus schauinslandi. The sequence goes on from NC_058404.1 coordinate 14,154,880, forward strand.
AGAGAAAGCCCCTTGCCTATATTCTAAGGGCCTGGAATGCTTTCAGAATATCTAGGGGCTGCAAATGCAGAACTCATGTGACAAACTCTCTCCCAGGGTTGGGGAAGGCAGTCTGTGAAGAAGATAAGATGATTGGGGGTACCATCCACATGCTTCAAATCACCCCAACTCCTCACTTAGCATCCCTCCCATCCATCACTATCCCATCTCAAACATACACATGCACACACTTCAAAACACATTACCCAGACCTTGGTTCATCCCAAAGTTTGGTAAATCTGCAGTTCGTAAAGTGAGACCCCCCCAAATAAATAAATAAATATTAAAAAATTAAACTGAGAAAAATGTTAATGTAAAGAAATACCACATTGTATCTCTGGCTAAAAACTAGGTTTTGCTCAGGTTAAACCTATTTTAAGAATTTAAGTCTTATATAAACTAAGATTTTCCCATCTCTGAGCCTCATAATGAAAAGCAATATATAAAAGCTGAACAAACTTGTAGTTTATCTAAAGGGATAGTTAATAAATTTTTAAGTACTTAGTGGATGTAAGGCAAGCATTGGCTAGAAGGAAGACTTCTTTCTATTTCCAGCTCTAGGAAAAGGAAAAGGGAACCAAGTTCTAGCAAAGGCAAGCCAAGGCTGCCCGGAGGATTGGAAGAAAGTTCTTTACTCACAGATGCGGTTTTTAAACTGGATTGTTAGAGTCAAAGTAACAAAAGAAAGATTTCAAGAGTGTTCTAATCCGGGGAAACAAAATGGCTGAGTATCCGGAAGCATCACACAACTCCTGCATGAACCAACACCTAGTCAGGATGACTGGATAAACCTTTAAGACCCAGAGGAATGAGTTTAGGCAGGGGTTATTTGTAATTTAGAGCTAGTGAGAAAGGTAACACCCTGCAGTTTACCAATCTGTATGTGCATATGCAATTCAAGATGAGCTCACTTAGGGGCACCTGGGTGGCTCAGTCAGTTAAGCCGGTTAAGCATCTGTCTTTGGCTCAGTCATGGTCCCAGGGTCCTGGGATCGAGCCCCACATCACTGGGCTCCCTGCTCAGCAGGGAGTCTGCTTCTCTCTCTCCCTCTGACCCCCACTCGTGCTTGCTCTCTATCAAATAAATAAATAAAATCTTTAAAAAAAGATTAGCTCACTGATGCCTTATTAATTTAATAAAGAATTCTGCTTTTTTAATGTAATTTGTAAAATATACTTCATTCTCCTTAACACAGAGGTGTTCCCACAGGCCTAGTTAGTCAGTCCCACTTGGGACTGGTCCAGGCAACACCAGCCTCAAGGGAGGTACTTTTTCCAAAAGTGGTTACAGCACCTAAAAGAAAATGCAAGTCTTTAAAGAAAAGGAATTAGTCGTTATGTGTGATGTCCCAGAGGCACACTGATTTGCAAATTATGAATTTATTTCAACCCTCCTAGGCACTGATGAGCTGGGAATTTGGTGCTTGCCCTTGGGACATCAAGCACTTCCCATTTTCCTGCTGACTTCCTGGCTTTCATTTACTCACTCTGTACGGTGTTCATTCAGTAAGAATGTATCGTGCGCCGGATGCTAGTGTTAAACGCCGGAGAATGAGATGCTAGTGTTAGATACCGGGGAATGGGATGCTAATGTTAGACGCCGGAGAATTGGATGCTAGTGTTAGACGCCGGGGAATCGGATGCTAGTGTCAGATGCCAGAGAATCGGATGCTAGTGTCAGATGGAGGGGAATGGGATGCTAGTGTTAGACGCTGGGGAATCGGATGCTAGTGTTAGACGGAGGGAATCGGATGCTAGTGTTAGACGCCTGAGAATCAGATGCTAGTGTTAGATGGGGGGGGAATGGGATGCTAGTGTTAGACGCCGGGGAATCAGATGCTAGTGTTAGATGCCGGAGAGTGCAGGGTGAAAAAGCACATTGGCTCCTGGCAGGGAGCTCAGAGTCCACGGAGGGAGACAGAGAAGTAAACAATCATGCGAATGACAAGCGCAAAGGTAGAGTGTTAGATGCGCCGGTGAGAATAGGGAGGGGGACCATCTCCGTCAGGTTGGGGACTGGGACAGGCATGAGGCGGGAAACACTGCCCAAGGCAGGTCATTTTTAAGCTTTGTCTTAAGGATTATGAATAAAGGCTAGCAGGAAAAGCTAGAATGTTCTAGGCCAGAGAAAGCCGCTACTCGGGAGGCAGGATGGCAACTTCTGGAAAGAACAGACGGCCCGAGCATAGAGCATAGCATGCATGTGGGGCAGGAGGAGGGTGGGACCTGGGCAGGTGGCCGTCCTGCTCGAGTCAGGCTTGTAGTGATGTGTGCAGTGGGCCTTCCGTCCTGGGCAGATGGGGCTCCTGTGAAGGAGTTTAACCTGGAAGCAATATGGTCAGTCTGGTGACAACAGGAGGATGGCTTTCACGTAGAAAGGAGAGCAAGGGAGGGTAGTGCGGTCAGGTAGGAGACGGCGGATCCAGTTCAGAAAGGAAGGCCTGAACTCGGGCTGGGCACTGAAGGTACAGGGAAGGAGGCTGACCTGCCGTGAGGAAAGGACTAGACCTTGGTGACTGAAGGCTAGCGGAGAGGGAGAAAGCACCCCCCTAGCCCCCCAGCTGAGGTGACTGGGTGGAAGGGAGAGGCAGGGAAGAAGCAGGATGTGGGCAAGCCCTGAGTTCCGATTTGCAGACTATGACTTTGAGCTTAGCATAGTGCAGTCTAGCATGTGGTCCCAAATGCCCGGGCAGAATGTGGCAGAAGCCAGGCTGGCTGGGGAAAGGCTCGGAACCTGGAAACAAAAACTCTGGCTTCCCGAGTGACTGATTTTTTTTTTTTCCAAGTGACTGATTTGGTCACTTCCTCCAAACAGTGTGACCCTGGGCAAGTCACAGCACCCCTCCTAAGTGTGCCTTCACCTGTGAAATGAAAGGCTTTTTTTCCCTAAGATTTTATTTATTTATTTGTCAGAGAGACAGCACGAGCGGGGGGGTGAGGGGGGCGGCAGACAGAGGGGGAAGCAGGCTCCCCACTGAGCAGCTGAGCAAGGAACCCGATGCGGGGCTCGATCCCAGGACCCTGGGACCATGACCTGAGCTGAAGGCAGATATTTAACCAGCTGAGCCACCAGTCATCCCCAAATGAAAGGCTTCTTAATGATCAAAACTCCCTTCCTACTTTAAAACCTCTGTGAATCCGACATTTCTCCCCAGCTTTTCACAGAGGTCCCTTCCAGGCTGATTGCAAAAAAAAGAAAAGAAAAGAAAAAACATTTCACCAGTTACCAGTCTCCTTTGCCAAAATAGTTAGTCACGTTTCTGTCAGACCTAGTATCTTATATATGTTGCTGGTGTTAGTAATAGCAACTTATAATAATAAATACATGTTATCTTTCCAAATGGGCTCCCTACCTTTTTTAGCTTTTCCAACTGAGCCTGAGTCTCCTTGTCAGCGCGCAAGGCAATGCCCTTTCCCGGGTAGGTGTCTGTATTTGTCGGAACAAGGGCCAAAACACAAAAGAGAAGCGTGGTTTTGTCCTCCGAGCACTTCCGGGCCCCGTGGAGTAGATCCGGGAGGAGGAGGGCATGCACGGTTCTGTCTTACAGATTCTTTGAAGCCCAAATTTCCCTTGACATCAGCTCTCTAGCAGGCCGAGACCTGTTCTCTAAATGAATGAGTCCTGCTCATCTCAACCCTCCTCAGTCAATAAACAGAGTTGTTTTGTTTTTAAGAAAAGGGACTTAAATATGATCCTTCTTTTAATGATGGCCAATCCAGAATCTTCCAAACCCAAAGGGAACTGATTCTGGAATGTCCTGACTTGGATGCCTTTGTCTTGAGGCAGATGAATTTCAAAGCTGGGTCGTATGTCCTTGTCACGACTCCCCGATGTGGCCATCATAACTGTGTAAGGAAAGAGGCATCAGGTTGCTTTTCTTGGATTTGATCTCTGAATGATATGTCCTGTCTGACCGTCTGTCACTAGGCTCCATGTTCACAGAGAGGGCTGGACCAGAGCGCTGAGGAAGGAAAGGTCCATCAGGCCTCTGCCTCTCTAAACTCGTTTTCTGAGGTGTTAGAACAAGAGAAGAGTGGCTTGGTCCCGGTTTGTCCCCAACAGCAAAGACTTGTGACTGAGACACAGCATGGCAGTGTCAATAGGTCTAGCCACATCCCCAGCCCTGTGCAGTTCTCCCCCTGCTCATCGAGATCCTCCCAGCACCTGAGACAGAAATCATGTAAATTAATACTTTTGTCTTTCTTCTTTTGCATTTTCCCTGTCGTTTTTGGTAATATGTAGGGAGCAGTCAACCCAGGGCCAGATGGACTCATGATTTAGGAGTTGGTTGATCGCTCTACTTTCCTGAGTGTTGGAAGCATTTTACATTTTCTCTCCAGAACCTGATTTGTGCGGATTTTTTACTGATGATATTGCTACTGAAACTCAAAGAAATTATGACTTGTCTCTGAGATAATTGTTAAAATGCCTAAACCTCGGATTCATTTCTAGAATAGGTCAGTGTAAATTCTTTGGCTGTTAACAGTGCTAAAAATCACAGCCTTGTTATTAGGGTTCCCAGTCAGTCCACCGTTAGAAGTTTAAATCAGGCTCCGCTCTGCGGTTTTTACTGTTGTGCACGCCCTTCATCAGGAATGAGGATCGAGGAAGGATTTGGGCACCCATTTTGCTATGAGAGGGTTAGTAATTCTGCTCTCCTGCACTGAAGCGACAGATAAGATGTGCTACATTAGCACTGTGAAAAAAAAGTATTGCCCTAACATATGGCGAGATTAGGGGAGGGTTTTTTTGGCGGGGGGGGAGGGGGTTGCTGGCTGTTAAACTATGGAAGGAAATTTGAACCTAAGGAACTCTAGTAGTTGGAAGGGAACATTCTCCCTCTGTATCAGGGGGACAGTGGGGAGCAAGGCAGGTTAGGTAGGTCTCCTTCGTAGGCATCCTTACTGTGTCACAAGCCTGAAACCAGAGGATGTGCCTCACTAAGCAGCCCCCAGAGTGCTGGGATGGCCCCGGGAAGACGGGGAAGGGCCAGTCTTAACTCGGACTTAACTGGAACATTTATCCCCGCCAGAGGTCTCCAGAATGGCCTCAAGCCAACATCTCCTGCCGTCTTAACCTTCTCGGAGCAGGTTAAGGGCTGGAGAAACCAGTTGATAGAAAGCATACGTGTTTAGCTTCACTCTTCTACAGGTGAAGAGAATAAAGGTTTGGGAGAGGGGCATCGCCAACATTATATGAGTAAATACATAAGCTTGGCTCATCTTTGAGAAAGACCAGCTCAGTGTCAGGCTGAATCATAAGCCCACACTGAGCGTACGTAAGGGGTAAAGAACGAACCGCTCCCCAAAACAGCCCCACCTCTCCAGAGTGATCATGCCTTCTCTTCTCCGGTTTACTTGCATCTCCAAAGCCCTACTCTCATTTACGCAGATTTTTCTCAAAAGCAGAAGATAACTTTAGAAAACATAATGAAAGAGGCCGTTTTATGGGAAAACACGGAAGACAACAGATAATCCTGTTGTTGAGTTTTAAAGCAAGTTTTCCAGAAGGGCACATTGTCTCCACTTGAATAAATTTGCAATATCAATAGTCTATTGACATTGTGTTGGCAACAGTCTGACTCAGGCGATTTTTCTCTCAGTTGAGGAGCCACAGAAGATGTGTAAGCAGGGAAGTACTAGAATTGTGGTGTTCCAGAAGATTAATCAGCTATCTGTGACTGTGGGGAGGGGCAAGAAGACACGTGTTTACATCGAGGGTGGCTGTGGGAATGGGAACGGAGGTATCTGAGAGATGGGGAAGGGGAAAATGGCGAGTGGGACCCTCCATCTACAAGGGGGGAGGAAGGAAATTTCACGTCAGGACGAATACAGCATTTCAACTGACAAGGGCTGAAGCTCTAACTTTCTGGGGCATTGGTCAATAATCGCGCTGCTTAGGAAACTTAAAAAGATTTAGAAATACACCACAAAGGCTAAAACAGCAAGTCTAGGCAAAAATGCAATCAAAATTAAAGACGAACAAATAGATAAACATCAAATAAGGGCATCCCATCAGTGAAAGAGCAGAAGGTCATGAAGAGCCTGAGGGAGTCTTTCTTTACCCAGTGCGGGTCTTTTGTGAAGAGGAGCAATCAGGAGCAAAAAGAATGTGCTGTGTTATGAATTTGAAGTATGAGGCTGAGACCAGAGGAGTGGAATGGAGAGCGTGAAGTTGATATTCTAGTCAAAATCCCTAGAGCCTATTACACTGTAAATTCAAAAGGCTAATAAAAGAAAGCTACGTCTCAGATGCACACGCTGGGCAGGGCTGGTTCCCCACCAAGGCCGAGCAACATTAACTCGAGTCACAGAGTTGTACAGAAGCAGAGAACATGTCCTGAGGCATATATTTGTTGGGAAGGCCTCTTTGGTACGGAGGGTCGGGGCATTCCAGCGGACAGTTGGACATCTGCTGGTGCTTTGTTTTCTCTTCTCTTGCCGAGGTAAAGAAGGGTTCACCGGCCACTTCTGAACATCATCCTTGACTACTTCTCTTCTCTCCGGCCCTTCTCCAGAGTCCCCTGGTAATTAATGTCAGGGTCTCTCATCCATCTTGTTTTTGGTTCTCCTGACGTGGGTGCTAATCTGTGGGAAAAGTTTTCACTGATCCACGCTGAAATGAAAACATAAACGATGTGGAGAATTTTTTCACCAAGCTTTACTGATTCCTTTTAAACACTGGTCTCTCACCCCCGAAGTTAGGTCCTTTCTACCTTTGGTTTGCTTCAGTGGCCTTTTCTTCATGAAAGGAAGGGGGTAACAGGTATTGCTTCTTTAGACAAAAAAGGGTCTGTTGGTCCCTGGTTTGTTTGTTTGTTTTTTCCCCTGGTTGGTAAAATTGGCAAGTCTGGGAGGTGCTCGCTGCCTGACCTGTGAGGGTGACTAGGAAGGCCACACCTCTGAGGGCCCCTCCGCCCTGGCACCCGGCCTGCCCTGCCTCGTGCAAGCACCTCGGCCTGCATGCACCTTCATGTCGACCCAGCCCGTGCTCGGAAGGCACAAATTCGGGACGCCCAGGGCCCAACCAAGAAGCTAGGCGTCTAAGATGCCGGCTTACCCCCATGTCATTCTGAGTGTACCACCTACAAAGGCTACTTGTATTTGTATTTTCCTTAGAACCAAAGGCTAATAGGTTAGAGTCTGGATGTGCGGCATCCCGTGGTCTGTCCCAGATGTGCTCAGCATCCTGTGATACGGAATGCCTGCCCAGCAGGACGTGGAGCGCGTGGTCAGCCGATAAAAGAGCAGAGGCAAAGGTTGCAGAAATGCTTTCTGCAGGAGGAAGGTGACGTTTCCGCTTAGATTAGAAAGGAGCTAGAAAACATAAACCAGCAAACGGGTCAGAAAGGGCAGGTGAGTGACGGCAGCGAGAATGAATCAGCAAAGTGCTTGCAGGTGGCTCTTCTATAAAAAGCAGTAGCCTCTGTGATTTACAGAAGGATCCTGGACCTGGGGTCCAGCGCAGGGGAGCCCCTTTATGGCCCAGTCATTGGACGCCATGAGAGCCTGATCGAGTCACCGGAGCACGGCGTGTTTTCATTTTTCCATCTGTAAAATGGGAGGGGGGTGGGGGAGAACGCAGTACTGAACTACTTTCTGTGTAGAAGCATTTCTTCAAAACACGAGAGCCCGTGAGAAATGTAAAGAGATGCCAGATTTCTGTCCAGGTGAAGATTGAGCCTGAAGCTGGTTTTGTCAATAATTCTGCCTACACAAAGCTACGCCTTGTTTGTTTCTCCAAGAACAGTAATTTCTTTTAAGAAGCAATGACAGCAATAAACCATGTTGGATTTCTTTCACTGATGTCTTCATCTGCTAGGGGCATTTGGGTTGGTGGGGAGGGGAAGGAGGCTGCTCTTTTTATTTCAGCTCTGCCTTTTATGTGTCCAAACAATGGTTACACTTAACGGCGCATTTCCTTTCTCTTTGCTTCTCCCTCGCTTGCTTGTCTCTCCTGAGTGCCCATGCGTGCCGCTGGCTAAGCAGCATGGCAAACTGTCAGATCGGGTCAGTCAGACCCTCCATCTGACTGATGCTGTCCCCCCAGAATTAATGGGATCACCTCCTTCCTGGGCCCAGAGCAGACATCCTCTCTCTCCTCCTTCCTTCCTTCCCGTCTCTACCATGGCATTGCCCTTGCTGAATCTTCTCTACCTTCATTACCTAGAATCTTCTCCCTAAGTACTAACCACAGTTTCCAAAACTACTTGTTTTACCCTCTAAAACCCTCTCCTTTTATTGCGAAGTATCATTTAAGTTCTTTCTACCCCTTAGTCCCTGTTGCCCCATATTTACACCTATTATTGGGATCGTCCCCACCTTTTTTCCCCTCCCCTGGGAACTTCTTTCGCTAAGAAGACCCTTTCTCTACCGTTCTGCATCTGGGCTTAATTGTAAGTAGGACGTGGTGCAAGTCTTCATCTCGCTTAGGCCTTTTCTTAACGAACAGCCTTGGTATCAAGCTGAAATCCAGGCTTACGTTGTGCTGGAATTCGCGATCTGTTTTTTTCTTTCTTCAAACCATGCTGTCACTTCTGAAATTTTCTCTGGTGCCGCCACAAATAGAAAAGTCACCCCAAAATCAACTCTTTATTAAAATGTTATATCAATGATGCATATTTATGATTATAGGACAGCTTTTTAAAATATATCCTAACATTTTAGTTATATGTCCCTCTTCTATTTACATGCTAAAAAAAAGTAAGTGTATAATTGGAAAAGCAACTAATCATTAAATGTCAGGAAATAGTACATCACATTTCAGTAAACATAATAAATCATCATTCAAGAGCTCATTCCTACAACGTCAGTCCAGACGAGATAGAGTATCACCACCCCTGCCAACATTTAGGTCCCATTTCTACCATTCTAAAGTATGTCAACACTGAGGAATAAGAAAGTCTTTAAATGGCTTTCTTGTATTAATTTGTTGAAGATGTCACAAGCTACTACAAGAATATTTTTACATACTGTATACAATGTATACATACCGTTTTACAAAGTTTCATGTATTCCTACGGCACTCCTATTCCATGGAGGGCGTAAGTTAGTAAAACTTTAAAAACTGATATAACAGCGAGTTAAATCTACTTTGTAGAAAATATGGCGAAGACTAAGGAATTTAGTATCAGTAAATATGTTCCCTTTGAAACAGCGAATTGGATGTGCAGGAGGATTTTGGTCACACTTCAGAGAAGAAGATGCTGAGGTGGAGACCTCTTCTGTTTACTCGTGCTCTCGCCGGTGAGGTTTTTCTCTGTTACACAGGCTTTTGATTACTTCAAAGCACGTTTGAAGTCCTCACTCTGCATGGCTCATGCACAAAGGCAAATATCCTTCCAAATCTCTGCAGCCGATATTGCCGCCCCTGGTATTTATACGTAAGGAGAACCTGCCGTTTGCTCTTTAACACCGAGTTGATGCCTCTTTTATGTAGCTATGACAGCGAAGGTCGTCTGACAAATGTTACATTTCCAACTGGAGTGGTCACAAACCTGCACGGGGACATGGACAAGGCCATCACGGTGGACATTGAGTCATCCAGCCGTGAAGAGGATGTGAGCATCACTTCAAATCTGTCCTCGATCGACTCCTTCTACACCATGGTTCAAGGTAAACATGAAAGCATAATTTGGGATGGGTAACCTTAAATGCCACTGTCACCCCCCATAGAATGTGGTGACCCATGTTCTAAGATGAGCCAGAAAAGGGAGGGTGAAAACATAAACCTCTAGAGATGTTGGTGAAACAGCCCCGTGTCTACAGGTACTGTTTGTTTTGTGATATCTATATATCTTAGATCACGTAGTGTATACTCCCGCTTCCAAAAGCAACTTCACTGCAACTCTTCACACGCGTCATCAGACCCTTTGTGAGTCGTCTGCTGCAGTTTGGGGGAGTGGGTCCTTTTCATGGCCATGGAACTGCAGTCATTTGAGACGGAGCCCATTCTGAGTCCGCACATGATGCTGCATGTCAGTCCACATATGACGTGATCCCTGGAAATTTGACACCAAATTCTGTGTGCCCATTTATGTAATAGCTGGGCTTCTTTTTTTTTGTCCATTCGGTCCATATCCAATATATTCATGGCGGAACCTCCTGCCATATTCCTTTTTGACATAATCTTGGAAAAGCCTGTTTACCGTGACAGTTGCAATTGTTGAGGTCACAGCTCTAAGAATAATTACCAAATCTGAGTTAAGCTTCTTTGATTCATTATTTCTACCAGTTCTCTCAAGTAATCTCTGCAGTCATCTAAAATTAATATTGCTTGAATTCCTTTCTTCCCCAAATGGTCCAATATCATTGAAAAATTTTAAATTGAGGCCATAGCCTATAATGCAAGAGGGGGTTTTTTACAAAACAGAAGATGGCTTGCTTTTGTAAAAGTCCAGTTTCAGAGAAATATCATCTTATCTTTTTGGTATACAACGTACGGATATGAAATCTTTGCAAAAGATTTTAAACAAGGGAGGGATGGGTGTAGGGGAGGGGGGGGGTCTTCTGAGACCCTGGCAGGGACGGCCGCGACACACCAGCCTCCCGAGGGAGCATGTACATGGCTCTTGGCAGAGCCTTCCCGGAACATCTGTGGAGAATGACCCTTCATTCATTCCATCAGGCAAATGAGAAAAAGAAATCTCAAGTGGAGGAGGATTTTAAATTCCCCTGAAGCCTGCCTTTACTATCCAGCCAATTCTGTTAACAGCACGAAATGCCAGAAATCAAAGTTGTTGTGATATGTTCTAAAAGGACAGCATTCAGTACTTTTTGTTTCCCTATACATGGAGTCGGTCAGCATTTTAGAAATGTCTACCACTTCCAACTGCATGGACCAACCGAGTGTTTAATCCGTATCTGTAGTTCCTGTTTTCGGCTCCTTGTTTTTCAGATCAGTTAAGAAACAGCTATCAGATCGGTTATGATGGCTCCCTTAGAATCATCTACGCCAGTGGCCTTGATTCACACTACCAGACGGAGCCCCATGTTCTGGCCGGCACGGCTAATCCGACGGTTGCCAAAAGAAACATGAGTCTTCCTGGTGAAAACGGTCAAAATTTGGTCGAGTGGAGGTTCCGGAAAGAGCAAGCCCAAGGAAAAGTCAACGTCTTTGGTCGGAAGCTTCGGGTAAGCCAGTGTCAGAGAGTAGGTGATGGCCGCCCAGCCGTCCATGTCCCCGAGGGGGCGCCTAGCGCTCATCCCCTCCTCATCCTCATCTGCCCAGAACCAAATGCAGGGCGGCGCCTTCCCTGCCAGCACGAGGTATAGGCAGCTGTCAGGCCGTTAGGTCATTCGTAATAAAAGCCAACTGTTGGAGAAAAGCTTTTCCTCAGTGTGCCTGGGGTTAAAAATCAGTTCTTCCCTGAGAAATCAGGCAGTTGCATGGAGCACAGTCCCAACTATCCTGGATGTCAGTCCATTGTTGTTTTACTAATATTATCTTGATCATCTTATAGTTTTCCTTTAGCCACTCAGTAAAGATTGATAGCTTCCTAATGTGGGGATGAGGATAAATAAGAGCTTAAATATTGAAAGTTTTCCAAATCATAAAGAGATGGGCTGGCCATTGAAAAGCAGATTCTTTCTTTGCATTCTCAATATTTTTAGAGTATAGAAAATATATTCACATGGAAGAATATCAGTGGCAGAACCTAAGTGCTGCCTCCTCGCTATTGATTTATATTGTGTTTATGAGAAACGCAATGATATTTCTGATTATGCTCGTGTAATTGATCTTTGCAAAATGTTCTCCACCTTACCTTGTTGGGTGGTTTCTTTTTCCCTCCCTCACACTGTGAACCAAGTATATCGAGAAGGCAAGCTGTGATTTATGACAGCTGTCTGGTAGAGACAACACAGATTAGGTACTAAAACACAGGCTACACGAAACCACCTTCAGACACTATAAACTGAACTGATTCATTCTTTCTATTAGCAAACAGATTTTAGTTTATCAGATGAATGGAGATGACTATTCCTAAAAATACTTCCCCTTGCCATTTAAAAAAAGGACTGAAAGTCAAGGAGAGAGAACAAAACATGGAGCATACCATTAATGTCCTTTTTCCTGCACCGAAAATGGTTAAATTATTATCATAAGAGGCCAATATGATTTACCTTGACAGTCCTTGAGGGTAAGAAGCAGCTACTATATATTATCTCTGGCTATTTCCAAGAAATAGAAATAAAGGAATCAAGGATCACTGGATCACATACAGCCTGTATCCAACTTCCAGGTTACATTCTGATTTCACTTCAATTTCAAGGCAGGTGTTTGGGACTCTAAATACGTGACCTTCTGGAACCAGTGCTGTGTGCTTCCACCTCCCCCATCTCCCAGGCTGCGGGAGCCAGGATGCCCTAACTCCAAGCCACCTGGCTCCGGAATTGTGGCAGGCAAGAGCTAGGGGACACTGGAGAGGGGCTTGTTCAGAGAGAGAAGTGAGGAGGAAAAGCAAGAGAACCCTAGAGGGAAGAGCAACAGTAGAGTTGAAGGTAAAGTGACAGGAGAGGAAACCAGCTCCTGGTTGTTTCCGGTCCCTTTCCTAGGGTTGGTCTGTTGCCCGAGGAGACCCCAGCTCCCCGCCTTTCCCTCTCCTGAACCTAGGAATCAGTGGTGGCTGCCCCATCTACTACTTCTTTCCAGGACCCCTGCTTCCTTGGGCCATTGCGATCTGGAAGCTAGTTCACAGGCTTTATCTTATCCAGCTCTCCCTATAATGGGCATGATGCACCTGGACATGTGTGCATGCGCGTGCACGCACACACACACAGAGTCACACCTACCCTCAGACACAGGACTTCCTTCACCAAAAGGTACAAAGATGCTGCTCACATTTGTGCTCCTCATTCCACACACCAGAGAAGACACAGCATTAACTAGAATTCCAGAAACAAGGGTCCTAGATCAGGCTCCACTTTTTGTTAATAATAAACCTTATGGGAAAATCGTAACATCTCTGAAACCTGTTTCCTTATGTATATCATGATAATCCATATAGGATATAAGTAATATAATATTATCAAGATAACATCATAACATTATGACATTATAATATGGACATTATATAGGTCACTGACATACGCTTCATCACATAGACAATACACGGGATACAGATAATGGATAAATACAATTTTACCCTGCCCTGCCTGCACGTCACACAATTGTTACAGAATCGAATGAGACAATGTGAAAGTACTTTACAAATAAAAGGCGTGATTATATATTCCCTAAGCGTTACCCGGAGACTCTCTACCACATAGGCATATGTTAGGCATTTACCCACTAACTATTAGTTAGTGCTAATAGGAGAGAGCCCTTTAGCACACTGGTTAGGAGAACAAGGGAAGAGTGTGGGACGTGCTTTGCTCGGAAACTGACCGCAGAATATGCTGCCTTCTCTTCTTTGAGACAAGCTCTAAGCATGTCCTCTGTTTCTTTGTAACATGGCTTTTCTAGGCATAAAAAGAAATCAGGAAGAGTAGAGGAAAAGATGAAATCCTATCTTGTGTCTCTGGTTCTCTGCCTGATTCAAAATGAAGCAGATACCTCACTTTCAGGGAAGAAAAGACAAGAGCGCACAAGCATGGCTGTTAGTTTCTTCTAAATAGTGGGCCCACAATGCCTCGGCAAGTCGTTTCAGAGAATGCCCTGTTTAAAGTAGCCTGTTCAGCCACACTGGGAGGAGATTCCCAGCTGATACGTGCGATTGCTCTCATAGAGACAATGCCAAGAACACAAGGGAGGGTTTCTTACTTTAAAGATAAGATTGGATGTGCCGGCTTTGACTGCTAATTTCATTCCTCTGTGGTTCTAAGGGAGAAATTCTAGGGAGAGAGTGATGATAGGAAAACCTGGCTTAAGGACTGGACCGGAGTCTGCCAAAAGAGGGAAGAGAGGTGAAGGGTGGGGGGGCGGGGGGGGGGAAGGACCGAAGGCCCGGGAGGCACACTGGATCAGTACTCACCTGCATCCCACCCTTTCCTGAAACAGAACATTCCCTCGCTTACCTTTATTTCCTAGCAGAAACTTCTTTTCATTCTTAAGGTATTTGCCTAAATTCAGCGAGCTGCCTGACACAGAGTGGGTCCTCAAATATTTATTCAGTGAATGAATGAGGAAAAGCCAGCCTTAAAATACGGATTATCTCACTGCATCTAGGTCCAAGGGAGAAACTGTATGGATAGCACATCCTTGCAAATGTTTGACTGCTATACACAAACCTAACTCTAAATAGATGATGGATCTATAAGAGAGCACCAGATATTGTAGTTTAAAGTTTTTTAAAGCAAAGAGTAGAAAAGGAAAACTAACAAGGAACTAGCAATAGCAACATGGAAAGCATTTGCTCTGAAAAGTGCATTAAGAGGAAAGGGAAATACAGTCAGGAGTCACAAGCAAATGAAATGGTGAGAGATGTGGGAAAGCATTGCAAACTAAAGATTAGACATTTCCAGAGCTCACTTGTTTGTGGCTAAGTTGGAAAAAAAAAAAAAGACACAGGCATAAAAATTTCTTGTCTTTCTCTTGTTTGGTAAATATTCCTTGTTATTTTGTCAGTGATGGACTTTGGAACCAGCCTTTCATCAGTTATAAAAAAAAACACTGCTATGGCATTCTAAAAAGAAAAATGTATCTTCTAAACTTGCCCAGAATTCAGATGCTTACAGGAAAAAAAATCAGTGAATCACTTAAAAAAAACAAAATTCTCAAAATTTGAAAGCCAAAAGTGTGTTTTAAAGGCCTACATGCATATGATAGCATACTTGAAGCTCATTCTGCGAGTCACGTTCGCGTGCTGTGCTGCTCCTCATTCGGAGCCGAGCAGCGCGGCCCGCAGTGGGATGGTGCCTTGTTATTAGCCCTGGCTGACATGCAGAGAGACACAAAACCGTCTGCAACCAGCTGATGTTCCAACAGGGACACAGGGGAGTCGTGATGTTGACCGAGTGTACTGGGTAATGAGCCAGCCCTTCCTCACTTCCCTCCGTAACATTCCAGATACATGAATATAATCTGATGGTGCTTGATGTCTTTAAACATAAAGGCGTTGTTTAACATCTTTACACCTTAGTTTTTCAAGCATTCTGGAGGGAAGATGATCACTATCCCCGTTCCCATATCCAAGGGATGCTGTGATCTCCTCACAGTCATGCTGGACATGATCTCTGAAAATAGGGACTTTGCATGCTTGCTTAAAAGAAATGCTATATATCACAAAGGACTCCATGGTGATCTCTTCTCCAAACACAACATTTGGGTTCATTTTTATATAGCTGGAGGTACAGTAATGATCTAAGGTTTTTCATCTTAGATGAACTATTCCATTTAAATTGATATTTTTATATTAAAACTATTTATTAAAAGGCAACTGGGACATGGAACAATGCCAGGACTTTATGATTGTCCAAAAAAAAAAAAAAAAGCAGTAGAAACATTGCCATAATTTCATAAAGGTACAGTTAAGTAGGACTGTGTCCTAGAATGGAAATGTCCCTTGACTTCTGCACTTTGTTTATAATACCCGAAGGAGAAAGTTTGGGCGTGTATGGGAAGAACAGAGGAAACAAAAGATCTATTCGTATCTTTTGAAATTTTACATATTCAGTAACAATGACTGGTATCTGGAAACAATCCGAAAACGGCTGAAACCTTGGCTCGTGTTTTGGGAATGTGGGGGGAAACAGCCACATGCTAATTCTTTCATTGCTCTGATCTGAGGACACAAGAAAGGCATTGCACCCACGTTTGTCTGGATAAAAAGGAAAATTGGAACTTGTACCCAGATGTTCAGTATCCCAGCACTTCTAGATGTTTCCATGTGGCGGCATGTTGGGTATGGTGGCACACACAGCGGCTACCACGTGATTTTCTCCTGGATGCTTTGGTGTTGCGTAGCCATATCCACGAACCAGAGGAAGAGGAGGGCAGCAGGGTGCAGGCAGTGGGAAGAAGGGGCCCCGGGCTGCTCTTTGCCCAGCTCCCTTTAATACCCACACAGTCGGAGCAGGCCTGCAGTCCAATCTGCCGTCCAGATTGCTCATGCTCTAACCAGAGGCAGCACTGCAGAGGGCAGGGGTGCTTAAGGAAGGCAATAAAGAGTTGAAATACAAATTAAAATGAATACAAAGTAAAACGCAAACAGACGGGGCAGTCCTGCAGGCCGCACAGTCCTTGGAAGCTGCACAGGCAGTCCAACGGGGCTGGCGCAGCCTGGAATAACCTACAGGAGGAGAAAAGAGGGCAAACCTAAACATTCAGAGGTGGTTGTTTTGTTTTGTTTTCTTTTAAATCACAATCAGAGAAATACATTCAAGAACCATAGGAAACCATTTAAATCGTGCAAAACCTCATCCTAAGGCCTCAAAAATTTTGTGCCAAGATAAGCTGAAGATGAGCTGGATCCTGCCAGTTGACTGTTGAGTTCATTTGATAACAAATCAAATCTTCCTACAGGCTTTAAAGTAGGTATTTGTAATACTAGCCAGCAGCTTCTTTTTGGGGTCCGCAAAGCATTCTGCAAGCCTAACCTCGTGAAGTTCCACAGAATTCACAAAAGGCAGGGACTAACATGCAGGCGTTTCCACATGGGAGAACGGAGGCTCCGAAAGCCTCGAGTGGGCCAGGCAGAATTCGGTCAGATCGCTGACAGAGCCTACAGCCTCTCGCCCGAGCACCTCACAGATGGACAGACAGCTTCAGAGGGGCCAAAGCCCAAAGTCATGCTGCCTCTAGACCCTGTCAGGTATGGAGATGGGGCTCCTTGAGTCCCGGGCTCCTCCCCACACTCACACACACACGCACACCTTACACACCAGATTCTGCTGTGGCAACCAGCTGGATCTGCAAGGACAGAACCGGAACATTAAGATCTCCGGATTGCCCTCCAGGGCTCTACCCTTTCTCAGTTTCTGTGACTTGTCTGGGTGCTTTTTTGCCTCCAACATCACCTAGTTCACTCCATGGACTTTTTGGTAAACCTTTCCATACCTTTCCATGGACATTACGGTACTCCCCTTGAACCACTGATTGGAAAAGTTTAAGCTTAAAGAGTATCTTTTCATGGGGCTTGGTTAATGTCAATAATAGAATGCACAGATTAGTTTTATCCCAGAGTTTACATAAATACACATGCGTATTGTGTATGCGCATACACGTCAGTGTGGATGTCCACGCGGAAGTGGTGTGCGTGCTTATGTGTGTATAACCGATCAGCTGCAGCTGTCCGCTTTGAAAGTTCTAGCTAAGACATGGTCATGTAAAATTCAGATTTTCCTGTTTAATGTTTAACAGTCCAATAGTCTATGCAGATTTTTGGTATGTCCAGGCTATCACCGTCCAAAAGCTCCTGTCTTGCTACAGAAAATCCACTCTTCGGGGTCCTC
Source organism: Neomonachus schauinslandi (assembly GCF_002201575.2). NCBI lineage: Eukaryota > Metazoa > Chordata > Mammalia > Carnivora > Phocidae > Neomonachus > Neomonachus schauinslandi. Next base: position 14,172,310 of record NC_058404.1, read on the forward strand.
AGTACGCTGCGGACTGTTTCTAAAGTAGAGTGTAACCACGGCCACATTTTCTTTGCAGTAACGAGTGCTGGTCTGTATGAGCCTTGGATCCCAGACAGTAACAGCCAAATGTAGTCAGAGATTCTGGACATGGCACAGAGCCACACGGAGACCCGATTACAACAATGTGGTGCTAGATCTGTACCCTAAGCATAATTGTCGGACCCTGCAGATGTGGGAGTGAAGCATCTGAGGTCCCTGCCAGTTAACCAGATGTTATTAAAGGGAAGGGCATTCTAAAAACTTGTGACATTTCAGCACGGGGCCAAAAGCAATGATCATGTTTGTAACCTCCTGCTATTTAGACTCATTAATAATTTACTGTAATGTGGGTTCCAACTTCTACTTAACTATTCTTCAAAGGGCCAGAGTCACATTTACTGCTTTTATTTAATAGAGCCATGATTAATCTACTAAGCAGTTATTGTCCAGTGTCTTACAGAGGGAGGGGCTCTGAGTAAGTTACAGAGATGTCATGTTGACCACCTTCATATCTTCTGAACAAACTTTAAAGCAAATACATTTTGGTATTTTTCTTATCAGTTGCTTAAGTTTACAACATTTAATTGAAGAGGTTTTGAACAAATGCCAGGCTTCTCTTTCTGCTTAATGAAACCTTTTAAAGGAGCTGTTAATCTACTGCCTTGCACTTGTACCCAAGAAGTTGCTAAATTAATTTACTGACAAAGAGAATCAATCATCATAAATGGTGTTTAAACAATAGCAGGGCCTCTGAAGAGTAATAAAGGACTGGCGTTGGAATAGCATGATTCGTGTTATCATCCTGTTTGTGTTGTAACAGGTTAACGGCAGAAACCTCCTTTCAGTTGACTTTGATCGAACAACAAAGACAGAAAAGATCTATGATGACCACCGTAAATTCCTGCTGAGGATCGCCTATGACACGTCAGGGCACCCGACTCTCTGGCTGCCCAGCAGCAAGCTGATGGCGGTCAATGTCACCTACTCGTCCACCGGCCAGATTGCCAGCGTCCAACGGGGAACGACGAGCGAGAAAGTGGATTACGATGGCCAGGGGAGGGTCGTGTCTCGGGTCTTTGCCGACGGTAAAACCTGGAGCTACACATACTTGGACAAGGTATGCCCGCACGGTGAGAGTCAGAGGAGGGGAGCCATGATCAGTATTTTTCAGCAGTCGCGCAGGGCACTGTGGGAGAGGAGAACGGGGGGCATGTGCTGGGGCTCCATTTATTATTCTAAGTATCAATATGCAAGTTGCATTGGTACAGCGGGTGATGAATTTCTGCATTAGCCAAGTAGTTTCTCCTTAGTTAAGTTCTACCTGAGACCCTTTTAAGTGATGTATGCCGCAAACAAACAAGCAATAACGCTGTCCACCTGCCAAGTTTCTACATCGACAACATTCACAAGTTAGACCTTGAGCATGTAAGTCATTAGAAATAACCTCCGTGGTAGCTCTTTCATTTAGGAAGGAGCCTACGTTAGCTCAGCGGAAGCTGTGAATGTCGTATTGTCGCTAGCAGAGCTTCCACATAACCGTAAAAAACACGGAGATCCTATTTATGCATTATTAACCTAAAGAGGCTATTATTTAGGAAGCCACATTTCAGGCACTCTGTGGCATCTCTCCTTTCTTGTGCATATAAAAGGTGTAAGCATCCCCGCTTAGGCTTTCCCCCCCTCCTTAAGCACTAGGTACGATACCAAAAAAGACTTAAAGTTACCCGTGTGCAAAATGCTCGGTCGCACTCTGAGAGGTTTGGGATGGTGACTGTGGTCCAAAGGGATGAAAGCAACAGAAAAGGGACAGGGAACTGGCCACCTCCCTGCCCTTCCCTACTGAAAAAAACAGAACCCGCCAAAGAGCATATTCGTGGAACGTTCATTTGCCCTTGAGACAAGCATCAGCCCTAGGGAAGGGTGCTGTTTTGAGTCCCAATGCCTGTCGCACCTCAGAGCATGCCACCACCAGGCAGGCAGCAACCCAAGTTACAAACACAGCGATTACTGCCTCCAGCCCTTACGTGCATCGGCCAGAGTGACCTGGAATGCAAGTCCGCGCCACTGTCGCTCACGCCGTCATCCGCGCTCACCTCACGCTGTCTTGTTCTTCGTGAGAGGCCTTCTGCACAACTCCTCAGTCTACACCTAGCCCCACTGCCTGGCAGTCATCCCATCTACGTCTAGATGGCCTCGACATGGACTAGCCTTCCAGAGAACCAGCGTCAGGTTCAGAGCTCACCACAGATGCCTCCCAACTCTGGAATGCTTCCCCTACTTGCCAGTCTCTTCTCTCGCAAACCTGCTCATCTGCTCTCCTTCAAAGAGACTCACCCTTGAGACAGTGGACTGGCCCACTGGGTGACAGTTCCCCTCCACACTAATCCTCACACTCGACAGTTACTCCGCTGGTGATTTGATGAGAGACCACAGAGGAAGCCCTCCTACACACACCCTTCCTGGGAGCAAGTCCTCATGCCTGGAAAACACTTCACTCTCCAACCTAACAAGCCCCAAGACAACTTCCTCCTGAAGAAACTGGGAGTGGGTCCCCACTTCATCCTGGAACACTTTTCCCAATGTAAATTAAGTACATTACAGAGAAGTGTAACAGAAATACCCAGACCTTAAAAACTGATAGTAGTGATCATAATGTCATGGGAAAGTGTTTAAAAGGAGACAAAGGGCATGTCATTGATAAGAGCCACTACCAGCAGTAACTGAGGTCACATTCATATATCAGTGGGGATCAGAAAAGCCAGCAAGTATTTTCTTTTTTTTTTTTTTTTAAAGATTTTATTTATTTGACACAGAGAGAGAGAGACAGCTAGAGAGGGAACACAAGCAGGGGGAGTGGGAGAGGGAGAAGCAGGCTCCCGGCCGAGCAGGGAGCCCAATGCGGGGCTCGAACCCAGGACCCTGGGATCATGACCTGAGCCGAAGGCAGACGCTTAACGACTGAGCCACCCAGGCGCCCCCCAGCAAGTATTTTCATCATCTCTCCCAAATCCCTAAAATCCACCCAAACCATTTCCATTTCCTTGCTAGGATAGGCACACTAAACCAAAACCTATTCATAGCAGAAGTAGTAATATTTTACTATCATCAGATGTGATTTTAAATGACTACACAACTAGGTACTAATTCCTGTGAATTCAGCAATGATCCAACTTGGCACAGTGCAAACTATTAGGAACAATTCTCAAGACATCTACTAGACAGCCAGCAGACAAAGACTGCCCCTAGATATGCCCACAGAGGAGATTCTGCAGAACCTGGCTTGCAGGCTGCTTTCAAAGATGGTGGACGGTAAAGAGAAAGGGAACGAGCCTTGGACAAGGGATTATGTGTTTCTCTGGCGAAAGCAAAAGCATACGTCCCAGGAGGGCGCCTAACACATGCATCCTTCCAGATCTGCCATCACTGCGTTTGGTCTAACAGGGTTGGGGGGAAGCTTCCTCAAAGGAGAGAATCACCTGTGCTCTGTATTACTATTGAGCTGTATTATTCACTATTGAGCCTCAGGGTTGAGCTTCTCATGCTAGTCTAATAAATGATTGTCTTGTGTCTTTCTGCAATTACTTGCAAAATAAGCAGAATTCATTTTAATTTATATATTTATTCACTGCGTTATTTAGCACCAAAGTAGAACGTAGCCCAGAAACCATTCTTACAGCAGCGAGACACAAATCAGATTTGGTACTCGCTAAAGGAAATTTCAAAATGTAGATTTTATTGTCATTCCAGATGACAGGTAAGAATTTGCAAACAAAGAAACAAAACCTGTACCTGGATCCATATTTCAATTAAGGGCCTTTACAGCTCTCACTCACCGTGTGATTTAGCAATGTTTGTTGACGTTGATGCTTTATATACATGTTATCCATTTTTGAGTAATTTTATGTCTCTTCTTCATAAAGTAGTATTTTGAATGCTTTGCTCCTCCCCCACATGCACTGGAAATTAAAACATGATTTGAGCGGCTCTTCAATTAAATGAGGGGGAAAAGCCACCTTCCTAAATAATTGCTAATTATGGATAGGATTGCTTTTCCCATATGCTGTTTTCTCCTTGAAATATTGTCTTTAAAGCAGCTTTGCCCATGCCTGTATCATGACTTACCCACATCCATCGAGAATCTGCTGCTTGGCTGTGAATGCCTAGAAAAAGAATGGTACAATCATGACGGTACAATCATGACAAGTGGCACATTATGAACCTCGAGCCACTAACTGCAGAACCCCTCACAATGAAGCATCCAAGCAAATTAGGCAGGGAATCGTGAACATGTAAGGTCAAGGATAACTCAATTAAAATGAAAATAATTTTCTCAAGCAAACTGTTTCTGTGTACTTGTGGTCACTGGATCTGCTTTTGCCCCCCTTCCCCACCCTTACCGCCCCCTGCCCTGCCCACAAATATTGAACAACAGTCTGTTCTGTCTTTCCAGTCCATGGTCCTCCTGCTTCACAGCCAGAGGCAATACATCTTCGAGTACGACATGTGGGACCGGCTGTCGGCCATCACCATGCCCAGCGTGGCTCGCCACACCATGCAGACCATCCGGTCCATCGGCTACTACCGCAACATTTACAACCCCCCCGAGAGCAACGCCTCTGTCATCACGGACTACAACGAGGAGGGGCTGCTTCTGCAGACGGCCTTCTTGGGGACCAGCCGGAGGGTCTTGTTCAAGTACAGAAGGCAGACCAGGCTCTCTGAGATTCTATATGATAGCACGAGAGTCAGTTTTACCTATGACGAAACAGCGGGAGTCCTCAAAACGGTAAACCTCCAGAGCGATGGTTTTATTTGCACCATTAGATACAGGCAAATTGGCCCCCTGATTGACAGACAGATTTTCCGCTTTAGTGAGGATGGGATGGTAAATGCGAGATTTGACTACAGCTATGACAACAGCTTTCGAGTGACCAGCATGCAGGGTGTCATCAATGAAACGCCACTGCCCATTGATCTCTATCAGTTTGATGACATTTCTGGCAAAGTTGAGCAGTTTGGAAAATTTGGAGTTATATATTATGATATTAACCAGATCATTTCCACGGCTGTAATGACTTATACAAAGCACTTTGATGCCCATGGCCGCATCAAGGAAATTCAGTATGAGATATTCAGGTCACTCATGTACTGGATTACAATTCAATATGATAACATGGGCCGGGTAACCAAAAGAGAAATCAAAATAGGGCCCTTTGCCAACACGACCAAATATGCTTACGAATATGATGTTGATGGACAGCTCCAAACAGTTTATCTAAATGAAAAGATCATGTGGCGTTACAACTATGACCTGAATGGAAACCTCCATTTACTGAACCCGAGTAACAGTGCCCGTCTGACACCTCTTCGCTATGACCTGCGAGACAGGATCACCCGCCTCGGGGATGTTCAGTATCGGTTGGATGAAGATGGGTTCCTGCGTCAAAGAGGCACAGAGATCTTCGAGTACAGCTCCAAGGGGCTTCTGACTCGGGTTTATAGTAAGGGCAGCGGCTGGACAGTGATTTATCGTTACGACGGCCTGGGAAGGCGCGTATCTAGCAAAACCAGTCTGGGACAGCACCTGCAGTTTTTTTATGCTGACTTAACTTATCCCACGAGGATTACTCATGTGTACAACCATTCAAGTTCAGAAATTACTTCTCTCTATTATGATCTCCAGGGACATCTCTTTGCCATGGAAATCAGCAGTGGGGATGAATTCTACATTGCGTCAGATAACACAGGGACACCGTTGGCTGTTTTCAGTAGCAATGGGCTTATGCTAAAACAGATTCAGTATACTGCATATGGTGAAATCTATTTTGACTCCAATGTTGACTTTCAACTGGTAATTGGATTTCATGGTGGCTTATATGACCCACTCACGAAATTAATCCACTTTGGAGAAAGAGATTATGATATTTTGGCAGGACGATGGACAACACCTGACATAGAAATCTGGAAAAGAATTGGGAAGGACCCAGCTCCTTTTAACCTCTATATGTTTAGAAATAACAACCCCGCAAGCAAAATCCATGATGTGAAAGATTACATCACAGGTAAGCGGTTTGTTTTTTTTTTTCCCTTTCCAAGTACTGAATTATTTTAATCCTTATATGACTACACACAATAACGGGAGTTGCTTTCTTTAGCCTTACACTTTACTCCTGCAAAATCAAATGCCTAGCCTTGTAAATGTGTCTATTTCTCTGTGGAACCATAGAGAAACCAGAAAGGGAAACTGAGCCATGGTTTGTTACTTCCTATTCTGTCTCCAATGCCCAAGGCCACAATTTTCTGAAATGACATGGAATCCAGTCACTTAAGCAAGGGAGGTAACATGGGGGTGTGGAAAACAGGATGAACTTGGAGCCCCCAAACTGGAACTCCAATCCCAACCCCTCTCCTGTAAGTCGTGTGGCTTTAGAGACAAGTCAGAATTTTTTTTTAAGCTGTTTCCTTAACAGTGAAATGGGGAGAATAATGCCTCCCTTAATGGTATAAAATATATGCAATTCTGCTTTAATTACTAACTCCCTTACAACTGTGTAACGTTGGTTTTTCTTTTATACGCGTGTGAAGTTCTAACGGAGCAATCGTGAAACACGGCAAAGCGCGATTCACCGTCTCATTCCCGGGATGTTTAACTCTCCACCACCATCACCTCAGGACAATAAAGGAACAGTTTCTCCCACCACTTGCTTAGCCAGCGGATCCCGTTTCTGTTTTCACTACCGTCTGTGCGTGGTGGCCCTACTAATAGACACGCACTAATTTTTCTGCCCGTGGGGGGGGGGGCGTAGTAAGACCTTTCCAGGTTTGGGGCATGATCTGATTGAAACCTCTCATCCCACTTCTGCCACCACAAAACCACCAGGATGAGAGAGACACAGTCTTTGCAAGCACTGCTCTGGCTCACTTTCGTTCCTGACTTCTCCACGCATCCTCCACCGCGTGGATTCTGAATCCTTCTGCCCCCACCTTCCTTTCCTGAATTACATACCATATGAACCTCTCTACCACATGTATGCTTCCTGAGGAAGGTTCTTTCCTGTTTGCTTTTTTGTTGTTGTTTTTGGTTTGGTTTGGGGTTCTCTGTTTTGTTTTGGCTTGTGTTAGGTCCTCCTTCAGGCTGTCTCTTTTCTTGCTCAATATTTGAGGCATAGTGAAATGCCTCTTTTCTCGATTCTTGGTACAGCTCTCAAAACGCTGCCCCCTGTTCACTTCGCATCTGCTTCCTGCTTTCCCAGACTGCCAAAAGCTTGTCATAGCTCTCCTCCGCGTGAACCAGCTGAAACTCGCTTCTTTCACAGCCCTGGTTCAGCAACACCCTCATGGTGTTCTCCTTCAGCTTACTCAATACACATCGGCATCTGAGTCCCATTATTTTGGCAATGCTTTTCAATACTTAAGACCCTGTGATCTTTTTTTTCTTTTACTGTTACACAGACATTGTTCATAGTAGGAGAACCTTTGCCCCCAACACTACCATTCAGGAGAATTTTCTCCAAAACATAAGACCCCCTGTAATCTTCTATGTACTCACACACACACGCACACCCCCCAAAAAGTATCACTCTCTATTCTACATGATGAACTTGGGATTTCTCTCTCCCACCGCCACCACCACTCCTCCTTTTAAAAGAGGGAGATATGTACTCACACACACACACACACACGCACGCACACCCCCCAAAAAGTATCACTCTCTATTCTACATGATGAACTTGGGATTTCTCTCTCCCACCACCACCACCACTCCTCCTTTTAAAAGAGGGAGAATACCACCACTTCTATAGCCATATGATGTTTGGACAGAGGGCCTGCCAGCCTGGTGATGAGGTCAAGTTTGTGCCCTAGAGGAGGAGATAGGAAGCAAGTGGCTCTCCCATCATTCTGACAAGCAGTTTACCACTGGTTATTTAAGAGGTGTTGACAGGGCTGCCTGAAAGGCGGGAAAGCCCACAGCTCCTGAATCCATCCTTTCCTAGCAATGTAGACTGCAGGGAATGCCATAGCAGCAGTGTCTGAAAAACATCAAAAGAGAGATGGAACAGCATAAAATATATGAGGTGAAATGCAATTTCAAATTTTCCAGCAATGTGCTTAATATATAAAATAATCTACACCCAACTGTACTCATAAAGCTGCCAGCCTGCTGAGTCGTTCTGTAACATTATAACCTCCAGAATAGAATAAAAGCCTTATTCTGCACTTAATGGCTTTCGGAGTCACGTGGCAATATTTTAAAATACCATTTTAAAGGTCTCCAGGTTCTCTCCCCAAAAAGTTCGTCCCCACCTGTGCACAAGTGAGCCTTTGAAGTCATAGCTGATGGTAATCAGAACTTCTGTGCCCTTGGCCAGTTCTGCCAGTTTTCAGCATTCATCTTTGATTAAGAATCAACTCTTGATTTTAATTCTCTCAATTTAGGGTTTTTATTAATAGAAAATGGGTTGTGGAAGCCGCATATCCTTGGGCAATCGCTTTTGAAAGCTAATAACACACAGCTCCTATTTAAGACCAGTCTTGACTAACTACCAATTCCCTTTGTTTACCTCAACTGCGGCTCCTTCATGCTGCTGTGCATTGTTATTACCCCCTTTTACCACTTACTTCTAGCACAGGATGCACCTTCGCACATGTGACAGTTTATCCAGTCTCAGTGAGCAGCTACGGGGCTGTGTTTTCCGTAGTCCTTGCCATAGCTCCATTATGGAGGCTAGTGGCTTCAAGTCCGAGAATGGAGAGTGGGGTCTGAATTGGAGAATGAAGGCAAGCATGGACTCCTCTTCAGGTTACTGTTTGTGAATTTGGGGGTTTCTTAAAGGTAAGAATTTAAATGTATGAAAGCACAAAATAACTCTAACACCGTTCATTTTGAACATTCTCCTAGATGTTAACAGCTGGCTGGTGACATTCGGTTTCCATCTGCACAATGCTATTCCTGGATTCCCTGTTCCCAAATTTGATTTAACTGAGCCTTCTTACGAACTTGTGAAGAGTCAGCAGTGGGATGATATACCGGTAAGAACAAAAAGTCAAAATGTGAAAGAGTGATAGATGGCTTTCCTGTGTCGTATTTACCCATTTAACCAAACTGCCCTTGTGAAAGCTGGACCACAGACCGGTTTTTAATATTTTTTTGACTCTTTCAGGGTAGAAAAACATCGCAGTTCTGTGCAGCAAAGCAGGGGCCTGTTAAACAGGCTTAAATTTGTTTTTAGTGATGCTAATAAAAACATAAAAAGACATTATCAGAAGGTAATAAAATGAGGGAGCTCATTTTTGAGCGCAAGCTTTCTACAGAGAACCCCCGTGAAAGCACATTTTATAGCACTTGGGACCTTAAGGCAAAGATACTATAAACGGGAGGGCAGGGGATTCATATTACAAATTAGCAGCCCACAAACAATGCCGCAAAGTTCAACTTCTTTAAAATCTGAACAGTGTTTCATGGGAACAGATTGAAAATAAAAATAAAATGTCCTCTGATAAAGCTCCATCTGCAACTAGGTGTTTATAGAATTTTCCTGAAAATAACGTTTCAGGAGGCCTATAATTGTTCTGAGAACTAAAATAAAAGAAAAAGAACGGAAAATTGCAAAGTCAAAGCTGCCATTTCAGAAAATGGCCCTTTTAATTCCTGCCATTCAGAGATCAGAAAGGAATGTACAACAAAACACTAGAATTTCTAGCTTAAAGCAAGAATAATTAAAGATCAAGAAATTGGGTTACCCCATAATGATAAGGAGAAGAGAGGGCAGAGTTTCTTAGAAAGATTAATTTCTCCCCCCCTTGAGCAATTTCCTATAATTTCAGTGAATACAAAGAGAAAAGGCAATCATGGCCGAAACACACACACACAACACACACGCGGTATATTCAGTGCCAATACCTCTCTTTTCTGGTATAGGTTTCATACCTCACATAAAACAATTCCTTCTCCAAGATGTCACCTTTCCATTTAAGAAGCAAAACCCATCAAGTTTCCAAGGTCTGGGAGCCATTTTAACATTTCGAATTGCAAACATATCTACACTGATCAAGTGTCATGAAGACACACTGAAGTTTCCCAGTGCATTTGAACAGGCACGTCCTTACGGTGTCTGACTTTCCAACATGTCTGCGAACACTTAAGTCTTACTGTACAAGTGGATTTGCCCACTTTTTCCCTAGGCAGCCTCCTAAATGTGGTTCAAGTCCTCTGTCAAAGAGAAGCGCACCATAAGGACAGCTTAGGGAATCCCCAGCAAAGACACTGGAGGCTGCCCCAAGCGCCGAAAAACAAATGTTTCTTTAGCCGAAAGACAAATGTTTCTTTCACTGCTGCCGATGAAACAGATGTTTTTGGGGAAACACTGGCCAGACAAACATCCGGCAGTAGAAGAAATGGCTGAGTTCAGATGCCCCCAATTTAAAACGCTTGCCAGCGTAGATGGTCCACCGTCCCTAAGGCTCCAAAAAAGTAAACGTTTTCCTAAAGTAATAAATACTCACCTCCCGCTGTCCCACTGTGCACTCAGCCCTGCACATTTCACTTGTGCCGGTAACAATGGCGAAATTTGGGTGGAAACTGTGTTTGCCGAAAGCACAGGAATTTCAAAGCATGTAAAGTAGGACACGGTGGTCCCGCGCTGAGTACCCCCCAGCCTTTCAAACCCTCAGCCTGTGTTGGCTGCTTCCTCCCCGGGCTCCCATGGAAAAAGCCGCAGTGACCCTGAGAAACGGGGTTCCCCAAATGGGATGAGCGTGGGAAAGAGGCATCCAAAAAACAAAAGAGGAAAGCTAGAACCATTATTTTGCCCACGTCAGAAACTAAAAAGCTCTTAACTAATACATGACGGAGTCCCCTCTTTTTACGTTTCAAACCTCATTTGGATCAACTTGAGGGGAGGGGACTTCTGAGTGCCTTCCTCTATCCAGAGTTTTTTTTTTTTAAGCCTTTTCATCTCTCAAGAACCCACTGAGGTTTTAATAAATGCCTGGGAGCTCTCCACAGAAGGCCCCCCACCCTCCTCTTTTTTGGGTTGTTGTCAGGACTGGGCGCGCTGCCAGGAAGCCTGGCTCCCCGGCAACCAAGAGCTACAGATGTTCTCTAAACCGTCCTCCCCCCCCACCCCCCCGCTTTCTGTTTCGCTTTTCAGCCCATTTTTGGAGTTCAGCAACAAGTGGCGAGGCAGGCCAAGGCCTTCCTGTCCCTCGGGAGGATGGCGGAGGTGCAGGTGAGCAGGCCCAAGGGCGGCGGCGCGCCCTCGTGGCTGTGGTTCGCCACCGTCAAGTCGCTGATCGGCAAGGGCGTCATGCTGGCCGTGAGCCAGGGCCGCGTGCAGACCAACGTGCTCAACATCGCCAACGAGGACTGCATCAAGGTGGCGGCCGTGCTCAACAACGCCTTCTACCTGGAGAACCTGCACTTCACCATCGAGGGCAAGGACACGCACTACTTCATCAAGACCACCACGCCCGAGAGCGACCTGGGCACGCTGCGGCTGACGAGCGGCCGCAAGGCCCTGGAGAACGGCATCAACGTGACCGTGTCGCAGTCCACCACCGTGGTCAACGGCAGGACGCGCAGGTTCGCCGACGTGGAGATGCAGTTCGGCGCGCTGGCGCTGCACGTGCGCTACGGCATGACGCTGGACGAGGAGAAGGCGCGCATCCTGGAGCAGGCGCGGCAGCGCGCGCTCGCCCGGGCCTGGGCGCGCGAGCAGCAGCGCGTGCGCGACGGCGAGGAGGGCGCGCGCCTCTGGACGGAGGGCGAGAAGCGGCAGCTGCTGAGCGCCGGCAAGGTGCAGGGCTACGACGGGTACTACGTACTCTCGGTGGAGCAGTACCCGGAGCTGGCCGACAGCGCCAACAACGTCCAGTTCCTCCGACAAAGCGAGATCGGCAAGAGGTAACCCCCCGGGCCGGCTGCGGCGGACGGACGGCGGCCACCGGGCGCTGGGAGGCGGACCCCCAGCCGGGGCAGGGGCGCTGCGTTCCTCTCGAGCCTCAACCACACCCCCTGCTCGGATTTTTCTGTAGCACAATCCGAATCGGACTCTCCGGCACAGAAGAGCCTTCCAGGAGAACGGACTGCTATTAAAAAAAAAAGAAAGAAAGAAAGAAAGAAAGAAAGAAAATCCACAAAAAAAAAAAAAACCACACACTTTTTTTTCTGAGTGACCTTAAAGGTGATCGGCTTTAAAGAATATGTTTACATATGCATATCGCTGCTCTCAGTCGGACTGAAAGTATTAAAAGGAAAAATCAATAAGTGAAAGAAAGGAAAAAAAAAAAAAAAAGGCCGAAACATTTTGCGCGAGGCCATCCGTTCCTTCGAGGCACTGTATTTAACTAAGGTAGAAAATGCATACAGTGTTTCCAGATGTTACCGAATTGTCGACCTTTGCTTACAAGAAGTAGTCTCTCTGCATAGGATGTGATATCTGTCTCTGTTAATTTTAAAATGTGGGGCAAAATTACTGTTTATAGACATCCCAACTGCTTTCCCTGTGCTACTTTGTAAAAGGACGTTGGCACAGTGACTTCTGCTCTGGAGGGGATTTCATAATGGATTTTACAGCGCTAACGTGGTTTGCCTTGGGGGGGAAAAAACTGGCAAATAGAATCCTTGTCACTGATAAGCAAAGGAAACCCTGATTTTTTTGTAAATTATGTGAGACAAGTTGTTTATGGATTTTTATATGAATTACAATTTACTGTACATCAAATAATTAGTCTCAGAGGAGTTAATTTATGTAAAGTGTTTAAAAAGTTTATACTTAAAAATAAAATGATAAAAACGTGAACTGTGTGATTTTTTAAAAGGATTGCACCTTTTGTTATCTGTTATAGCTGTACAGTATAAATTATTATATTGTAGAGATATAACGACTTATGCCTATAATGTCCAGAAGTGTTAATATTTTTGTATTAGGTTGAAAAAAAATGTGCAACTTTCTATCACTAGATGGATAGGACAGTGCAATCCTAAGTGGGTGGCTAATCGGAGAACTGCTCCTTTCCCTTTCTTCTCTTTTTCATCAGGCTGGTGTCCTCAACCATTATCAACTAAGAGGCACAGTAGAAAACTAAGGCTGGGGGAATGTAGCAGAAGATATGAAAAAAAAAATTAAAATAAACTGGGCCGGAGAGGTCCTCTCTCGTCCCTAAAAGTCGAGGGGAGTTGATAGAACTAACCACAGGGTTTTTACTGTTCACCATTCCTTGAAGCTCCATTTCACGATGGAGGCGAGAGACCACATCAGATGCTCCGGGGAAACGTGCGTGAGAAGGAAAGGATCTCATGTAGTCATGACCGTAAACGTGTCTTAAGATCTAGGCAAGATAGCAGAACCCGAGTAGCGGGGAGCGGGCCAGATGGGGAAGGTCAGGGTCCCTCTGCTAGTCTTGGGTTTGGACCGCCAGGTCACCAAGAGGGACACAAAAGGGAGACAAAAGCTCCTGTAAGCCCACACGAGCCACCGGTCCTGGGAGCTGGTTTGAATGTGTGGGGGAAGCGGGGGGGTGGCCCATCCAGCTGGAAGTGAAATGGCAGCCATGCCCTCCTGCACGCGTGGAGAGCGGGCCCGGGCACAGCGGCCATGTGCACTCCCGGGTCGGCCCAACCGCTCTGGCAAATAAATCTCTTTTCGTGAGCACTAAATTCAGCCACAAAAATATTTTTAGAAAAATATTTCTCAGTTCATTGAGCTATAGTACACACTGTTTTCCTCTATGTATAATGGTGATAAAATATAGCAAGTGAACATGTCGTAAATATAAAGGTTCAAGTGATGTATTGAAAATAATTTTCTAACTGCTTTGTATGTATCACATACTCTAAATTGCACAGTAGGCGTGTTTATTAAACAGATTGGCTGGGAAAGTTTCAAAATAGCTGCTGAATTTACAGTATCAGAGCTATTACTGTCTTTGTGTATTTGGTAGAGCATACCGAAGTAATTAATCTTCTAATGAATGCTGATATTTTATTAGAATGAAAGCACAGATTAGCATTAATATTTTTTATCCTGGAAATCCTTTGGCAAGTATTACGAAGCCCCAGTTTAGAAAACTATGAGATTTCAAACCACATAAACATGGCTCTGTTTTACATTTTATTTTTTAACTGTTAACTTAGGTGTTGCAGTTCTGTTTGACGGAATTTCTGCAGGACTGTGTTTAGCATGCTGTTAAGTACTTTTGGTTGAAATAGGCTCTGAGTCTAAATTCTCAGAAATGTTTCTGATGTATTGACCGTGAAAAGCTTGTACCACATGCCAGAAGTGAAATCATAATCTTACCCTCCTCTCGACATGGACTGGTCCTTTAGGCTGGCACCGATAAATAACAGATTGGGAGTATCTCTTGGTGCTTATTTTAGATGAAGTCAAATCAACCCAATTAGTGTCTTGTTAGTAGGTATAATGAGCCTATTTCTTTCTAAAAAGACTTGTGATCTGGACATGCTTTTACAAGAAATAGTGACCTTGGGGAAATATGTAAACAAAAGACCTTTTTCTAAGAGTTGGGGGTGGGGGACTGTATAATGGAAAGAATTCGGTTACAAAAAAAAAAGAAATTGATATTCAAAGTATTTTAGGCAAAGCCAGTCAAAAATGCTTTCATGATATTTTGAGATGTAAATTTTGTCTGATTTGTATTGTTCTTTTCATTTGCCTTCTTAACTTTCTATGTGACCTGAATTTTCCATAACTTGACTATAGATTGCATCTAGGCATTCCAATAAAAGCCAACCCAATGTGTGCGTGTTTATATTTTTTTTAAATCGTGGGCTAGCCAGCGTGTGTTTTAGGGCAAAGCAGATGCCTTGTTGGGGGTACTGATTCATCTGCAACCCAGTTGGTAATTTCTTTTCTTTTTTTTTTTTAATTTTTGTGTCCATTGGCCAGACTGCCAGCTCAGCATTGTGCACTTCACAGGGGACTCTTCCCATGGCCTACTTTAGAAAAACGTTAAATACACCCCCACAAAGCCAAACATTATCCCCGTAAAGAAGAATTAAAAAAAAAAACTGCCCATTACTGCTGGAAAACAGGCCTTGTTCCTGCGATCATGGCAATGAGTGCTTAATTAAAACACTTGATTAGAATAATCAGTTTAGGCCTGATAGGCTCCCAGTCTCCTGGAGATATCTAAATCTACATACAGCCCGGCTGATGGGGGGGATGCTTAGGTCAGCAATTCCAGGCTGGAAGGCAGGGCTTTGATTTTAGTCTGAAAAGGCGGGCTTCATCACACTTGCTTTGTAGTGACAACATGTTGATCCAACAAGAATCAGGTCACTCCGCTTGGCAAACGGGTCTCTTTTTTTTTTTTTTTCCTCCTCAAATTAGAGTTTAACGCGCTCCAACCGGGGAAATCCAGAAAAACCCAGGTGGATCCCGACTTTCGTTTTCCCCACGCCTCTCCTTAAAAGCCATGTGTGAACAAATGCAAAGGGAAGCACTGTAGGTAAAAATCGTATCCTGGGAAAGAATTTTCTGGGTCTGGGGTACGCTGCTGGCACATCTGTGAAATTCCCGTTCACCTGTTCACATTCATCACTCGTTACCTGATACTTGCATGTGGACCCGAACATAAGCACAGCACCTGATTATAAACACCAGCCCTCAAGCACCTTCAAAGAGGAGGAGAGCATTCTGCCCGTGGTGCACAGACTAACCATGCCCCCTGGCCTCTGTTCACCGGTCTTTTCTTTCTTTTATCTTGGTCGGCTCCCAGATGAAGCTATTGCTCTCGCCTGCTGAACAGCAAATCAGCTGTCTGAGGTGCTTTGAAATGGAGGATTCCAAAAAGGGAAGCAGGGAAGGCAGTGATCTGCAGCCTGTTCTGTCTGGGGCAAACCCCCTGGGCAGCGCTCACAGCAGCTCCCTCGCTGTAATGCAGAGAACTGAGCCCACCCTCCCCCTTGGGGACGTTGAGCTCCTGCAGAATGGAACCACCCACCCCCCACCCTACCCCACCCCAGGCCCTGAAGGGCGACTCAGCTCTTATTCTTTTCACAAATACCCAGATTCTGTCTCACTTTCTCTGAGAGCAGCAAGCTCGTTCGAGCACCCCAGTCCGGGAAATGCATCCAATTCTAGATGTGGAGTCTGAAGGGACTTAGAGAAGAAGTTTGAGTGTGTTGTTCAAGTTCACAGAGGCAGCTCAGGCCAAGGCGAGCAAAGATTTCTTGTCAGCGAGCACCCTCCACTGCATTCAGATAGTCTCCTCTTAACACCACCCACCAAGGCACTAGGGACACCCCATTCCACTCTCATTCCCTCACTTAGTCTTTCCAAAGCTGCCATAATTCAGAGTCATCAATTTTCATCATATAAAAATGCCCAGGCCCTCTAACAGGGCATGTGTCTTGAGCTCCCCTCTGCCTGCTAATATTTCTGGTTCCTCAGCCCCTTCATCTTAGATAAGAAAGTCTGCCATGCAATATTAATGTCTTCGTAATTTCTCAAAAGGCTTCTAAAAGAATGACCTCTGATTTGCATATATGCACGTGTCAGGCTATTTATCTAGATTTTCCATAAGCTATTCATCTGGCTTTGGTCATCCGACGAAGCCAATGAAAAAATAAAAATTAGTTATAAGTCATCATGACCTATTTTAACCACAGCGTTAAGCCAGAGTGCCAAGGAGGTACTGATAAGCCGTTTGAGTTTTCTACCTTCTAATTTAAACCGCATAATGAATGTCCTCTCTTGCCAGAGTTCCCATTTGCTCTTCACCACCTCGGCCAGCAGTGGTCTCTTGATGTCAGTTAATTACTAATACCTTTTAGGTAAATTGAGAAAACCTTTTCATTTATGAACTGACTTAAAATTCTGTTGTGGAGGGATACAGGCTTCCTAGAGTCCCGTGTGCAGAGAATTTGCTAGAAACTGATTCTAGAACAGCGTCATTATTCAGTTTAGCGTTAACGGGTTCCACAAAGCAAATTTAATCAATCCTTTGGGGACCTAAGCTGAGGAAAATTAAAATTAGGAGCATAAATTGTGACTTCCAGGGCAAGACGGTGGTTCGGTTACATCCTCCTGCTTACAGGGTGAATTGTGAGCTGGACCCTAGCCGCAAGCAGTCAGCCTGCATTTAGGAAGGGAAACCGCCTCCTTTTACACGAAAATCTTTTGCAAAGGTTTTCTGGATTCCACCCACAATGGCTATTTTCATACAGCGTAACTCGCTGCATACGACTGACAGGATTAAGTGGTCCCCTGATTGGATCAAAATGAATTCCACAAAATGTTCACAAGTTAACTTCATCATTGGGGTCTGAGGGGAGTTAAAATGGCCAGTTCTGTGACCGAAAGGCTGAAAATGGAATGGCTCAGTGGCAGTCTGTGAGGACGAACACCAAAGGCGCCTTTCAACCTGGACTTCCTATCACATAAGTGATTAAGGACCTTCACCTAAGTGCAGAAACTGCCCTATCCCAAATGTTTTCCTTCAGAATTAATGCCAGGGAGATTCTAGAGATTCTAGTCTACCGCTTCTATAGGCTATTCTACAAAAATCATCCCAGGACTCCTGTCTCTACATGCATGAGACCCTTTGCTCTCAGGTGCCTTCTCTCTCTCCCTCTCTCTTTCTGGTGTTACCCTGGTAGAAGCTGTCTGGGTTGCAACCCTTCAAGTTGTATCTAAACATGTCTCTTTCTAAGGCAGAGAAGGAAAACCATACACCTCCCTGCGGTAGACCAGATTGACTTTCAATAATGACCCAGGACATCATGGGAAATCGGAGTCGCTTGTCCCCAACTTACCTACGAAAGGTTATAAACAAGCAGATTTTTAAAGTCTCCTCACTTCAGCTATGGACATTATTTCTAGTTTTGACCCTGTGGGGGTGGGGGTGCGGGGAAGCTGGGGTTCATGCCTCCGGCTCAAGCATTGACAGGTGCCACGGCATGACACACAGAAGATGCAGGGGTGACCCAGCAGCAGGAGAGAACCGATCCGGGCTGAGGGCCCCGAGGGAAGCTGCACGTGGGAGGTAGCAGAGGGAAGAGCATCTTTCCCTAAAGTCTCCTGCAGCTCCATCGCGGGGCTGCCCTCGTCTTTCCCTCAACTTCCAGGGCTCTGGCTCCTGCGGAAATGAAAAGCCATCCCAACATCCGGTGGCACAGTGGGCAGGGCCTCTGGGACGCGTCCTTCTCCTAAAATCCCAAGGAGGGTCCTGGTTAGGGAGGACTTGGGGCCACGGGCTCTTCCTCGGCCGTCCCGCGAGGTTAGTGCCGCTTCCCAGGCACTTTCGGGCAGGGCTCTAGCGCCCCCTAGTGATGAGCATCGTTGGCGAAGACCGTGACAGATGCCAAAGCAGCCTCGCCCAGACCGAAACCAAAAAACAGCCCCCGCCCCTCTCGCCACCTTCTACCGGGCTCCCCGGTTACGCCGATGCCAATCACCCTCCATTTCCCCATCTTTGCTCTGCCCACAGAGTTGCACACGTAAAACGATTACTTCTGCTTCATGCACTCCTTCACTGAGGCCTAGTCCTTGCAAAAATTGCTCCCGGAAGATTTCCCTTCACGTCAGGCAGAAACTTTGTCAAACAATGTCATCTTGCTTGGCAGATCAAAATAAGGCCCTTCCTCCCAGGAATTGTCCGCGGGCTATGTGAGTTTTGCAGCGCCCCAAAAACAGTGATTTCTGAACTAGCACATTGTTTCCCTTTTACTTTTCATGTTTGAACAGTCCTGTTGCCGGGGAGAATTTCCCAGAAGGGCAGATCATTTAAATTCAGAGTGGCGTTTTATTTCTGAGGGAGCCAGGCTCTCACCGTTAAGTGATCGAGTGACAGCCTGGAAAAGTGAACTCCCTCCAGATTCACCGGGCAGCTGAGGCCTGAGCAGGGTCTGCTCCCCGCCTCATCTTGGCCTCCGGGGTGGAGACATCCATCTCCTTCACATGCCCGGCCCTGCGGCAGCCACGGGAGGAAAGAAGGGGATTTCAGCCTTTTGCTCCCTTGTTGTCACCCAGAGAAGCCAATGGATGCCATTTGTAAATGGCATCCTGTTTCAGAAACGGTCTGTGCTAGAGCCCACTGTCATTTTTGGAGGCCTGTGTGAAACCAACAGCCCTAATTCCCTACCCAAGTTTTCATGGAAATAAAAGGACCAAAGTTGGCATATTAAAGCCAAAATATCTCCTTAGATTAAGACCAAGTTGAAGACTGTAGCTTCACATGAAAAGTAAAGGAGACTGCTAACCAGATGCCAAAAGTAGGTAAGGTCCCCCGACTTCATTGGCAGGGCTGGCCCCTGGCAGGCTCCTCCTGGTGGGGCAGCGAGGCCCTTTCTCTCCCCGTGAGCCAAGAATGCCAAGTTCATTCTCCCCAACTCACCCATAACGGTAAGCCCCTCTCCTGCCCCTTGGGGGCTGGAGTGATGGGGAGAGAGAGCCAGGCATGAGATCTCTCTCTCTCTCTCTCTCTCTTTCTTTCTCTCTCTCTCTCTCACACACACACACACACACACACACACACACACACTCGGGAGTCCACACCCCCTCAGAGTCACCAGGGAAGAAGAATCTTGCAGCACATCTCAGAACCCCTGGGTTTACCCGATTCTACCACCAATGCCTTGTGGCCTCCTGCCAGGTCCCCCTGGGCCTCTGACCAGTGCCCCCTCCCTGCTCTAACACCAGTGGGCTGCTTGGAAACCAATCCTAAAACATAAAGTTCTCGCCCTGGGAGCAGACCCCAGCCCTCCAGATAAGGAGGCCCTGTTTCATAAACCTGCTCCCCGCCTCGCTCCCAAACCCCATCACCCCACCGCCACGTCCATATCCCTGTGAGCCACGATGCTCTCTGGGGGAGGAGAACCAGGGCTCTGGATTCTTAGAAGGCGCCAATTACTCTGGCGCTTGTTAAGATGGGGATGCAGACTTGCCTGGCTCTTGTAAATCACAGGGAAACAGGGCCAGCCTTGCTACAACTCAGGGCTCTTTCTGCGGCCTCCGCCAATTAGTGCTCTAGTTAATCAAACTTAGCAATTCCCCAGAGAGGCTGCGCAGCTGGGAGAAGCCCCGGAGCAGTGGAGAACCTCCTGTGAGTCCCAGCTCGGCCCGGTCCACGTGAGGCGACTACTGCGGGCTCTGCGCCTCGGTCTTCCCCATCTTTAAAGTGGGCCCAGACCTGCGCCCCTGAGCCGCTCCCTCCGGCCTCCCGTGCCCTCAGCTGCTTGACAGAGACAGAGAGATCCACAGCCCACAGCGCTTCTTTCCACGGTTAATACAGGAGAGTGTACACCTAGGTGAATACCTTAGTTTCTCACTGCGGCGGAAGCCCAGACAGGACAGCATCGGGTCTCCCAGGACCTGGTTATGGGTCTTCTGCTCCCCGGTGATGGCAGCTACCACAGAGGGCTTAGCCAGCCAGGCGGATCCCTCAGGACGTCCCTGTCAGGAGGGAGCCAAGAGGAAGGAGCTGCCGTCCACTTGAATAAGGAGCCCCCAGGGCCCACCACGCCGGCACCCCCTCTCCCTCCCTGGGCACCTCGCCCCTGGAAGCCGGAGGAGACCCTGCAGAGGGCCAGAGCCTGAGGATCCTTTGGGAACCCTCGTCCCGTGGTTTGCAATGGTTTTTACGTGTGGATCTCACATGAAACCAACACAGACTAAGGCCCTGCTGCCCCAATTGAAGTAGGAGTCCTGCATGTGACCGGCACTACGGCAGGTCCCAGAAGAGAGAGGCCCCTGTCCTCTAGGACTGCACGCCCAGTTGGGAGGCAGACGCGGATTCTTTCTCAACAGAGCGGGGACTGCTGTGAGCACAGGCTGAAAGACCCCAGTTCTGCCTGGGGGCACCCCCCAGCTTCCTGGCGGAGGTGGGGTCCTAGCAGCAGCTGGGAGGACGGTGTGCAGCGTGGAGTGCAGGTGAAGGTCAAGGTACAGGCTCCGGATCCAGTCTGAGGGGGTCTCCCAGCTCTGCAGAGTACTAGCTGCATACACCTGCATGAGTGACTTCGCCTCTCCGCGGCTGTTCCCTTTTTGTAAACTGGGGATTATGGCTCCGTGGGGTTGCAGTGAGATCTGGTGAATCAGTAGGTGTCAAGAGCTTGGAGCGGCACCCACCCAGGTTCAGGGCTCGATGTGGCCTACGCTGGGGAGCAGGGCTGCCCTAAGGACTAGTGCCCCTGGCCCTCCCTGCTCCAGGGCAGCGCAAGGTCAGTACCCCACTCCACATGCACAGGGATGAAGGCCTGGGCAGGGCAGAGCTGCTGAATGCACATCCCCAGGATCATTCCAATGGTGCAGGTCCAGGAAGGCCCCCACAGCAGGAGTCTGGAGCTGGGCTTCCTTCCAGGCTTTTCCCACCTCCCCCAGGCTAGGAACTGGCCCACGCCCCAAGGCTGGTTCTGCAGGACTTAGGGCTCTATCCTAGTCTGCCTGATGACAAAATCCATGCTCTTCCCACTCGTCTTGCTGCATATACCATCCAAGTTCCAAGCTTGATGTCTGAGACCCCAAGCCACATCGGCCTCCCTACCCACTCGGTCTCTGGACTCTCCAGGTCAGGACGTGCTAGACACACCTGAAATCCAGTTAAGGTGACTTTCTCCCATTTTCCAGGAAACCCCACCCCTTCACACCTCTGTGCCCATGGGGCTTGGCTGCCCGCTATGCCGGGCTCCTCTCTCGCCTGGCACCTGCTCAGTGGCGCCCAAGTAGATCCGAATCTGGTGGGTGTACATGCCCAGGCCGTGAGCAGGTCTGGCTCCCTGGCCCCCATGAGGCCCCGGGGGTGCTCGTGGTTCGAAAAGTGCCCCCATGTCTGCGTCCTAGACACCTGCCGAAATCCTAAGTAGGTGCCATTCCAAGAAACCTTCAGAATGCCTCCAGATTAGCCCTTATTTCAAAAATCAACTTTAAATTTTAAAACATCAGCCATTTATGGTGAAGAAAGAAATGGCCTAAATTATTGAGGGACTAATTAACAGTTAAAGTGAAGCAGTGGCGGGTGGTGGGTTCCCGTCAGCCCAGTGGCCCCGAGATGCATGAGGGACACACATTCCACACAAAACACCTACCCGACGCCCCCATCTGCCTCCATCTGTGTATTGGGGCCTGTGGGTTCCCTCTGACTGCGGGGGGGCCCTCTCTCCCCAGGCCTGGCACCTACTGGGGTTGCTCCCTCCTTCCTCACCTCTTGGCCGGCCCTATTAAGGAGAGAGATGCCTCCTAGAGGCTTCCGAACACAGGACTGACTTAAGACTGACCCCCGCCGTCCCAGGCCCGAATGGGCTCCCTTCTGGCCCCTTATGGCCCCAGCAGAAATCCCAAGTCTCCTGTCTCCCTCTGGCCTTCATTCCTCCCTAGCAGAAGGGAGCCAGGATGAGGGAGCTGCCCTATACCAGGATAAGGAGCCTCCTGGGCCCAGATGCCGACACCCCCATCTCCCATCCCTGGGCACCTCATCACAGGAAGACCCTGCAGAGGGCCAGAGCCTGAGGATCCTTTGGGAAACCCCGTCCTGTGGTTTGCAATGGTTTTTTTTGTTTTTTGTTTTGTTTTTTTTTTTGCTGGTCTTTACACCAACTGAATTCCTTCATTCGGGAGGACCAGACACTGAGGGGCCCTGCGGGGTCCCTCGTGTTTGCGTCACCAGCCGCCACCACGGCGTCGGCTGGGTTACAGGACCCCACGTTTGCTCCATAAATAACTGAGCGAGCAATGAAAGAATGAACTACCTAATTGGCCGACGTGCCCTTCTGTCTAGAAGCGCCCAGACCCCAGTCCCCCTGGCCCAGGAGCCAGGGCACCAACCAGCCCGATGGCTCTAGAGCGGCTCTCTATCTAGAGTTAAGGCCCTGTCTCTGCTGCACAGGGGCTCAGGCGGGAGGCCTGCGGACCCACGAACCCCACGCTCACCTCACCGTTCCAGCATGCCTGTCCTCGCCTCTCCTGTTCTCGACAGCAGCCGCCCTGGCTCACGGCGGGAGGACCGGCTCTGCGGTCCGTTGGCCCCGGAGACCAAGGCCTGGCCACGCCCCAGGGGAGTCGGACGGCAGCTGTGGGCACGGGCAGCCCCGGCCCCCAAGGCAGATGGACGTTCTCCCCCAGGCCCTGGCGTGTGGGGCGTCTCTGGAGCAGCCTCACGCTGATCAACAAGCCTCTCTTGGAAGGCGACCAGCTCCTCTCTGCCCGTGCACATGTCCACCATGCTGCTGGGCTGGAGCTACTTCCAACTCCTCTTCCTCCTCCTCCTCCTGGGATCTGTTTTTGGGAAATGGCACCACAGCCCTCCTAGAACGCAGGCTTGGTTCTCAGCGTCACCTTGTATCCATGTCTGAATCAGTTACCATGTCCTACACATTCCTCGCAAATGGGGCGGCCGGCACTCGGACCCCAGCCCCCGCGGTGTCCCCTTAGCCCCATCCCACCCCCAGGCCTTTTAGGCACCCCGGCTCCAGCCAGACTGACTGCCGCCTCTCCCCCTCACCGCGCCCCATCTTCTCTGCTTTTGTCTCACAAGCCCTGTTCCTTAGAATTCCGCACAACTCCGCCAACTGGCTTCTGGGCTTCCAACCGCCCCCGAGTGCCCCTGACTCACTCCCCACCCCCCCTGCCCCCCCCACGCTCTCCTCTCTTCCCCAGGAGGGGAATTGAAGCCCGTTTAATATAGAGCAAATCAAAGTGCAGAGGCAGGAATCACTGGGAGGCTGGCTCCCTCCTGCTGGAAGGCCTCCCCTAGGCAGGCACTGTGCTCCCCTCTGTGCTTCCCCCCGCGTGTTCCAATCCCGCCAGACTTGCCTCCAGCTGGTAGACATGATGTTCAGACTGCAGGCTGCTGGCCGGGCTCAGGGAGCCAGGAGAGAGGAGCATGAATGGGTTTAGAAGCCGCTCTGCCGGGCTTGCTGACCAACCCCTCGACCTTCCGGGGGCACAGGTCAGCGGGCCCCGGGGGGCCCTTCAGAGAAATGGCAGGCTGGGGAGGCAGCAAGCAGGGGCAGCGGGCTAGGAGTGGCATATAAAATGCAGGACTCCCAGGGGCGCCTGGGCGGCTCAGTCAGTTACGTGTCTGCCTTCGGCTCAGGTCATGATCCCAGGGTCCTGGGATTGAGCCCTGCATCGGGCTCCCTGCTCTTCGGGGAAGACTGTTTCTCCCTCTCCCACTCCCCCTGCTTGTGTTCCCTCTCTCACTGTGTCTCTGTCAAGTA
>NC_058404.1:14196515-14381383 GCF_002201575.2 Neomonachus schauinslandi
CAGCGGGAAGCCTGCTTCTCCCTCTCGCACTCCCCCTGCTTGTGTTCTCCCTCTCGCTGTGTCTCTCTCTGTCAAATAAATAAAATCTTAAAAAAAAAAAAATACAGGACTCCCAGCTAAAATTGAATTTCAGATCAACAAGAAATAATTGTCGGTATAAGTATGTCCCATGCCCTATTTGGGACATACTTACACTAAAAAATGTGTTTGTCGTTGATCTGAAACTGACATTTAACAGGGTATCCTGTTTTGGTTTTTTGTTTTGTTTTGTGTGTGCTAGATTAGGGCAACCCTAAGGGAAACTCTGATGGTGCCTCTTCTCAGACCCACACCTGACCCTCCAGCTTGATGGAGGGAACGAGAAACGAGGGGGGAGGATATGCTAGGTCCCTGGGGCTACCCTAACAAAGTACCACACACTGGATGGCTTAAACAATAGAAAGGCATCCTCTTACAGTTATGGAGGCCACAAGTCAGCAATCCAGGGGCTGGCAGAGCCATGCCCTCTCTGAATGCTCAGGGGGAGTCCTCCCTCGCTTCTCCCAGCTTCTGGTGGCTGCCAGCCATCCCTGGTGATCCCCTGGCTCATGGCAGCATCATTCCAATCCCTGTCTCAGTCATCACGGGGTGTTCTCCCTGGGTATCTCCCGGGTAACGTTTCCCCTGCTTAGAAGGACACCAGTCATTGGAGGCGGGCCCACCCGCCTCTCCCAAGTGTCCCATATCCGCTCACAGAGTCCATGAGGCGAAACCTGCACGACTCAGGGCAGCAGCTGACCTTCTGGAACACCCCTGGCGTGAGGGGGGCGGCCAGAGCTGCCTCTCTGCTCTTCCTGCAAAAAGCCCACCAGAAACGACACCCAGCTGCGCCTGAGAAACAAGCCTCATGCCACCAACCCCACCCCAAAAAACCCTGGCCTCAGTGTTCATGCGCCTGGGCCCATTAGCTGGCCCGCCCCTGAATGCCGGGCGAGGCTGAGAGGCTGAGTGCTTGCCAAGGAGAAGGAAACATCCTCTGAGGTCAAAATCGCATCTCGATCTGCGTACAGGCTGTGTGGCCCGAGGGGCCCGCACCCCTGGCTCCGCCCGGCCTTCGCTCTGACTGGGACCTGGGGCCTGGCCAGCGAAATGCCCACAGCTGGTAAAAGGAGGTTCAGAGAAGGGACTGAGCTGCACAGGGTTCTGAGGAGCAGATCGGAAGCCTCCCAGAATCCCGCCGAGCCCCCAGAACCCCAGCCTACCACAGTGGCAGCTCCAGCCCCAGAGTCTGGGGTTCTGGGCCTGGACTGTGTTGTGAAAATCCACAATGTTGCAGAGCTGGCAAACTGGGTGGAGGTGCTTCCCTTATTATTTGGAGCGTCTCTGAGTGGAGAAGCCCTCACTTCAGTTACCTAGTATAAATAATTAACTAATGGAGAGTAGAGAGGAATCCGTGACTTACTGCATTAAACCCACACACACACACACACACGTGCCCACACGCACAGAGGCATGTAGGCACACCGTGGACAGCTCTTTCTCAGGGCCCCTGTATGCCTCCCTCCCCTTGGCATGTCCCTCGTGCCCCCATGGCACCATTCTGGCCCTGGGCCGCAGGGACCTCTCTTAGGAGTGAGAGTGGTCAGGCTGGGGCTATCTCCCCCTGCACTAGGTCTGCAGGCGAACACCTGTGACGCTTCTCTCTGGCAGGCAAAGGCCCAAAACATCCTTTGGCCCATCCTCCCGGCCTGAGGCACTCACCCTTACATACCCGTGGGATTCTTCGTAGAAGCGGGAGTTCAAAGCCTTGAATCCTCCATTATGTGGCCTCTGTCAATGGTTTCGTCTGGCATTGAGAGATTCAAAAGTGTAGGTCTTAGGGGCGCCTGGATGGCTCGGTTGGTTAAACATCCTACTCTTGTTTTCAGCTCAGGTCATGAACTCAGGGTTGTGGGATCCAGCCCCAAGTCAGACTCCATACTCGGCAGGGAGTCTGCTTGAGATTCTCTCTCTCCCTCTGCCCCTCCCTACTGCTCTCTAGCTCTCTAGCTTTCTCTCTCTAAAATGAATACATAAATCTTCAAAACAAAACAAAAAACAAAAACAAAGGGGTGGGTCTTTGAAGCACTTAGGATGCTCTGCTCTTTCCAGATTCTACGGAGCATTCCAGTACCTTGCATGTGCTCTGGCCTCAAGAGCCTAATGTGCCATGATTTGTGTATCTTTTCTAAAATGGCATAATGTGAACATGATGGGACCTAATTAACAGAATATTTTAATATAAAGAGGAGTAACTCGTGTCTGAGTGATCCGCTCACACACATCCACTGGGGCCCCATCTTCAGTCAAGTTAGTCTGTTCAGAGACAGACTGTCTTCCTCGGATGGGGAAGTGACAAAGCAGCCTCCCCGGGGCGGGGTGGGGGGGGGTGGCGCAAGCCCAGAGAGACCCCTGCATGGGACAGAAGCAACTTCAGAAACTGCTGGAAAGAAAGCAGAGGATCCTCGCGTCCTGCAGTTCTGTGCCTCGGGCCAGAAAGACGGGGACACCAAAGGAGGCCAGTGTCTCTGACAGCAGGGAGACCCCAAAGAGCAGGAGCCAGAAAGGAGCTTTGTCACAAGCCAAATATGGGGTGGGGTGAGGTGGAAGAAGCCTCGAGAAAGGCCGCTGGGTGGGCCATGCAGGGAGTCCTTCGCTCCTCTACACGGGGCCTTCCTGGGTGTCCAGAATGTCCCTTAACAGTGAGCAAGAACGTGCGATTCCAGAGAAGACCATCTGTGTACCACTCAAAACCTCTGTCACCTTCAAGGGATCTCTTCAGTCAGACTGCCTGCCTGGCACCTCGTGCTGAGCCAAGAATGGCTGAAGGTGGCCACCGCACCCCAGCTTTCCCTGGCACAATTTCTTTGTTCACGTAAATATAGAGGAATTCCAGATGATGCACAGAAAATGTGCAGTAGAAATTATTTCATGTCTGGCCTTTAAAAAAAATCTACTATATTTTTTTTTATCCATTCTATCCAGAAGGAGAGAGTTCAATGCCATAGCAAAATTTCAAAGTAAAGTTGGGCTTAGAGCCTTCTTCCCTAGCATTCAGATCCCCTCGGACTTTGACATCTTCTTCCGTCTGCCTCTTAGGAATACAGATCTTCCAGGTGGCCCTCCTTCCAGACTCACCCCCCTCCGGGCATCCACCTAGCCCGAGCAGCCCCCACAGAGCCTTATGACCCTGAACCACTTTCTCTCTCTCTCTCTCTCTCTCTCTCTCTCTCTTTCTCCTGAAGGTGATTCTGAGCTAGGAAGCCTCCCAATATTCTACTTTGCTATATTATTGACAATAAAGGAAAAAAAAGGAAGGGTTTGTACGTCTCTATTTCTTCTTCTCCACCTTTCTTGTTCTTAGGCTCATCTGTTTCTTCATGTGACACACAGGAATACCTTTTGGGAAGTGGATTTTACAACCTTTAAAACCAGGTCCTGACACCCTGACTGGGGCATTTGCCCCATTTGCCCCCTCTGCCCTGGACACCATTTCCAAAGGTAGCCAGGTCTGTCTCCGTGCCCTTCTCCCCCTGGAACCTCTCCCCTCGCCCCCTGGCCATCTTGTAACCCTCCACACGCCCGAGAGCTCCTCCTGATCTTCAGACCATAACCTCAGTGCCAAACACTCCCATTTACAAGAATCAAAAACCCCAGCGGGCTCCACTCAGGAAACACGATTTCAATAGAGCGACTTTAACAAAGGAATGGGTCACGTGGGTGATGGAGGGCTGAAAGGGAAAACAACAGGGTGAGGAACACTGGAGCACAAAAGATAATAATAGGAAGCAGCTACTACCCCTAGTGTTGGGGGGGGAAATGTAAGGGCCCCTACAGAGCAGGGACACAGACCTCCCGGATGGGGTGATACCCAGCTAGCTGCTGGCTGGTGCCTCTAAGGAGGCATCACGAGGCTGGTTCTGGGAGCAGAGGGTAGAAGCCCACAGCACAAGGACATCTGCTGCCACCAGGACGGGACAGGATGCCAGTCGGAGCAACAGTGACAAGAGCAGTAACCAAACGAGAATCAGGGAGTCTCCTCTCCCTCCTCCTTCCCTGACCCCTGGCTCCAAGGGGCCCTTTTGGCTGAACCACCAGGAATCAGCCTGCAAGGAGACGTAAGGTTTGCAGTCCCAGCCCAGCAGCACAGCGCTGAGAACAGGAGCCCGGCTTTGGGGTGAGAGAGGTAAATGCATGGGGCGTTCGCTGCACGGACAACAGCTCCGGATTCCAACACTTGGCAGGGAGCCCGGTGCTTCCAGAAGCTTGAGAAATACAGTCATGCCAAAAGATATTTCACAGGAGACATGTATTTCATATCAAATCTATAGATTGAGGTCGTTGCAAAAGTCCGCTGTCTTAGGATGTCCTTGGGGAGCACCGTCCTCACTCAGGTGTGAGGGATGGGGTGCAGAGGCGGGGCCAGGGCTGGGAGACGCCTGCATCATGAATCCTTCAGTCGCCGCCAGCCGGTTTTGCAAAAGCGCTGGGCGCCCCCGGCATCCCACCTACATTTAGTCCCAGCAGCCCCCCAACCCTCTGTGTCTTCTGCGGCTCCCCACCGCCCCCGGTTCTGCGGACCCTCAGCGTCCTTATCCCCGGGACCCGAGGCAGGAACTGGGCCGGCGCTCCCCCTAGCGGCGGCCGACGAAACTCCTCAAATGACCTTCCCTCCTGGAGAAAAGATCACGGTCCGCATTTTACTGCACACTGAACGCTGCCAGGCCGGGCACTCAACTCCTGACTGTCCTTGTCTCGTTTAATCTCCGCCACAGCCCTATAAAGGAAGTGCTCTTGTCAGTTCCAATTTACAGATGGAAGCATTAAGTCTTAAAGAAACTACATAAAGACCATGGACAGGCTGATCTTCTGATTAGGGGAAATAATGAGCATACCGTTCAGGGTCCTGCCCGGCCAGACCACACCTGCATCTCTCAGGTCACCTGAGTCCTTCGGCTTTGTTGGCCACGAAGTGACACTGTTGCAGCTCGGCCTGGCGCTGGGCTGTGGTGCTCCAGGTCCCCAGATCTGGGTTCCTAGGCTATGTTAAGACCCTAACCACTGATGTGGAAAGTAATTTTTCTCTTCCCCTTACAAATTCCTTCACTCCTCTCCGGCCCCCCAAATCCCCCCCCCACCCCCGCCAAAAAGTCATTTTCTCAGAATACTTAATTAATCTAGAAGATTCTCTGGTTGGAGAGATTTAAACCCATGATTAAAACAGGCTCATTTTCCTGGGTCAGATATTTGTGTTTTTAGAACACTTTGCTCATTAAAAGAACAAGCAAACAAAACAAAGGAAGGAGGGAAGAGAAAGGGGAGTGGGAAGGAAGAGGGACAGGGGGAGAAAGAGGCGAGATTTCTGTCTCCCCGTCTTATTCACCTACCTTGCCAAGAAGTAGAAAGTAAAACACACAGAATGCCTGCAAACATCCCCCCACTGCCCTGCACTGTATTTCTGGTCAGAAACAGGTTGCTCAAGAGTCAGGGCAGTCCCCTCCCCCTTCCCTCAGGCACCTTGCCCACCAGGTGTGCTGTGGCCCAAGGTTCCAGGAGACTTCCTCTGGGGATGGTGCCTGCTGATGTGGGCTCCTGCCAAACCTATTCTGCAAGAAAAATTCTGCAAGTTTTCTGCAAGAAACCTCCACGGGTTCTGGAGAGCCCCTCTAAGAGGCAAGGACCCCCACCACCACCTGGCATAGAGGAAGGGCCTCCTGGTCAGAGTGGCCCCAGTCTGGATGTCCCCAGTGACCAGGACACTCCTAA
The DNA here is from genome assembly GCF_002201575.2 of Neomonachus schauinslandi. Lineage (NCBI taxonomy): Eukaryota > Metazoa > Chordata > Mammalia > Carnivora > Phocidae > Neomonachus > Neomonachus schauinslandi. The sequence goes on from NC_058404.1 coordinate 14,202,300, forward strand.
CCCCATGGGGTCTCCTAATCTGATGCTGGTCAGCTCCAGTGGTTAGGAGCATCTGGCTTGTACTAACCCAGAACACCTGTAACTTCCAACCTCTGGTCCTCCTTTTCTCCTGGGGCCCTGCAGAATAAGTCTGATCCCCCTTCCAAAAATGTCTGGATTATCCTGGCTGCCCCCTACCACCCACTCCAGCCACCATCCCCATCAAGTCTGCCCTTCTCCCACTCCTCATCCAGCCACTCTCCTCTGGACACCTACCTATTGAAAAGGTGCATCAGTCTCTGTTAAACTTGACCCACTAACCTAAGTGTGATGGGACTAGCTCAGCTCTGAATACCACACTTAGAGGGCATCTTAAGATGCCAAGCACAAGTCATTGAGTGGGTAGTGCCAAGAGCCCTGTGGCAATCCACTAGAGACCCCTGCGATCCATTAGGCAACACTCCTTATTCGTTCAGCCAGTTAACTGTCCACATGTATCTTCCAGTTTACTTTTTCCCTCTTGTACATAAAAATTGGCCAAAAGCCTTGCTAAAATTCACATTTGTATTCATGCATTCATTCATTCATTCATGCATTCATTCATCAAATACTTACTGAACTTTTAATATGTGCTGGGTACTATCCCAAGGGCTGGAGATACTGTATCAAACACGATGGATGATGATGTCCCTTCTCTTAGGGAGTATAAATTGATGGGAGGGTGGGAGAGGAGAGGAAGCAGTCAACAAATAAGTAAAGAAATTAATGAGATAATTCCAGACAGTGCTTTAAAGAAAAGAAAGGGACCTGGATTGTAGCAGGGACGAATATGGAAGTAGGAGAAGACTTGGGACACCCGTGATGGCTCAGATGCATGACACCTGCCACACACCTCTCATCTCCCAGGCTAATCGCCCTAGAACTATGCAGGGTCATGAGACCAGGTTTGTCCTTGGTGACCTCATGCTGACCTTTAGCACACTCATTCCTCTCTTGATCACAGACCCGGGGTGACGTGTTCTAGCAGTTTATTGGGACCCACAAGGTTGTCTCACTTTCCTCTCTTTCTTCCACCTTGAGAGGGCTGCCCACCATCCCACCCAGACTTCTGGCAGGAAGGTTCTCCGGGGCTCTCTTACATCCATCTCTGGATGTCCTCACAGCTCCCTCCCAGCTTCCCAAGAGGGGAGAACACAATCAAGAGCAATCAGGATCTTCCCTTCACCACTCTCCCCTACCTTGGAGCTTATTTTCCTATTCTCAAGGTGTCGTCCACCTATTCCCATCTGGAGATCCTTCTCTTAGAGAGAAAGCAGATGTGGACAGGCCCGGCCCTCCAGATACACCCTGCAAAGCAGTGGGTCGGTCTTGACCTAGTCCCCATCTCGCTCAACTTGCTGAACTTCTCACGCCCTTGATGTGACCTTTTAACACCTTAGGACCTGCTCACATCTTGGGACAAGCTTGTGCAAGGCCAGCCATCATTTGGCCCGTGAGTTGATGCCTGCCTTCTGCTGGGCTGCCCAGAGTGCCCTGTATAATGACCCTGGCTTCCCTAGGCACCTTCCCCTCCCCCTCCTCCAATCATGGCGCAAAGGACCCTCAGGATCATACCTCTGAGAACTTCCCATCCCTCCAGCACAGGGCCAGGGTTAGGATGCAAACTTAGGGGGCTGCCAAATAAACTCAGGAATCAAGATCAATATGATTTTAAGGCAAAAAAATTTTTAAGCTGAATTAATGCAAAACATCCAATGATGAACAAAATTAACAGAATACTACAACTTTAGATAAAGACAGGATCAGGGGCGCCTGGGTGGCTCAGTCGGTTAAATGTCTGCCTTCGGCTCAGGTCATGATCTCAGGGTCCTGGGATCGAGTCCCACATCGGGCTCCCTGCTCAGTGGGGAGCCTGCTTCTTTCTCTCTCTCTCTCTGCCCCTCCCCCTCCCTCACTTGTTCTCTCTCTCTCTCTGTCTCTCTTGCACATGCACATACTCTCTCTCCCAAATAAATAAAATAAAAATAAAGACAGGATCAGTATTTTTCCTTTTGCCTTGGGTGCCAATATGGCCTGGCACGGCCTTTTTCGAAATTGTAGTAAAATATACATAACATAACATTGACCATCTTTAAGCATACGGTTCGGTGGCATGCACACATCCACACTGTTGTGCCACCATCCCCCAGGGAACTGTCTTCACCCCCCTTCCCTCCTGAAGCCCTGTCACCGACCACCCCGACCCCCTGGCCAGGGGCGATCCGCCTTCCTCATAGGCCCAGGACACTTCTCACTGCCTACCTCGACCCCCCAGGGCAGCCTGGAGTATCCCCCCCCCCCCCGAGCTCTCCAACCACATCCACGTCACTCTGTGTCGGTCAGAAACGGAGTAGCGGTTTCCTGGTCTGTTCTGGTACCTTCGGAGGAGGGACGGATCGGCCAGGGCTTCTGCCTCTGCCAAATGAACCGCCCAGCAGCTGTGTGCACAGATGGGGCCCCTCGTCTCCACTGGCGCCCCCCCGCCACGTCCCCACGGTGCATCAGCAACCCTCCATCCCTGTCCAGCAGGAGGGAACCGGCCCCACCTGAGGCACGGATCCTGAAGGCCGGATATTAAAAGGTCAGGCTGTTTCTTCAGCTGCTGAGAAGGCTTTTTTGTTTGTTCTTACCAAGTGCTGGAAAAGGAAAAGGAAAAGCTGTTCTGGATAGTTGACTCATTCCCCTGATTAGAAATAAGAACAGGCTTTTTTTTCTTTCCCTCCCATCTTCTGAGGCGGCCACTGTGGGAATCCACCACCAAGTGATTAGTGAGACAGTCACAACCATGACTGAGCACCGCGAAATGGGCGCTTGGCTCGAGCGGACCGAAGAGTTTTCCCCTTACTTGGCTATTTATCGATTTGGTGTACCCTCCCTTCTACCTTAATGATGCATAGTTTCAACTTGTCTACATGATTTATAGAGAGGCTCCGAGACAACTAGTATTTAGCCCTGGCTCTGGAGCAAGCACCCAGGGGAGCGACGCTTTGCATCATGGGGAGGTAGGGGAGCCAAGGAAGCCGCGGGCCGACCCCACCAAGGGAGGAAATGGGTCAGGAGCGAGTCGGTCTCCAGGGACTAGAAGCCCCCGACTGTTAGGGAAGTGAGCACGAAAGCTCAGGCAGAACCAGGCCCGCCACCCTCCCAGTCCTTGGGGGGGTTGCCGTGTCCGCAAGGCCCCCCGACGTGGCGGGGCTGGCCTGGCTCCAGCCACCCCCTTCCCTCCCAACGCAGGGACTTGCAGCCACTCCAGCCTGGCTGGGGGACAGTATTAATAATATTGATTGTGGGCCTTTCTTTTTTTTTTTCTGGGCACTTATTACCAGGGCTACGTGAGTGCTTATTATTAATAATAATAATTTAGTGCAGACTTTACTGCTTTGTGTAACACTGAGTACCTGGATTCTAATTATCTGTCTTATTTTAATATTTATGGAATTAATCAAACTTTTTAATGGAAAACCCCACAATGAAATTACCGAGAGCATGCTTCAATGAAGACAGATGGGACGTGCTGGGCGAAGAGACAGCTAGACTTGATTAACATCCCTGGAACCAGCTCAGAGAGGCAGCCTGGCCCTCCCTGCCTGGAGGCCCCAGGCCTGGCCCGCCATGGGCCCAAGAGCACCCCGTCTGTGGAGCTCAGAAAAGGAGGTCTCCACAGCCCCGTCACTCCATGTTTCAGAGGCCGGGGCTGGCCTGTTCACCACCGCCGACCTGTCCGCACAGGTGGTCCCACGGGCTAGGCCTGGTGCTGACAGAAGCTGCCGGCGCACCTGACACCCCCGTGGGAGATGCGCAGCAAAGCCAGACCGTGGCCTTGAGGCCTGCGTTGACGTTGGCAAGGTCAGAAAGGCTGTCACTCGCCTGATCTCAACCCCGGAGGACCCTCATCCTGGGCTGAGGGAGTGAGCCGATGGTCACCTGAGGATGACAAGCAACTCCAGTGAATCAGCCAGGCTGCCATTCACTGAGAGCTTACCCCGGGCGGGTGCTGTGCAAGATGCTTTCTGGGCATTTTTGAGTTTGTGTTTTACAGCACCCTGTGCGTGGGGCAGTCCCCATTTGCCTCTCCCAAACGGGAGAACCAAGGCTAAAGAGGTTCATCAGCTTGTCCGACGTGGCAGGGAATGCAGAGGCCCCACGCTGAGCTCTGAGCTCAGGCCTTGGCTGCCAGGCTCCCTGCCTTGAACCAGTGCCCTCCACGGCCCTCACCTGCTCATCGGAGCCCCTTTCTCTACAGCTCCTCTCTCAGGGCCTGGGACCTCTGGCTTCCAAAGCGTCAAGCTCCTAGAATCGTGGGGGCCCTTTCCAACCCACTTTCTTTTTTTTCTTTTTTTTAAGACTTTATTCCTTTGACAGAGAGAGAGCACAAGCAGGGGGTACAGCAGGAGGAGAGGGAGAAGCAGACTCCCCGCTGAGCAGGAGCTTAATCCCAGGACCCTGGGATCACGACCTGAGGGGAAGGCAGACGCTTCACCGACTGAGCCACCCAGGCACCCCTCCAACCCGTTTTCTACCTTACTCTGCACGCCTCATCCCAGACACCTTGAGGAAACTGAGGAGCTGAAGGAAGCCAGATGCCCAGGCTGCACACTCACCCACACATCAACCACCCCACCCCCGCCATCCCAGGACCCAGGCGAGGCCAGATGAGATGAGACCATCCACGTAAGGCATCTAGCTGATTCCACTGTGCAGCCAGAGTTACACTGGGGTTCTCAGTTCTGACTTCTCACGGGGAGCTTTTCAAAACACCCAGGTTGGGGCCCAACCCCCGGAGAGTCTATTTAATTGGTCAGGGGCTATTCTTTCAAATGCCCCGAGAGTTGGCATCTATCTTTTGAAGCTTACCAGTCGGTTTTAGTGTGTCATCTATGTGGAAATGTCCTGGCTTCAAATGAAAACCTATTGTCTAGAGGGGGGAAAAATTTATAAAGAAATGTATTATAAATTCTGAAAAGAAATGTTAGTGGGGTGAGTGAATAATACTGTCTTGTGTATTTGCAAGTTGCTAAGACAGTAGATATCACAAGTTCTCATCACCAGATACAAAGTGTGTAACCATGTGTGGTGGTGGATATTAACTAAACTTATCATGGTGACCATTTTGATACATAGATACATATCAAATGGTCATGTTGTACATCAGAAGCTAATATAATGTTATATGTCAATTACATCTCAATTCTTAAAAAAGATAATTAAAAATTGAAAAAAAATAAATTTACCCTAAGAAGTAACTATTCTTCCCGCAGCAGTCATGGACCCTGTTGGGAAATAGGGTCTTTGCGCCTGTGATGCAGTTAGAATGACGTCATCCAATGACGGGAGACCTTATTAGGATAGATGTATTTGGATACAGGGACACACGGGGGATAAATGTCAGAGGCAGACACAGAGGCTGGGGTGACTCATCTCCAAGCAGAGGAATGCCCAGCATGGCCGGCAGCTCGTAGAAGCTGGAGGAGGCAAGGAAGGACCCCCCCCACCCCCAAGCCTTTGGAGAGATCATGGCTCTGCTGTCACCTTGATTTCAGACTTCTAGCTCCAGAACTGTGAGACAATAAACGTCAGTTGTTTTGAACCACCCAGTATGCGGTAATGCGTTGCTAACACAGTCCCCACGTGAGCCCATGGGTTGGTTCCCGTGTTGGCTTGTCCTTTGCCCTGCTCCCCAAATGGCACGTCGGCACCATGATGGAAGGGGCTTTGTCTTTCTATTCACCACTCCAGCCTCAACACCTAAAACAGTGTGTGGCGTGGGCGGGGGGGGGGGGGGGGGGCGGTGCAAAACTTTTGCTTGGATGGAGAACTAAAACAATAAAAAGCATAATCCTGCCTTGTAAGGCAGACGGGTGAAGCTCTGTTAAGACCATGTGGGCCATAAGGGGAAACAGTTGTACTTTCACACTTCTTATAAGGGGATTCTTGTTCTAAATGCTTTATACGGATGTTATCGTTTAACTTCTTAATGAGCCTGTGAAGTAGATGCTATGATTATCCCCGTTTGATAAGGAAGGAACCACGGTTCAGAGGTGAAATCAGCTGCCACTCAGGTGGGAAAGTGGAAGAATGGAGCCCAGGGCTTGTGACACCAGAAACCCCCTTGCTTTCCAAGGAGGGGGGCTGTCCCTGCCCGTGCCCACTCAGATGCCACCCAGAACACAGCTCCAGAGGCCAGGCTGAGCAAGCCAGCCCCTCGCGCGGAAAGGCCGTGAGCCTCGGCCTTGACAAACAAAGGTCTCTCCAAATTCCTCTTCTCTCAACGGTATTTTTCTATCTCGTTCCGATCGCTTCTGGAACTGGAGCTAGAGAAGGAATTTATCAAGGGCCCTGGAGACTTCTGAAAGATCACCTAAATAGGACAAGCCCAAATGAGAAATGTTTATCTTGCTTCATCTGACGTTGCATTTCAGCTCTCCCTAGAATGGACTTTTTTTTTTTTTTTAAAGATTTTATTTATTTATTTGACAGAGAGAGACACAGCCAGAGAGCGAACACAAGCAGGGGGAGTGGGAGAGGGAGAAGCAGGCTTCCCGCCGAGCAGGGAGCCCGATGCGGGGCTCGATCCCATGACCCTGGGATCATGACCTGAGCCGAAGGCAGACGCTTAACAACTGAGCCACCCAGGCGCCCCTAGAATGGACTTTTTTAAGGGATGGAGAAGGTGGACAGACCCAACCTACATTAATGTCCCAGGTGGGGAGGGGGCTGAAGTGCCACACAGACACGGCACTCTTTTTTTTTTTTTTAATTTGAGAAAAAGAGGGACAGTAGTATCCCCCACTGAAGCAGATATATCGGATCCTGGCTGATCCTTTCACGGGGACCTTAAGGACCTAGAAGAATCTGGTCTCTCCAAACTCCGGAAGCCCAAGTCAGCTCTGTCTGAAAATTACTAACAAGGACATGTTGATTCTCCTTTATGATGATGATTGAACATGCTGCTAAATTGAGTGTTCTGTGATTTACCTTTACCGTGCCTCTAAATTATTCTGACATCTTCTCTCTCCTCTTTGCGTCTGCTGGAGTCTAGTTTTAATTAATTTTCAGTAACAAGTCAATTGTCCCGTTTGTTTCCCCTTCAAAACGTGTTCATCACCAAAGCCACATTAGTCATAAGTGACAGTTACCAATACAATCAATAGCCACACAACCATGAACATTGGAGGTACCAAAGCTCTGCTCCTTTCCCGTCTCATTGACTACCTGTCCTCGCAGGAGAGGCCGCACCGGATGAGGGTGACCGCCCCCATCCAGTTCGTTAGTCCCCTAATCAAGGAAGGCCCCAGAACTGAGGGAAGGTTGGAGGGAAGGAGGGAGAAGAACAAAGGGCAGGGGAAATAGTGTTGCTGGTAGGGAGAGTGAGCAAGGGGATGCAGATGGAGGGGAAGGAAAGGGATTCAGGTTTTAGAAGGTAGGAGCCTGGGAACACTCTCTTCTTAGCGATGTTAAGGAATGCCCACCTCCCCCCCTGGGGAAATAGGAATTGAAGAAGCTGGGTGGATAAAGAAGATGTGGTGTGTGCGTACAGTGGACTACTACTCAGCCATGACAGAGGACATCTGCTATCTGTGACATGGATACACCCTGAGGGCATTACGCTGAGACGAGCCAAGCAGAGAAAGACAAATCCTGTAGGATCTCACTTATATGCGGAATCAGGGGGAAAAAAAAAAAAAAGCCAAACTCCTAAAACAGGGAGTAGAATGGTGGTTACCAGGGGCTGAGAGGGGGTGGACGATCTGGGGAGATGTGGTTTAAGGATATAAACTTGCAACCAGTAGATCAGTGAACCCCGGAGAGCTAACGCACAGTATAGTGATTCTAGACAATACTGTATTATAAACGTCAAAGTTCCTAAGAGACTAGATCTTAATTGTTCTCACCACAAAAAAGAAACAGTAATTATGTGACACGATAGAGGAGTTAGCTGACGCTAACAGGGGTAATCATATTAGAATATATAAATGTATCAAATCAATACCATGTACACCTTGAACTTACACAATGTTATATGCCAATTATATCTCCATAAGAAGAGAGTAGGTTGATTTTATTTCACATGCTTTTGAGTCAATGTTGGAAAACTAATCACAAGCAGTTTCTAAACCAAAAATGACATGTTGTAAAAGGACAATAAACATTGGGTCAAAATGGAAAAAAAAAAAAAAAAGAAGAAGAAGAAGCCCGGCTGCCCCTCTGCCTCCTATCGGGTCCTTCCCTGCTCATTCCACGCTCTCCAGCCACCCAGACTCTTCTCCCTCCTTCTGCTTCTTACTTTCTCAACACCTAGCATCATATGTACATACGTAAGTATGAACGGCAGGTGACAACACCCCGCCCAGGCGTTGAAGAAAGACCTCCCAAGGGAAACACAGGAGACCTGAGAAGTGAATTCCAGGTGTTTCCCTGCAATGCTCCCAGGAGAGGCTAACCCTGGTCTCTGCTGGTCAGAAGTAGCATCCTTCCCACCGGCGAGCACCACTGAGGATCAACAGCTCTGTCCTACCCACGAGGAGACCCTGTCACCTGTCTCACGGCCCAAGGTACCCTATGGCCCACGACGCTTCCTTCTCTGCACGTCTGGTGGCCCTAAGACCGAGGTCTTCTGATTTCAAGAAACGGAAAACCAATTCATTCATTCAACAAATCCTCTTCTGACACGGTGCTGGTGATAGAGTGTCCAGGATTCACGTTCAAACGGTTCAGTAAAGATGGAGCCGATATATGTGTGTGAATTAACTCTAATCCATTCTCAAGGAGGGCTTGGTTAGCGTTCAGCAAACTACACTCAGGGGTCCGCCCTTCAGCGGCAGAGACTCCATGTTCTGGTTAAATCTGTACCCCAGGGCTCAATCGCTGGTACTGGAGTCTTAGAAATGACTTTCCCTTGTGCGCTTACTGGTGTTGAGGCTGTGTGGTTTCCTGGAAACATGTCTTCTGGACTTGCATGAATGGGCTGTGCCTGTCTGGGAGCCTCGGACTTCCCTCTGGGGACAAACCCTCCACCCCAAAAGGCATTTAGCAGAGAATCTACTGCCGCATTCGCCCAGAAGGTTACTTGATCCTGCCGGCAGAATGTTCTTATGTGTGTCTCAGAGTAAAGCCTTCCTGAAGGGCGGTGAGTAGGGACTCTGCCCAAGCCACAGGTACAGGTGGTGCATTTGGGGGGGGGCCTGCTGGTAACTGTTCTTTTGCCAACAATCAGCGAGAGATTTGCTTTCATTATAAGACGCCACCTGGTAGGGAGGATTAGGAAAGAAGACATATAAGGTTCTGCAATGGGAGGATGCTAGCAACACTTTCCATAAAGTATGGACAAGTTGGTTTAGGTTGTTCTTACCTGCTTGAAGAGGTGAGCAAGTAAGCAAAGGTTCCGATCTCGCACCTTCAAGGCAAGGGGGAACTGGAGAGAACTATTCAAATAAAATGCTTACTTTTTGCCAAAGCTCTGGCTTTTTGCTTGGAGACCTCCGCACTGGAGGTCCAAAGACCAGCCAAGCCAGGACTTGTGTGGCTACAGCATTCGTGCCACTCACATGCTGTCTGGACGGTGGAGGCCGGGTGGGACAGACCCACTCCCAGGAGCACGTGGGGGGCGGGGGCGGCATGATGCTCCCCACGCCCTAGGGCTCGGGGGGGTGGGGCGGATGGGGGGCCTGTGTCTGGCTCTTCCAAGCCAGAAGAGGAAGACTTCATCCCAACAGGGGCATGAATGTGGAAAGTTCCAGAAGGCCTTGGTCGTGCCTTGCTCAGAGAGCCTAGCTGAGGCCAGTGAGCAGGTAGTCAACAGAAAGGAACCATTAGCATCACAACGTGCTGAGAACACACACTGTTCCATTTCCTTCCGTGTTTGTTCAAAATTCCCCATAGTGAAAACACTGTGGGAGCAATATTATACAATCGAAATAAATACATTATTTAGTGATATGCATTTGCTTATTTTGTTATTATATTTGAAGTATGGAAATATAATGTCATCTAATAACCATGTCGTTGTTATATAATAAATACGTTGTATGTAATAAAATCAATATTTTAAGGTAAATATTATTAAGATAAAAATCAATAAAACACATATCAATAGATCTGGCTAAGCCCCTACCCATTCTTCCTATCTCGGTCATTTTCTGGAACTGAAGGCCCTTCTTTAGGATTCATGAAATCCAGGAACTGGGGCGAAGACTTTTGGTCTTCAGCCCCTTTGGGTTTGTAGAGATTCACCAACAAACCAAAAGCACATGGCTCTTGGGCTCCTCTCCCTCATAGCCAGGTCGCCCACCAGGTCTTCCCAGAGGCTGCCAAGGCCACTTTGGTCCCTCAGTCCCTTAAGGTCTCTGTCACCCCCGCCCAGGGGGGTCCTGCTGTCCTCAGGCTCCAGGTGGGAGTAGGATGTGGATCTTTGCCATTCTCATCACTTGCCACCTACCATCCTCCCTGTATAAGTTAACCTCCCTCCTTCACTCTCTCCACCCCAAGCAGCAGCTCCTACCCCCACCCAACCTACACACACACCCCAGATGGTGTCATTTAGATCAAAGCCCTAAGTCAGTAAACCGAGACTTACTACCTAACCTAACTGCAGTTTCACACCCCCCAGAACTGCAACCTTCAACCAGTGGCCATAGCAATTTCCTGGTTGGCACTAGGAAGTTTACTCCTAGACCCCTTCCATTCCCCGTAGGAAGGCAGCCTTATGATGGACTGTTTGCTAATGATTTCCTTTTTTTCCGGCTCCCTCTCTACCCTTAAAAATCTTTCCTTTTCTGTAACCCTTTGGAGCAACCCTCTCCTTGTTAGAGGCGATGCTGCCTGATTCATGAATGGATTAATAAAGCCAATTAGATCTTTAAAATGTACTCGGTTGAATTTTTGTTATTTAACACTAGGGAAACTCCAGAGCTAAAGAAAGGGAGCACTCTCTTTTCCTTTCCCATTTCTGAGGGCACGGCCAAGTAAATGAGATACTGTTAATTTTTCCCATCAGGTTATTGCATTGCTCTCAATTTTTGACAAATCACTGTGCCTCAGAGGATGCTCCAGGGCTGGGGTCAGCCACCCAGGGCTGCCCTGTGCACGGAGGACACACCGACGCCAGCCCATCTGTCTGCAGCCCAGCAGTGAGCCACGTCCCCCGTCTCTGCCGCCCTTCAGACCAGTGACAAGAAATCCAGCGTGGTTACTGGCCCCTGGGGCTGTGAGGGCTTCCAGCCCCTGCTTCCCTGCAAATGCCAGAGCGAGGTGCCTCTGCCTTCCCTGAGCGAGAGCAGCACTCCTTCACGGAGAATGGCCCTCTGCAGAGAAAGTCCCTTTGGTCGGGCTCTCCGCAGCAGTGTCTTCGTGAGGAGGGTGCATTTTTTTTTTATTTTATTTTATTATGTTATGTTAGTCACCATACATTACATCATCAGTTTTTGCTGTAGTGTTCCATGATTCATTGTTTGCGTGTAACACCCAGTGCTCCATTCAATACGTGCCCTCTTTAATACCCATCACCAGGCTAACTCATCCCCCTGCCCCCCTCCCCTCTAGAACCTTCAGTTTGTCTCTCAGAGTCCATAGTCTCTCATGGTTCATCTCCCCCTCCGATTTCCCCCCTTCGTTTTTCCCTTCCTACTATCTTCTTTTTTTTTTTTTTTAACATATATTATTTGTTTCAGAGGTACAGGTCTGTGATTCATCAGTCTTACACAATTCACAGCGCTCACCAGAGCACATACCTTCCCCAATGTCTATCACCCAGCCACCCCATCCCTCCCACCCCCTACCACTCCAGCAACCCTCAGTTTGTTCCCTGAGATTAAGAATTCCTCATATCAGTGAGATCATATGATACATGTCTTTCTCTGAGTGACTTATTTTGCTCAGCATAATACCCTCTAGTTCCATCCACGTTGTTGCAAATGGCAAGATTTGGGGTTTTTTGATGGCTGCATAATATTCCATTGTACATATACCACCTCTTCTTTATCCATTCATCTGTTGATGGACATCTTGGCTCTTTCCATAGTTTGGCTATTGTGGACATTGCTGCTATAAACATTGGGGTGCACGTACCCCTTTGGATCCCTACAGTTGTATCTTTGGGGTAAATACCCAGTAGTGCAATTGCTGGGTCGTACAGTAGCTCTGTTTTCAACTTTTTGAGGAACCTCCATACTGTTTTCCAGAGTGGCTGCACCAGCTTGCATTCTCACCAAAGTGTAGGAGGGTTCCCCTTTCTCTGCAGAGGAGGGTGCATTTTAAAAGTGATTAAAATGTTGTGCTGAACATTAGGACTTCTGCCGGGTCACTGAGGGAAAGCCCATAACTGGATCCTTGGAAAGCTTCAGTCATTCAATGGCAGGTGCAGTGACAGGGAGCTGGGGGCCTAGGGCAGGGCGTGGCCCCCCGATGTCATGTCTCTCCCCACTGTCCTGCCAGCAGAGCTCACTGATCAGGGGTCCATGCACCCTTCCTGACAGGCAGTGGTGGGTGGGTTGTATTGTGTTTCCCCCACCGTCCTACTTCATATGTTGAAGTCCTAACCCCTCTTACCTCAAAATGGGACCTTCTGTGGAGATGGGGTCTTGGCAGAGGGAATCAAGTGAAAATGAGGTCATCGAGGCGGGCCCTGATTGGACATGCCTGTGTCCTTATACGAAGAGGAACTTTGGACACAGAGACAGACACAGAGGGAGGATCATGGGAAGACACGGGAAGAAGATGGTCGTCTGCGAGCCAGAGAAAAGCCTGGAACAGACCCTTCCTTCCCAGCCCTCCGAGGAAATCAGCTCTACGGATACTTTAGTTATTTCACTTCACTTTCAGCCTCCGGAATGATGAGACAATAAATGTCTGTTGTTGAAGCCCCTGGCCTGTGGTGCTTTGTTACAATAGCCCTAGTACACACAGCCCCCCTGTTCTTCAGGACGCATCCCCCCCACCCTACAAGCCCCCCACCCCACCCCCACTTGCTCTCCACTAAGATCCCAGGCGAAGACCATGTTTTACTTGCTGCTCTTCACATACACACACACACACACACACACACACACACACACACACACACACGGTAATAACAATAGAAGAAAACAAAGAGAAAGGGCAGCGATGAGCAGGAGGAAGAAAGGTGAAAGGTGCTCATCCCCATCAGAAGTGACCAGTCCCAGGGCGCCTGGGTGGCTCAGTCGTTAAGCGTCTGCCTTCCGCTCAGGTCATGGTCCCAGGGTCCTGGGATCGAGCCCCGCATCGGGCTCCCTGCTCGGTGGGGAGCCTGCTTCTCCCTCTCCCACTCCCCCTGCTTGTGTTCCCTCTCTCACTGTGTCTCTCTCTGTCAAATAAATAAAATCTTTAAAAAAAAAAAAAAAAAGAAGTGACCAGTCCCTCGGGAGCCACACATCAGCTAGACTTCTGCTGCGTCTCCCCCGGCAAAGCAGCAGGGGAGATCCAGGGCACCCCACCTCCCTGGTCCCCAGATCAAAGACCTTATCAAAGCACTACTGGATTCCTCGGATCGGAACAATGTGGGTGCGGAAACCAAAGGGGTAACGAGGTTTGAAATTCCCAAGGATCTGTCCTGTCTGCCCAGGAGAGACCCAACCACTGCTACCTGATCTCTATCCCAGCACCAAATAAACATTTTCGTCCCACAGATTCCTTGGAAGCAGCTCCTCTCGGTAATATACAGATGCTAATGTGCTTTCGGCCGCCAGTGTTTTCAGAAAGCATTCTCAGTCTATGACAGGTAGGAAATTTGCATTTCCATTAGGGAGGCCTTTGTCAATTGTGAGTCATAAAAGCCCCAGAAGAATAGGGTTGGGGGAAACGTATTGTACTTTAAAAAGGAGACTTTATTGCACGGTTCAGCGAAAGGTACCGGAGGAGATAAACGCTGTGCAACGGGACTCAGGACTCACCCCGGCTGCTGAGGAAAGTCACAATGAGGAGAAACTTATTAATGCCCACGCCTGTCATCGGACGACCGGAGGGGGGCCAGCCTGAATGTGACTTTACTAGTTTGCAATTTACTGTGTTTAACATTAAAAGAATACGCTCTCGGAGGGTGATAAGGGGCATTCGGTGCTGCTGGCCCAGTACAAGTGCTTCTCGTTCCCGCTCCATTAGCTGCGGCTGTAATCTCCCCATTTAGAATTGTGTAGAACTGTGATTTGTGTAGGCGATTTGTTTTACTCTTTACGTCGGTAAAGTCGGGATGCCCAGGAAATATAAAAGCTGCAGGATCCCCGGCAGCCGAAAGAACGATGCCCCCGCGCCGCTTTGTTTGTTATCTTCTTTGCCCTGCAAATTGGGGCCCAGCGCCCCCCCCCCCCGCCCCGCCCCAAGTTCAGGAACTCAGAGGCCGCACTAAATCCTGGAGAGAAGCAGGGGGGAATGGGCGCCTGGGTGGCTCAGTTGGTTGAGCGACTGCCTTCGGCTCAGGTCATGATCCTGGAGTCCCAGGATCGAGTCCCACATCGGGCTCCCTGCTCAGCAGGGAGTCTGCTTCTCCCTCTGACCCTCCCCCCTCTCATGTGCTCTCTCTCTCATTCTGTCTCTCAAATAAATAAATAAAATCTTAAAAAAAAAAAAAAAACCTTTAAAAAAAAAAAAAAGAAGCAGGGGGGAAGGGGGAAGGGGCCACGAGCCTCCCTGGGAACGCGCATTTCTTAAGAAGCAGGAGGCTCCAAACAGAGGCCCTCCGGCCTTTCCGGGACTCTCCCAAGGCAGCCTCCTTTGTTAGAGACAGGAAGTGAAACTGAGAGGTAACTGACAAGCAGAAGGGCATGCGCTCATTAGTGGTGAGCAGGGTAAAGCCAGCCCCACTTCTCTTGGTTCCTACACTGAGTGTGTCCTAACAATCCCGCTGCTTCTCCCTGACACTTCCCTCTTTCATTCACCGCAGGGGTATTTATTGAGTGACTACTGTGTTCCAGCCTCCGCGGTTGCAGAGGGAATAGAGAGGACCAGACCCCTGCTCCGATGGGAAGGCGCCCCCTCTTACTGAGGGAGACAGACAGACAGTGAGGACGCCCATGAATACGCGTGATTATGTCCTCAGTGATGCGTGCTATGGAGAGAACAAAAGGACCGTGTAGAAGAGACGGGGCAGGAACTAGTTTGGAGCAGGAGATGAGAGAAGGCTCTCTGGGGAGGCTAGCTTGCCCCAAAGAACATTCCAGACAGTGGGAACGCTACTGCCAAGTCCCGAGGGCCCTGTCAAGCGTGGTATGGATGGTGGCAGGAGCCCTGAGTGCAAGTGGGAGAGTGAGCTGGGCCAGGGCTGGAAAGCAGAGGCCAGATCCTGGGCTCAGGGACAGGAATTTAGTCTTACTCCAGTTGCAGGGAGAAGCCAGGGCAGGATTTTCAGTAAGAAGGAGCGTTATGTGATTTGTACTCTGGAAAGCTCCCACAAGCAGTGAGAATAGATTCCGGGGCAGCAAAAGTTGGAGATCGTTGTGATACTGTTGCAGCCAGACTGCGGGGGTCTTGAAGGGCCCCTCAAATGGCATTCCTGTTTCTTGCCTAACTTCTCAGTCATTGGATAATAAACAGTGGAGAGGCACTTGGAGGCTAAACTCTCATTCTCGTTGTCGATAAGCTAGGTATAGGAGCGCGCGGGCTTCCTAATACTGACCCCACGATTGATCAGCCTCCCACCCCCATGGAGGGGTACAGCTGGCCCCTTGGAGGATCAGCAGAGAGCACCAGCTCCCTGCAGGTGGTGCTCCCAAGAGGAAGAAGGGCAAAGCTGAGTCGAATGTATCCAGTCCATGCTTCCTAAATTTCCCCGCCAGCCCGGGCCATGGTGGAAGGAGTCCAGGGCTGAGAGGGGCCAGGAGGCATCCTGAATGAGCTCCCCCAACATGCAGGCAAAGGCCCGCTCTGGAGGAGAGGCATGCTGCCCTCCCAGGTGAGAAGTGATAGGATGTTAGTGCAAAGTGTTGGTGACGAAAACAGAGAGCATCTCAAGAGAACCTCTGATCATTTGTGGACTTGGAGATACATGGGCCAGACATTGCACTGGCCAGTCCAGGCCCCTGTCCCTGGGGGGCCCGCAGCCCCAACCTAGGAGATGGTGATTAATGAAAACGTTAACCACCTTCCACGTCCCTCCCCACACATACCTCCTCATGCAGGAATGGGAGCTCGTGTCCACCTCTTCCGTCCTCTGTGGAGCTGAAGGGTCTCCCTTCTTGTCATAGCTCCTCCGGAGCAGGAGAATAAGGCCCTGTGTTCTGCAGTCCTTACATCTCTCTTTCACAAGTTAAACAACTTCCAACTCCTTTGTCCCCTTTGCTCATTTCTGCTTTTGATTTGCTGCAGTTTTACTTTATTGCTCTTAAAATTCAGAGAGCAAAGCGCGGCGTGAAGTCCTGTCAGCGAGCCTGATCTCCGCTGTGTCCCGAAGCCCGTGGCCTGCTCCCTGGTGATCCCGTGTCACCCCTGTTCGTCCTGGCCACACGGATGCTCCCTCTGTCAATACTGGGGTGGCATTGGCCATCACACCCTGCTTCTGAGACCCAGTGATCCCCGAGGTTTCATCTGCTCTGCTGTCTCCCACCTGGAGATGCATAAAATCGCTTGTATTCAGTCCCTAAAAGCATGTTATCCATGTCATTACTGAAAGACACCTTATTATTCATCAAACGTCTGTCTCACTTAACTAGGTTACGTTGACTTCTATTCCTGGCATTTGCAGGAGCCTAAGGAAAGGCCTCACGGCCCCTTCCGGCCTGGTGGAAGCTTCTAGACAGCAGATCTCCGGGGCCTCAGGAAACAACCTCTAGCCAGTGCCCATCACCCCCGGTCTGCGCTGCTTGGGGCCTTTGTCTCCCGAGCTAGAGGTTCTGGGGACATTCCCAGAGCATCACCAATAATGATGAGAGAGTAGACTCTTCTCCAAGGTCGCCTGACCTGCCACCCAGCCTTGTGGCCTGCCACTCCCCACTCCCCACCTCGAGCCTTGTCAGGCTATGCTGGTTTCCTCGCTCTTCTCTAAACCCCGGGAGCGGCATTCCAGGCTAGTTGCGGGCCCTGTCTAGAACCCTCTTCCTCCTCCTTCCCGCTCATTTCTAGCCTTCTACCAGCCACACTCCTTCCTCACGTTCCTGCCCCTCAATGTGCCCTGAGCAAGGGGGCTGTGGATGCGATGTGAGCTTCTTCCTGCTGGCACCCTCCCCCCTCCGCTGTGTCCCCTCTGTTCCCATGTCAACCCCCCGGACCCTCCCCATCCAGGAGAACATTCGGTGTTGCTCCAAATGCTCTGGGTTGCCCACACTCTCGAAATAGGCTCGGTGAGATGAGGAACTGGATTTTTTATTTTATTGAATTTCAGCTAATGTAAAAGCCACATAAATGAGCTAAATTAGAAGCTCATTGAGGAAATGGACTTCCTGCTCCCCATCTGGTATATTCCCCGGGCAAACAGCCGGGACTCGGGAATGAATGAATGAATGAATGAATGAATGAATGAACACAGAGGCAGGCAGCCCTATGACAAACCCCCCGCTCTCATGCAGCCGCCTCTGCCCCTCTTCTTCCTGCCACCGTGCTGCCCCCTTTGCTCCCTTTCCCTCCTGCCCCCACCCCCCCATCACCCCTTAGGTGCAGCTGTGGTTACATGTCTCTCCTGCTCTCCCTTCTCAAAGCTGTGGGAACGCTGCGTTACAGGATGCCTTGTGCCCCACAACCCGTATTCATATGCTGAAGTCCTACAGCCCAGTGATTTCCAAATTGGGTCTTGGCAGATGTCGTTAGCTAAGCTGAGATAAGGCCAAACTGGATGGGGTGGTCCCCTAATCCAATCCAGTGACCTTATAAAAGGGGAAGTTCGGACCTCGCCGGACACGCAGAGGAAACACCACGGGGCAGATTAAGGCAGAGATCACCGTGATGTTTCTACAAGCCGTGGACCACCAAAGATGACCAGCAATTCCCCAGAAGCCAGGGGGAAATACCTGCACCTTGTCCCCCTCACAGCCCTCAGAAGAAACCAAACCTGCCAACGCCTCGATCTCAGATGTCTCGCCTCCAGAACTGTGAGACAATACATTTCTTTTGTTTTAAGCCCCTCTGTGGTGGTACTTTGTTATGGCAACACTGGGAAACCAATCTATATTCCAGCTCACTTTTTTGATATAAAGGGATAAATTGGGACAGAGAGAGAGAAATCGCGTGTCCTCTAGGAGCCTTCTAGGTTGAGAGGTCTATTGTATTGGGTTAGGGTATTTTCCAGGATGCTCTGACTTCACATTTTCTGTCCTAATTTTCCTTCTGGATACACATAATTCTTACCTTCCAAGCTCCACTACCCCATTATTTCTTAGATCAGAAAACACAGGCCCAGTATTAACAATCATCAACAAAGATATTAGAAAATCTCTATTCCAGGATGCCAGGGGCTCGCAAAGCATATTAAAAAGACGTTGCCCCTATCTTCTGGGACACTGAGTCTAGGCCAGCATGTGGATACTATCATGCCATTTATTTTAATCTGCTGATTTGTTCAAGGATAGTTATTGAGCACATGGTCTGCATTATGGGCTGTGAGAGAGTCATCTCAAGCTTAAGAATTAGCAAGGAGAATGGCATATAAAGGAGATTGATATAACGTCGTATTTCAGGACCTGCTGTCTCCAGGGGAACACTGGGTTAAAAGGGCCATTTGCGAGCACAGGGCAGTGACTAGGCAGGAGTCTCGGGCATCCATCTCCCTTCCCCACCCCTGAGGGCTCGCACCTGCGGCGGGCCTGTCGCTTCAGCCCCATTAGGACTCGGCAGGTGGCCCACCTCAGCCAGACTCTCCCGCGACTTAGAAGGCAAATGGAGAAAAATGCGTCTCTCTGGCTAAACGGAGCCCTCTTCACCAGGCCCCCAAGCCAACTACTGGGTTCTGGCAGAGCGTGGCTCTCAGTGCCATACTCGGGTAAGCACAATCACCAGGAGTTGGGTCGTTCTCAGCCTTGCCCTCATCCAAAAGAGAGCTGCTCCAGCAAACCAGAAATGAAAGGAGGCGCATGCTGCGCACCAGCTGACAGCCTTTATAAGACAAAATGGCAAGAGCCACGGCTGCTCCTTTTGCTCCGGAGATGCTCCGTTCAAACAACTCTCCAGGTGCCCTCCTAGCGTTTCCTGTGGACCCCAGCTGCCCTGGGCTCTGTTTGTGCCCTTGACGAGAGGCTCGGGCTCGGGCAGCCTCGCCACTTGTAAACTGGCCACTTGGTCAGCTCCCTCCCTGCCTTCTCTGCAAGACCTGGGCACTCTGTCCTCTTGGCAAAAGCTAATCCCACCTGTGGGATTTTCACTTATCTCTGTAAAGGGGGGTTGGGGAGGCAAAGCAAGTCAGTATTTAAAACTAAAGCCAAAAAGCTTAACCTCCTCTTGGGAAAGAGTTCTCCTCCTGGGACTGGCTTTGTTGTGCCAAGTTCAGGAAGGAAAAGCAAACGCAAGAATAAAAGCACCAGGCTGCAGCCGCCCGGGGCTAATGAAGTGGAGGCAGGACTGCACCTGCCAACTCTATGGGGCAGGACCTGAGAAGGGGGTAAAAGGGTGTGGCTATTGTCGCCCACCGAGAGGCAGAAATCCAGGGCTCCCTGGTGCCCCGAGTTGGAGCTAATCTGAGACAGACTGCCTTGTTTTATTGGAGCCCGACTTCCGCTCCCCCTCCCCGATTTGGAGATCATTCTACCTTGCACTCACGACCCTTTAGATTCTTCATTAACTGACGGTGATTAAATACCTTGACATCAAAAACTGCTAGAATAAACAGCACCTCTCGTGTGGAGAGGTCACAGCTCTGGCCTGGATGTCTGGATCGTAATTCAAGCCTCGCCACTAATTTTAGTGTGTGGCCTCGATCTTCCTGTTTCCCTGTGATGCGGGCGTCTGACTAAACCTGCCCTATGATTTCCTGCTCTTTGTGTGACGGGCTGATGGCGGCACAGCTCCTTAGTGTGGGCGCTCCAGCCCCGATCCTTCGCTTAGGCCCCTTCCTCCGGCCGCGGGGCCCTTCCCCGCTCTCAGGCCCCCAGCTCCCCCTCATCTCTTCTGGTTTGCTCATCCTGCGCCTCAGGTCTCAGCAGGGACGCCGTGTCCCCACTCAGCACACCCTGCCTGCCACCAGCCTGCACTGAGTCCCTCTGCTCCGTGGTCCGCGTCCTCCCCACGACACTGCGTGTGCCTCCTTCTGCAGGCTCCGCAGGCAGGGCAGAAACTGTCACTCAGTTTCCCCCAA
Organism: Neomonachus schauinslandi; assembly: GCF_002201575.2. Lineage (NCBI taxonomy): Eukaryota > Metazoa > Chordata > Mammalia > Carnivora > Phocidae > Neomonachus > Neomonachus schauinslandi. Next base: position 14,222,539 of record NC_058404.1, read on the forward strand.
CAGCCACAACATTGCTGGCGCAGAGGAGGTTCCCAGTGATGAAGAAGTGCAAAGGGCTTGCATCATGACTGCTAGAAAGAGGTTACCCAACGCAGGACTAAGCCTTTCCTTTATTTCACGAGTCTTCAAAGAAACCAAAGCCCACAGGGTCTTTTCAGTGGACGTGGATTGCTTTCAGGGAGTCCGTTTCTAGGTTCTCAGCTTCCTAAACTTGATGCGTCCCAGGCTGTGCCCGCCCATATTATACGGGCTTTCCCTGCTCCTTCCCCTCACACAATTGTCCTCGCTGTGAGCAAAAGTAAGGCTTCGCTGTCTCTCTCTCTCTGTCAAATAAATAAATACAATCTTTAAAAAAAATAAATTAAGTAAGGCTTTCCTTTCAGTTATTCTGGATTGCCCTGGAGTGTATACACCTCCAGGACACCAAAAAAGGGGACAATTGTAGAATACGCTGTTTCCGAGGACACCCGGGGGCACAGTAAAGAGAGTTTGAGACAGACTTTGAAGGGAGCAGCTCCCCCCGGGGCAAGGACCCCTGGCAACAGCCTCACACTTCCACCCGCCATCCGTCTCCACCTACCGTCTATACCGCCCGCCTCTCTCTGAGTCCTGGCCACGTCAGGATTCGAATTCAGAACTGAGATGGTCATCAATAATAATAAGTGTGATTTACCTGATTGGTGTGACACCGAGGACGGGCTTTGTCATTCAGTTACATGAACTGGATGAGCTAAAATGTGCAACTCCAAGGTTTTAACAAAATAGGTCTTTAGGCCAGGTAGACAATACACAAGATGCAGGAAAATAAATCTTTCAGAACAATTTAAACATATCATGAAAATTTGGAGCTGTTTATCTAAAAATGTGTATCCCCAAAAGAGATTACATAGTGTTTCAAAAATCTTTGATTACATCAACATGGATGGGACTGGAGGAGATTATGCTAAGTGAAATAAGTCAAGCAGAGAAAGTCAATTATCATATGGTTTCACTTATTTGTGGAACATAAGGAATAGCATGGAGGACATTAGGAGACGGAAGGGAAAAATGAAGGGGGGTAAATCGGAAGGGGAGATGAACCATGAGAGACTATGGGCTCTGAGAAACAAACAGGGTTTTAGAGGGGAGGAGGGGGCGGGGATTGGTTAGCCCGGGGATGGGTATTAAGGAGGGCACGTACGGCATGGAGCACTGGGTGTTATACGAAAACAGTGGATCGTGGATCACCACATCAAAAACTAATGATGTATTGTATGGTGACTAACATAACACAATAAAATTTTAAAAAATAAAATAAAATAAAATGTTTAAATAAATAAATAAATAAAAATCTCTGAGGGGCTCTACAGGCAAAAAGGTTGAGGCCACTGCCTGATTTCCCGGACAAGGGGCTCGAGAGGGCAGAAGGAGCCCACACCCCAGGTGTCTGGGACCAGGAGGAACCATGCGCAGCCGAAAGCCCAGGAGGATACACTGGCGAGAGGCGCACAGTAGGGCGGGACACCCTGTTACTGAGAGATTATCTAACACGCACCCCGTGGGTCCTCCTCCCTCCCACCTTCTGCCTCTTTTGTATTTCCAAGACATTTCTTTGGATTTCCTATTGTGTTTACAGAACCAAGAGAAGTAAAAGGCTTTTTTTTTTTAAAGGAAAGGTATACAAGTATCAAATCATGATGTTGTGCATCTGAAACTAATACAATGTCCATTACACCTCAATTCAAGATTGTTTTTAAAAAGAAGGTGACCAAAAGACTGAGGAAGGAATTCTGAGACTGCACAGAAGATGAACAAGAGCAATCAAAGTGATTGGGAAATTAAAAGAACTAAAAAGGCAAAAAAGAAAAAAGAAAGAAAGAAAACAAAAACCAAGAACAACAATCATCAATTACTGTTTCCCTAAAGAATCTTGAGGGGAAAAAAGCTAGGCTTTCCCTTTTCTGAAAGGAAGTCCATGAATTCAGGGGGACCCCTCAACTTGGGCAGGAAAACCATCTTTCTTGTCACTAGCCCCCAGCTGCAACTCACCATTTCCTTTCACGACAAATCTGGGCCCTGAGCCACGGGAGTATTGACAGTTGCTATGATTCGATCCCAACACAAATCACAGACACGTTCATATTCCGTTGTGAGTTGCTACAGATATCTTGAAATATTATTTATCCTTCTCATGACCTCAAAATGATGGTGGTTTTTAAACCTGTGCTGGATCTTATCTAACTCATTAATTAAAAACCAGTATTTACTCTATCACAAAAGAGTTGTAAAAAATATTTTGGTAACTGTCTATCCATATGACTGGTTTCCTTTGTAATCCCGTGGATTTTATTTTATGCATTTAAAAATATTATTCTGAAAAAGGGTCCACAGGCTGCCAGAGGGGTGCCTTGGCCCCCCAAAATGTTGAATAGCTCCTGCTTTAAAACCACGCTCCAAAAAAAGAAAAAAAAAAAAAAACACCACTTTTTAGTGTTTATGGTGACAGCAGGCTGCAGTGGCTCAGGAGGGACACAAAGTAGCAGCCACACTGGAGAAATGGCGTGAGGACAGGCCGAGGGACCCCGAGGGACCTGCTGGTCACACTCTGGGTCTCAGTGCACGAAAAGCCTTTCCTGTGTTTAGCACATGGACCAGTTCAAACCTGGTGACTAAGCACCCAGTGCCCCGTGTTCTTCTAACACATATTCGAGACCTGGAAAAGCCACTGGAGAAAAGTCATCTCAGGACTCCTGGTTTCCCGCAAAAATCTCAAGTGCTGCTTGGCTTTCGATCCCAGCAAGGACCTAGGATGGCAAAAGTCGAGCTTGAATCCCATGCCACAGCCTCGCTCCAGCTTTTGCTGGGTTCAGTGTCTGAGATCACCACAGAAGACAGACACCAACCTCACTCCGAGTTCATACCAGTAAGGAAGCCAGAAAGAAGAGTATCCGGAAGTCAGACTGCCCTGAGACTGAGAAACTGGATTAAAATAATTCAGTGAAGGGGCATGCAACTCCTGATCTCGGGGTTCTGAGTTTGAGCCCCACATTGGGCGGAGATATTACTAAAAAAATAAATAAATAAAATTTAAAAAAATAATAGTTCAGTGTAGCCGGCAGCATGAACTACCTGCTAGAACAGTAATTTTATTCCCACCATTTCCCACCCAGAGGAAACAAGGAAACTCATTTTTTCTGGACAAGGGGGACAAGGGGAAGCCATTTTTCTTGGGAAAGTGGGGGAGTGATGGGAAGAGAATGAACTTGGAGGTCAGAGCTGCGTTTGACTTGGGGCCCAGGGAGAGCTAATAAACATTTCCGTGCCCCAGTCTCCTCGTCTATAAAATAATGCTGACCTGCCAGGTTGCAGGAGGACAGGAAGGCCCACCAATCTCGTGCTCTTTCCTTCTTTCATAATAAAATAGAGAAATTCTTCCCCAAGAAAGGCAGCAGGGCGTATTTCCTCAAGAGAAGGCTACAAAATTAGTAAAATCGTATGCTTTTTAGAACAAAGCCAGTCTTTCTTCTCTTCAGAGCAAAAATTCTGTTAAACAAGCCGGTGTTCAGCAGGGTTCTCCCCTGGGCTTCAGAAACCGGGAGGGGTGGAGGGGCAGGCTGCCCAGGAGGGAAACTGAGGCTCAGGGCTCCATGCGCACTTGACAGCCGCGGATTGAAGAGTCCGGGATTGACTTGTTGATTGGTGCCAGAAGTGCGTCCCCCCTCAGATTAAAGCACCCACAGATTAAAGCACCACAATTTTGCCAGGTTTTGATCTCTGTTGGCAAACAATGATATGTTTTTAATCATTCATTTATGAATTCAGTTTTCTTACTTTCCTTTCAAAGTCCAAATTCACAGTAAAATACTTGAAAAGCCTTTTGGCTTCTTTTTGTTTGTTTATTTTTCTCTTTCCATTCAAATGAAAATAACATTCACCCATCCCAGTAATAGCTCACATCCGAGAGTGCTTTATGCTTTTCAGAATGGTTTTGCGTTCAGAGCCTCTGACGGGCGTCTGAGTTGCTCTCAGCTCAACTGTCCCTAACCTGGTTACACACTTCCGTGAGCCAACACAGCGCCCTGGATATCGCCAAACCCAACTCATCCTTGACATTGCCGCTCCTTCCCAAGTGTCTCTGGTGGTGCTCTTTTATTTGTAATACTTTTGCCAGCAAACATCAACAGTCCCCTTGAACCCTTTCGGGATTGGCCTTCGGTCAGCTCATCTTTGATTTTCATATTCATACATCACTCGGAAACAAAGCTTTGCTACCCTATGGAAACCACAGTCTTCACCCTCTATGTGAAGCGAGCCCTGGGCTTATTCACAGGGAGCTGCGAGATGGCTCTGTGGTCTTCTGGAAACTGGTGCTTGGCTCTGGAGCTGTTTCTTCTCATCGTGGCCTCATTGTGTGGTTATTTCCTATGTTTCTCTCTTTTTACAAATGTAAGAGCTTTAGTGAGATACAGTCGCATACCACACAACTCGCCTATTTGAAGCGTCCAATTCCGTGCCTCGGAGTATATTCACAGAGTAGTGCAAACATCCCTGCCATCAATTTTCGTACATCTTCATCACTGTTTCATCACTCCAGAAAGAACTCCATACCCACTAGCAGTCACTCCCTGTTTCCTCCCAACCCAGCCCCCCCGACCCCCACCCCAGCAACCGCTAATCTATTTCTGTCTGTAGATTTGCCTATTTTGGACATTCGTAACAATGGACTCCTACAATATGTGGTCTTCTGTAACTGGCTTCTTTCACTTAGCATAGTGTTTTCAAGGTTTATCCATATTATAGCATGGATCAATACTTAATTTCTTTTTATTGCTGAATCGTATTATATGGGGAGACTGCATTTTATTTATCCATTCAACCAGTTGATGGACATTGGGTTGTTTCCACTTTGGGGCTATTGTGTATAATGCTGCTCTGAACATTCATGCACACGCTTTCGTGTGGACACATGTTTTCCTTTCTCTTGGGTACTTACCCAGAAATAGAATTGCTGGGTTATTTCCAATGTTTTTAAGAATCATGCTACTCTTTCGCCCCATTACTCATTTAATTCTTTTCAGGCTTTTATTAAACAAGTATCCAGAGGTGTTTATGAGGTTGTTAATTAGCAGTAGCAACAATAAACCCCGAATTTTCAATGTTATAACATTCTCAACATTTACTACTCACTCACATAACAGTCTAATGTGGGTGCTCCTGGTCAGCAGCCAGTTGCCCCGTGAAGTCACTCAGTGTCCCAGGCTCCTTGTATCTTGTGGCTCAAACATCCCCTCCGCTTCAAGCTAAAGAAAAGGGGTCAGGGGGCATGGAGAAGGAACATCTGCTTCTAAAAACCACTATTTCAGGTTTTTCCATTGATGAGAACTAGTCCCATAACTCCATCCCAATGCAAGTGGCACTGGGAGAGAGGTCTCCAGCGGGGCAGCTGCTGGTTCTCAGAAACAGCTTTGTGCTGTGACAGAAGGAGCATGAACTATTGGTGGTCAGCTGACAGACTGCCACACCGGGGTTCAGGAAAGGCTATTTGTTGGCAGCCAGAGGGCACAGGGCAAAAGATTTGAGCCAGGATCTCAACAAGGTCAAGAAAGGGGATTTCTCTCTCTCTCAATCTCTCTGCCCATTGCATCTTCTTAGAAGGGAGTTGTGCCTGTGTTCAATGAGACACTGAAATAGGAGCAGGAATTGTTAAACATAGGAAGCTAGCTGCCATGAATGCACCCCCATATGGAGAGGTCAGCCATGAACTTCTAGGTGCCTGGCATTCATTTAAATGGTCTTCTGCTGGGAGCACTATAGACCCCTCTGTCTTCTGGTAGGACTGTCCAGGGAGGGGTCCCACCGCCTCTGGCCAGAGGATGGATCATTGACCCAAAGTAGACCAGGTTAACCCTTCTCCATGGAACTGGAACCTTCAGCAATGTGACACAAAAACGGACACCCCCTGAGGGTGGGATCCTGAGGAGGTATTGTGCATTCTTTTCTTCTTGGATTCCTGAATGGTGCTGAGATCCTGGTGTTTTGGGAGCCTTGTGTGTCAGCTCTGACTCTGTCGTTTGCTCTGTAGCCCTACAATAAGGCTTGTTAACTAAATCAGAGTTGTTTCTTGTCGCTGGCAACAAAGAATCCCAACCAATACTCTACCAGAGGCAGAAGCCTGAGGCTCATTCCAACATCCTTTCAACGTTCTGCATTCAAGTCCTATTGATTCTGTGTCTTACGGAGTGCTCAGATCTGTCTCTTTGCTAATAGAACCTCCATGGCTGATGTTGAGGTTCCCACCATTGTCCACCTGAACTTCACAAAACCCCCTAACTACTACCTTCCTGTCCCCATGGAAACTTTTCTAACATGCAAGTAAGGGTTTAAAAAATGACAATACCACCATCAATGCAGTGAAATGATGCATTCATATATTACTAGTGGGGTTGTAATTTTTATAACCTTTTTGAAAGGCAATTTGGCCATATGTATTGAGAGCCATTTAAAAAAATAATACATCCTCTGACCCAACACTTTCACTTGCAAGAATCTTTTTCCTAAAGAAACAGAGAGATATAGATGTATGCATGACAGTGTTCTCTGAATCATTCATCCATCCGTTTATTCAACCATAATATTGAATGCCCACTCTATGCCAGCCACTATTAGTATTACTTTTAATAACAAAAAAGAATTGTTCAGTTAGTGGAAATCAGTTATGGTTGTATGATAGAATTAAAAAAAGAACACTATATAGTCATTAAATACCATATTTTTAGAAGAATAATGACATGGGAAATTCACAGTAAAGGAAAAAAACCCAGTTCCAAAATAGTGTATAAAGTATAATCTCAAGTTTGAAGAGAGAAACACACACACACACACACACACACACACACACACACACACACACAGTACCCACCAAAATGTTAACAATGGCTATTTCTAGGAAGTGAGATTATGAGTGATTTTTTTTTTTGGTCCATGTTTTTATATATTTCCAATTATTAACAATAAACAGGGAAAATTACTGCAAAAATTACTTAAAAAGCAATAAGCAAATATGATCATGCTCCCATTCTATATAAAACCCATCAACAGTTCTCCCCCTGCAGAGTAAATGATACAGAATTAGCTCTTCCAATGTCTCCAAGCCCCCCACCTGTCCCATTTCAGCTCACCCACCACTGCAGGGCACACCATGACCTTTCACACCTCGGGGCCTTCCCTACATCCCCACCCCTTTGGTCCCTTTTCCTGCACTGCCTCTGTGTCTTTGCTCATTCAACAAACACTCATGGGGGGCCATTCCTGGGCCAGCCTCTGTCTTAGGCACTAAGAATATAATGGTAAAGGAGTGCCTGGCTGGCTCAGTCAGTTAAGCATCCAACTCTCGGTTTCGGCTCAGGTCATGATCTCCAGGTTGTGAGATCGAGCCCCGCATCAGGCTCCATGATCAGCAAAGAGTCTGCTTGAGATTCTTCTCTCTCCCTGTCCCTCTGACCCTCCCCCTGCTAGCGTGCTCTCTCTTTCTCTCTCTCTCTCCCTCTCTCATAAATAAATAAAATCTTTAAAAGGAAAAAAAAGACTGAAATCAAGGTGTCAGCAGGACTGGTTCCTTCTGGAGGCTCCAGGCAGGAGTCCATTTCCCTGCACTTTTTAGCATCTACTGGTGACCAGTGGCCTCCCATGTTCTAGTGGATTCCTCCATTTCCAAAGCCAGCTGGGCAGCATGTTCTCTTGTCTTTGAACATCTGTGTATCTGTGTCCCTCTGACAAGGACTCTTGTGATTGCATCTGACACACCCAGATAATCCAGGATCATCTCCCCATCTCAAGATCCTTACTTTAATCACAGCGGCAAAGTCTGTTTTGCCATATGAGCTAAATAGTCACATGAACATTTTGGGGGGCCAGTACTCAGCCTAACATATGTGGTGTGTCGTATGTGTTGAATGCTATGGAAAACAAAAAAAATAAATAAAAGGCTGAAAGTGCTGTGGAGGAAAGGTAATGAGTTTGCTCTTTATAGGGGGGAGTCAGGCACAGCCTCACTCATCAGGTGAGGTTCGCGCACAGACCCCAAGACTCTTGGCATGCCCGTGGTTGTCCTGGCAAAAAAACATTCATTTTCCAAGAACTCGTTCAAGGATCCCTCCTCTGGAAACCAGAGGTCGATGACTCCATCGACCACCTCCCTGGTGGGTTAGTGTGACCAAGGGTATTTCCATATGTCCCACTATCATAACGCTTGGCATCCTGGGTGATCATTTTTGGGCTTTCCCTAACAGCTTCTTTATGAGCTTCTTTAGGGCAGAGTCAATGTACTGTGACCGTCCTCCCCCACCTCCATTCAGCACAGCACTAGGCACAGATGTCCACTGAATGAGTGTAGAGCAGGTGAAGAAATGAGAGAGAACTCGACTTGGAATCAAATGTGACCCCCAATTCTGCTGCCCCCCCCCCAGCAGCCCATGGCAAGTTATGACACCTCCCCATCTCTCTCTTCTCATCTGTGAATGAGATGACAATGTCACCTGCTTTCCAGGATGAATCCGGGAATCCAGTGAGGACGAAGTATGTAAAACTTCTAGTGATTGGCTTGAAGGAGTCCCATTAAATTATATAAAAGCTGTGTCGTAAAACTGGAGGCGAAGAGCAGCCAAGGGAAAAGTACATTTTGACAACTTGTGACCAGTTGCTTGAACTTAAGCTGAGGCTCTAAGCTGAGCGCAGACACTTCCCTCCCCGGCCTAAGCAGGAACCTGGTCTCATGTTGTATCTCCCATGGGGCCTAGAACATACTTGTTCAGCCCACCGAGTATGGAAGGTGCTGCCCGTGTGCCAGGAACTGTGCTAGCTGCGGAGAGTACACAGTTGACCTGAGAGACAGACCCATTTCCTGGCTCACAAACAGGACATGCACTAACTAGCACAGAAGCCAGACTCCGAGGCTCAGGAGACTCCTGCGCCTGGAGGGCCTGTGCTTTGGGCGGTATGGGGATGTTACTGGCCTCCGAAAATGCCTCGGCCAGAAGTCCTGCATTTCCAGCTTTGGTGCAATTTTGAGAAAAGACAGAACTTTCTTAAGACACTCCGGATTTTTCCATGCAGGTTTCTGTTGACAGCAATCCCACTTTGCATCTGTGAAATTTGCTAATGCACAGTTCTGTTCTAATGCATCGTAAGGCATTGTATGACATTCGTGCAGCGCTGTTAAAGAACATGCTTACAGCTGGGAGAATGAACAACAAGCCAGGAAGAGCGTGGGGCAGGCTCTCAGGAAAGTTCCATCTTCTCCTCACTTAGCGCTGTTAACCACCGTGCTTGGGGTTCCCTGACTCCAAGATGCTATCGGGGCTGCCCTTTGTGAGAGAACGTGCATCCCCCCCACCCCTTGCAGCTCTCTCTGGGCTCTGAGATGGAGGTTGAGGGAATGCCGAGTTTCTCTGCCCTTCCACAAGGTAAGAAGGTAAGGGGGGCTCCGGGTGTCTCCCGCTTCCCTCCCTGGGAAAGGTAACACGAGAGAGCCTTCTCTGACTGCCTCTGTGTGGACACTGTCCTCTTGGGCAGTTGTGTTCCAAGATCATTGTATCATTGGCACTCCTTCCCCAGATGGCCAGAGAAAGGCCACTGGCAGAGCTGAGGCACGTGCACCTCGCCCTTTGCAGGGGAGGTGACCTCAGTGGCCCTCCAATCCAGCCACCGGTCCAGTGGCCGTGGTGATGAAGGTGGGTCCTGGGGACACTGACAGATCTGCACAGTAGGGCGTTCCTGGTCTTGCCCAGATCGTTCGGGGCTCCCTCTCCACCTGCACGACGCACCTGAGCTCAGATTTGTGCCTTACTTGCTACCCTCTCTCTCCTTTGCCTGGGATCAGCATCTTCTCTGCGATACTGCTTAGATTTTCTTTCCTGCCCATGGGTACCGGCCCCTGGCTGGGGTTCAACAAGAATGATGGGAAAGGGCAAATGGCCATAGGGTCTGCGAGGACCAATCTGGCTTATTTAGAAATTTAAATTTGGTTTTAAGTCATAAAAGGACTATAAAAACCTTACACTAAATAAGGAAAACTATCCCATTCGGGGGCCTAATCCCGGCCCCGTTCTGCTCGGCTTCTCTCCCTCATTACACTTGTATAATACAGTATGGTTTCTACTGAGTCTTTCCTTCCTGTTTTTACACTTATTCTTGCTTCACTGACTTTATTATCGGCAGATTTTTGCAGCATTTTTTTTAACACAGCCATAAATACTATTCAGTTCAACAAATGCATACAAATGGTTTCCATTAGAATTTTAATCTACTCTCAAAATGAAAGAAAAGCTTAATATAAATCTTTTTAAATTACCAGAACATAAATTCAGACAGGGACAGCTCCACCTAGACTACACACAAGGGGTCACATCCTGCTGTCCTCACTCATAAATTAATTGAGGTCTCTTGCCGCTGTAAACGAACAGTGCATCCTGGAAAGATCATATCTGTCAAGATTGCAGATTGGTTTCCCTCAGACTTTGTAAAAGTCACAGCTTACAATACCTTCATTATGCCGATGAGAATGGCTGTCTCCCCAACTGGAAAGAAATAGGTGTTTTGTTCTGTTGGACCAAGATTTACAGAAAGCAATTTTCCTCCATGCAGGAGATATGACAAACCTGCTGGAAAAAAAAAAATGTCATTTCACAACTTCTTCCATTCCATCACCTTTTTTACTGCTCGATGTAGATTCTCTCCCCTGTGCGAACGGGCTGATGACATTTAACGGCTAAGTGAGGTATTCACCGGTGAGTGGAGGCACCTTTCCGAGGGACTAAGTCACAGAGCTGGCGTTCCCTCCTGTGTCCCCTCCCAGAGGCTGTCTGGAGATGCCCCAGCACCCGCCAGTGCCAGGGAGTGAACCCCAGAGCCCCTCGAGCCCTCAGACCAACTTGAACTTGAGAACTCGTGTGAGTCTCCACGGGCTTTTGCAAACTGCAAGGTTGGCTCAGTTTTCCTCCTGTTGGCTGAGCCCAAGAACCACCCCACAGCCCTCTGTCCTTGGCCACGGGCAGCACGCTCTCTCCGGAGGACACCTGAAGGGCAGAGATTGGGCTTAGGTTTTTTTCCATTTCCTCGTGTCATAACCTAATGCTGTGGGAGCAGAGCTTCTGCATATTAAATTGCCTCTTAGCCACCGGGAAGGGGGTGGCGTGATCCGTGGAGAAAAAGCTCCTCATATAAATGTATGATGGCTGACACACACACACCCCCCCACGGAGGAGAAAGGGCAAGATGAGCTTGGAGACCGGAGGTCAGCAAACCCCGGGAAACGTCACTCTTTACAGTCACTTCGCTCTCCTTGAGTCAAGAGCCACTGTCCTGGGTTTCTGGCCCCCAGCATCCCCATCGCAGGCCTGTCACCGCCTGATCTTGGGGCCATGGCTGGCGACAAGGCCGAGGAAGTCTATGGGGGAGTGTAGGGAAGTGCTTTGTGTTCTGAGAGCTTCTCTGCAGTTCGGGTACCAGAGAGAAAGCTAAGGCAAAATTAAATCTCTCTCTTGCCAAGGAGGAGGGACTGGATCTTAGGCAGCAATCGTGCTACAGAGGAGGCTTCCTACCTGGGCAGCCACTTAGCTGCTCTGGGCAGGGAGGGCGCGGCCACTGAAAAGCTTAGTGGGGCGTCGCCTCTATGGGCTGGTGAGGTTTTTGCAAAATCTTTCTACAAATGATGATCTCTATCCACATAAAGTGGCATAATAGCCTCTTCGCTTTACTGAGTGGTGCTGGCTGTTCAAGTGCTTATTTCTTGATTCTTAGCCCATTTGCTTTCCATTAGCAGTAATTCCAAGCCTGCAAAACTCCAATTACCAAGTGATAATAGAAATGCTGCTCTGCCTCGAATTCTCTGGAGAGTGGGGGTCCAGAGCTGGCCCAGGTTCCATGCACAGCCCCATGACGATCATAGGGTTGCCATGAGAGCGAGACATCTGGCCAAGCCCTGGGTGGAAGGCCCCAGGGCGGTGGGGGCGCGGTATTCATAGCAGGTGTCTGCCCCGCAGGGTCCTAGGAAGCTGGGCGAAACAGGAAAGGTGCCCTTGACACAGTCCAAGGCACTGAGGCAGAGAAGTGGCATCTGGAGGGGCCGAGGCATAAAGCAGGATGCTGAACGTGTGCATCTTTGAATTCTCAAGTTGGGGGCAAGGATGTCCAGGGAGCAAGTGAGTGTGGAGAAAGACGGGGATACAGTCAGGTGGGGCAGCTCAGACCTACACCCAAACTGAGGAGAAATTTCACCCTCTCTGAGAGCTTCTCTGCAGTTCAGGTACCAGAGAGAACGCTAAGGCAAAATTAGCCCCTGGTGACTACACGGGGGGGGGGGAGCGGTAACTGGTTTTGTTTTTGTTCTTTATTGTGTTAAAACACACATAACATAAAATTTACCACCTTAATCATTTCTGAGTATGCAATTCAGTAGTACATTCACGTTACTGAATCCAATCTCCAGAACTTTCCATTTTGCAAAACTGAAATTCTGTATCTATTGAATCCCCACCCCCCCCCAGTCCCTAGTAACCACTTTCTACTTTCTGTCTCTATGACGTTTAACTACCCCAGATAGCTTCTATAAGGGCAGCCATACAGTATTTGTCCCTTAGTGACTGGCTTACTTCACCTAGCAAAATACTCTCAAGGTTCATCCGTTGTAACACACGTAAGGGTTTCCTTCCTTTTTAGGGCTGAATAATATTCCACTGTATATAAATATTCTACATTTTGTCTCTTCGTGATGGAGTCTTGGGTTGCTTCCATTTCTTGGCTATTGTGACAAGCACGTGTCTCTCTTTACAGAGGACACAAGTCAGACATTATAGCAGCACTCAGGGGAGTCCATCGGCCCCATCTGGTTCCTCCTGAAAAACTAGCACTCTCTTCTCCTAAGATTTCCTGCCCTTGGCACCAAGCTCCCTACACCCTGATCCACGCTGTCCTGACTTCTTACTTTCCATGGCTCCTATCTCTCCAAATGTCCCCATTCCCCCCCCCCTTCTCGCCTTCAAGAATCACTATCTTTTTTTCCACTTCTTCCTCAACCTTAAAACTACTCACCACCCTTAGCTTGTTTCACTCCCAAGCCCTTCTGCTGTATTTCACCAAGCACTGGCCTTGCCTCTCCCCGATTTTTTGTCAAATGTTCTCAACTGCAAGATCCTCTCCTAAATATACTAGAAAGGTAGACTTGTCTAACTTTTATCTATTTCATACCCAGGGACAGATCCCAACAGACAACAGAGTTTCTGGTGCTCCTGATATTTATTTCTGTGATTTAGGGTTTTTTTTTGTTCAGACATGTGTACACCTATCCACCTTGGAAAGCTCATAATTCTTGCCGCTGCCATCCTGCAAAAACACAGAGACCTTCTCACCTGAGCAAATTTCATCCTAACCGTGTGTCCTCCCTAACAATGAAAAGTAGCAAAGAAAGTGAGGAGCAGGTGCTCTCTCTCGCTGGCCCCTTCAAACCTTTTCTGAGTGGCTCCTCACTCAAATTGTTAATCATGGCACCAGCCACAATTTTTTTTTCAGATTTTTAAAAAAAATTAGCAGACTTAAGTGTTCAGAGCAGTTTTAGGTTTGCAGACAGTACGGAAAGTACCCACATTACCCTCTCAATTCTCTACCCCACACCCCCAGAAATTCTCCTATTATTAACATCTTGCATTAGTGTGGCGCATTTGTTACAACTGATGATCCAATACTGATATATTATTACGAACCGAAGTCTATAGTTTACCTTACGGCTCACTCTATGTTGTACATTCTATATGTTTTGACATATGTATAATGACATGTATCCCACAGTATCACATGGAATAGTTTCGCTGCCCTAAAAATCCCCTGTGCTCCACCTATTCGTCCCTCCCTCCCCTGGAACCCAGGCGGCAGCCATATTTAAAATCACTTTAGACCAATTTTCATGAGACTTTCTACTGGGAGTCTCTCATATGTTTGGCCTCATGTGTCCTTGCTTAAATCCAAAGGAAGGGAGGGGGCATTGATAGGATGCAGTGAACTCTAGTTCTCCTGCCAAGGTTTCTGCCCGAGAGGCCACACACCAGGAGATTGGAGCAGAAAGCTGATTTACAAATCCTTTCTTCTATGTCATTGAGAAAAAATAGTTCATTGCAAAAAAAAAAAAAAAAAGTGAGGCGGGTTATGTATTCTTCTGAAACACCATTCCAAAAGAATGTAATGAAATAAATGTTCATTACATGGACAATGGTTGTATTTAAGTTATTAGATGATCAGAATTTTTTTTTCTCCTACAGTTCTCAGTTGTGATCAGCTCTCTCCAGGCCTTCTTGGGACTGGGTCCTGAGTCCAAGAACTTCTGGCTTCCTTCCCCTGAGCAGCAGCTCCAAGACACACTGGCAGGTGTCTCTACCCTGCTGTCTTAGGACCAGTCCCAGCTCTGGGCTCCAAGTTTGGGTTACAGCCTGCCCGTTCCCAGTCCTGGCAATCAGGTTACCTGCCTGATAACCCAGCCCCTGGAGAACAGGTAGCCCTGCCTCGCTCGGGCAGTTCTCCTCTCCAGGCCCTGCCCTAGTGGCCGGGGCCCCGTCACCTGCTGACAACCTCTCCCCACTGCCCATTTAGATGGCCCGCTCCTGGGTGCCCCTCACTGGCTCCCGTGGGCCTCCAGTCATCCTCACTCTGGGCTTCTCCCCTCTCTTGCCCACTGTGTCTCGGACAATCGATGGCTCTCCCTACGTCCATCATCCCTGAACCCAATTACTGAGACTCCTCACTCACTATTTGATTCTAACTCCTCTGAGCCTATCTCAAAGCTCTAGCTGACCTGTCCCCGCCTCCAGCTGTCCCACTCCAGGACAAGATCTGAGGCCAGGGTCCAGAACTTCAGTCTGCCTCTGCTGTCATTGGCCTGACCTCAGTCAGCCCTACTCTAAGGTAAGAAAGCCTCTGAGGAACACAGCAGGGGCATCATTCATAGAGAAACCAGAGGGCGGTGCTCCCAGGAGCTGTACAACGGGGTGCCTGCCGGGTAGATGCCAAGCAGCCACCAAGGGTAGAATCATAAATACCTCTCTGGGAAGCACCTTGTGTATGGCAAGCAGAATCTCTTTACACCACCCCTCCCGCTATGACGTTTCCCCTCCGCCCTTGGAGGGGGAAAAGAGAGTCTGCCTGAACTACAGGGAGCGTTTCTGACCAAGACTTCCAGAGATAAGTTCATCCCTTCACTCCATTAGTCATTTAATACCTATTTGTTCAGGGACGCCTGGGTGGCTCAGTGAGTTAAGCATCTGCCTTCGGCTCAGGTCATGATCCCAGGGTCCTGGGAGGGAGCCTCACATGGGGCTCCCTGCTCAGCAGGGGGCCTGCTTCTCCCTCTGCCTGCCACTCCCCCTGCTTGTGCTCTCTGACAAATAAATAAAATCTTTTAAAAAAACCCAAAATGAAACAAAAACCTATTTATTCAGAACTGCTCCCCACCCAGGCCCTGTTCTACGCACTAGGGAGTCGACAGAGAAGAAGAGAGACTTTGCCCCTGCTGTCTTGGGGGGAGACAAGTAGAAAACAAAAAAAGCCAACAGACAGAATAATGAGGATGGAAGGCAACTGGGTGCTCTAGTAGAAACTGAGGGGTGGGGCTGCTGGGAGGGCAGGGAGGCAGGGTAGGCGTCTTGGAGGAGGAGGACTGAGCTAACTGCGGAGATGGGAAGGGCCGGGGAGGGAACTTCCGTCCAGGAAAGAGAAATAGCAAGTGCGGCAGCTTTGACCTGGGAAGGAGTGCTCAAGAAACAACACAGCAAGGCCGGAGCATCAAGACCAGGAGGGTAGAGGGGAGGTGGGACATGCAGCCATGATGGAAAGCCCTAGAGTGGCTCCCTCGTGCCTGCTTCAGCCGCAGAGCCAGCTTCAAGGCATGATACTTAGCCCAGTTTCCCCGCCAGGGCACTGGCCTCCGAGTTGGGAAGGCTGTATTCTTCTCCTGGTTCTACCTCTCAAACTGTGGAACCCCGGAGAAGCCCCTTAACTGCACACTCCTTTCCCACAAAGAAAAAGTGCGAGACCAGATGCTTGGAAACCCTAATACCCTCTGGGGACAACTGTGCCCCGCTGCTCAGCCCCCAGCGCGGATTCGGCAAACGGCGCTCTGTCCAGGCGCCCAGCTTGCATTTCGAGAGCCTCAGATCTCCCCTGCAAAGCTGCTGCCATTCCTGAGAGGGTGGAACCCTGCCAAGCGTAGTCCAGGGACACTAACTCACTTGGCCGGTGAGCAATGTCACCGTCGTGTCCAAGAGAGGACAGGCAGGAGGAGAGAGCAGACAGGCAGGAAGCCCACTCCCCGACAATGAGCCTCTTAAAGAGTCCTGACTGAGCAGGACTCTAAATTGAAACATCATCCCAGTTGGGCGGAGTGACTGCACTACAGCAGGCTGGCACATCAGACAGTAGGTAACATGGCTGCCCGCGCCAGAGGTTCCCGCTGACTTCCTAATTGGGCCAAAGCACCTCGAGAGTGTTCCGAGCCCAGAGTTCACCGCCAACCGCCGCCACTGGGGGCTGAAACAACTAATCCTTTACTCAACTAAACTGGGCTTCCAAGGCAGCATGTTGCCCTTCCCCGGAGGGGCCAGGGACTGACTCTCAAAATCTGCTCTGGCCTGGAGACCCACATCCGGGCTGCAAACCGGAAGGGGCGGGGCCTGGAGGTCGCGCCCGGGCCTCCACCCGCCTAGCCTGGGTGCTCTGCCCCTCTCTTCACACCGCCGCGGACGAGATTAACCTGAGTGTTCTGTGATGGGGGAGACACGCTCCACACTGAGTCCTTTCTGTAGCCACGCACCTAGCCCTCAGTACTGCTCTGAACTCAGGGTGCCGCTGCTGTTCGATGAAGAACCCTATACCGGGGAGGGAGGGGGCGTCCCTGTCCCAGTGCAGCTCAGTACCTCTTTCCTCTCTGCCACAAGCTGCAGCTGCATTTCCAACCCCAGCTCCTGCTTCCTCCCGCTTTTAAAGATAGTAGTAGTTGCTTCATCAAAATATGCCAGGGCGGATGGAGGTGCATCCGAGGGCTGCACAGAGCTGGAGTGACGCGCATGCGTATTTCAGGCAGGCACTTTCCTTACAGCTGGCGGCACCTTCCCCGGGGATATGGTATAGGGAGGTGAGCGGACACAGAGTCCTGGGCATCACTCTGTGAAATCTGGGGGCTAAAGGAGAGCTGCACTGTGGCCCCTTCCCCAGCCCGTGCTCCCCTCTCAGAAGCCAGCGCTGCGGGCGGGGGCACTCCATCAACTCCCTGCTTCCCCCCCCATTTCTGACTCCTCGACTAGGACGAAGGAATCAAGGTCACAAAGCATGCGGAGAACACGCTCACAGTATGGAGTTTCTTCTAAGTAATACTTTCCTGATTCATTTCATTAAGAAATTAAATAGTTGATCCATTTGAACTCTCATTAATAGATACTAAATGTTGCTTATAAAAATGCTAATAAATCATTAGGTTTTTAAAAAATTAACCACCAAATAGCTAACAAATTAAATTTGAATAATTAAGTCCGATATTCCTAGAGAGGGATCACAGGGGGTGGTACATTAGAGAACCTGTTTTTATTTTGTTTGGTTTTAAACAAAAGGAGCCCGTGCTGACTGCTGGCTCATGGCTCCCTGGCCCCCTTCCAGAAGGCCATGAGCATCTGCGAGGCAGCTGCCTGGGCGGGGGCTGCAGTTCGGAGGGTGGCCAGGCTACCTGGGCTGCGGGGCCGCGTCCGTGACCTCGGCCTCATTAGTCCTTGCTCTAACCAGCCGCGCTAATCAGCGCCAACATGTGTTATTCAAGTGTTGATGGCTCTGTTGCTTATCGCCTCTTCTCGGGCTGCCAGAGATAATTAAAAGCTCTAACTCTACCTCGAAGATGGCCAAATAAGACTCATCTGGAGTTAGAAAGAAACTATTGTCCCTACTCAGTGAAAAGGAAGCAGGAAAGAAGAAGGCCCCAGTAGGGGGACCGAGTTTTCATTAGAACTCAGAGCCCACCTTTCCAGTAGCCTGCCTGGGTGGCTGACAGGCTCCAGCGGAACCCTCCATCCTCTTGAAATACAATGCTGTTAACTTGATTCAATGCACTGTCTTTTATTAACATTTGAACACAGGGGCATTAAATAAGAAGAGAGTCTGTGATATTTTTTTTTTTAAGATTTTATTTATTTATTTGACAGAGAGAGACACAGCGAGAGAGGGAACACAAGCAGGGGGAGTTCGGGAGAGGGAGAAGCAGGCTTCCCGCTGAGCAGAGAGCCTGATGCGGAGCTCGATCCCAGGACCCTGGGATCAGGACCTGAGCCGAAGGCAGACGCTTAACGACTGAGCCACCCAGGTGCCCCTAGTCTGTGATATTCTAATTTGCAAAACCATAATGGACTGTTTCATTTGTTGAGCTGCAGCAAACCAAGCTAGCCTGGTATGTATCAAGGTTTGGTCTATTTTTTCTTCCCTTAAAGTGAAGATATTAATCATACCTTGCATACTCACTATGATATTAGAGGAGATAAAAATTATGGCGGGGGGCAGCTGGGGAGGATCAACTCTTAAAAAAAAAAAAAAATCTCAGACCATGTCACCAGGCCAAGAAATGCATAAATACAAAGGGCCAAGCCGACAGCGAACAGACAGTTCCAAGTGCCCGTCAGGCTGGCACCACACTGTCATCGAGGGCAGCAGTTCTCAAAGCATGGTCCTGCAGACTTTCAGGGGTTCCACACTGTCACAACTATTTTCATTATACTACTGACATGAAATGGGATTTGCCCTTTTCACTGTGTTGATATTTGCATGGATGAGACAAAGCAGTGGTGGGTAAAGTGCTGCTGAATCAAAGCGGGGTACCAACTTGTGCTCCTATGGATCATCACTACACACTGGGGACAGACACGAAGAAAGAAGAAAACAGGCCCATTTCACCTAAGAATGTCCTTGGTGATGCCTGAAAAAGGTATTATTTGCACTAAATCTTAACCCTTGAGTCTTTCTAACATTCCCTGGATGAGATGGGAATCGGGCACAAAGTACCTGTGGTGGTCAGTGATTGTCGCCAGGGAAAGCACATGCTCGGTTGTTTGAGTTGCAAGCCAAACTAGCCTCTTAGCTCATGGAACATGTTCACCAGAAAGACTGACAGACCACGGTTATCCAGGTTTGGGTATATGACAAAAGTTTTCTTGAAAATAAACAAAGTAAGCCTATCACTTTAAGGAAAATGAAATGATAAAACTCAAGCTTTGAAGATAAAATGAAATTAGAGTTTTGGAAAACTTGTTATCTGGCACTGTGAGCCAGATGAGTCCATTGACTGTTTCCCAATACTTAAAAGACTTTTCTAACAAGATCAGCTGTGATATTTATATAAGCGTGATTTGGGGATACGGTATAATGAAATGTATTAACATTTGGAAGATCTACCTAACTTAGTGAACCAGCATTCTCCAAATGACCAATGTTATATCATGCATCGGTAAAACATCAATTCAATGTAGAAGATAGACGACTGGATTTTAATGTAAGGTAACAGGAAATGTTCACTGATATGGTTTCGGATTTCACATAGCAACTCATCTTAAGAAAAGTACCATTTATCAAATTGTGGTGTGGTTATCAGAGAATATTTATGGGGTGCCTAGGTGGCTCAGTCAGTTAAATGTCTGCCTTCAGCTCAGGTCATGATCTCAGGTTCCTGGGATGGAGCCCTGCATCAGATTCTCTGCTCAGTGGCAAGTCTGCTTCTCCCTCTCCCTCCCACTCTGTGATCTCTCTCACTCTCTCTCAAAAAACCAAAGAAAATCTTTAAAAGACAAGAAAAATATTTACAATTTTCTGAAAAGGCTATTAAAATACTCCTCCCTTTTCCAGCTACATATCTATGAGTAGCTGGATTTTCTTCACATACTTCAACTAAAATATCACCAGACAGCAAGCACTCACAGAAATGAGAATCTGTTTTCTATTAAAACTCATTAAAAAAGTTGTAAGACAATGTTACTCTTTTCACTAAATACCATTTATTGTTTTGGAAAATAGTTTTTCAAAGCAGTATTTGTGTTAACATACAAAGGGTTTATTATTGTTATTTGAAATGAATTAAAACATTTTTAAAACTCGTTTTAATCTCTAACATGGTACATATCGATAGCTATAACCCACATAAACAAAAGTGCTTTGGGGTCAATTTTCTTTTTTTTAACAAGGAATAATCTAATTTTCTTCCCTTCTGATGAGAACTCTTAGGATATACTCTCTTAGCAACTTTCCTATATATCATACAGCAGTGTTACCTGTAGTTATCATGCTGTGCGTTATATCCTTAGTACTTCTTTATCTTGCCCGGTAGTTGTTTTTTTATCTTGCCTAATAAAGGGAGTGGAAAAGGGCCTTTTAAGAATGGAAAGGGGGGGGGGGGGGCGCCTGGGTGGCTCAGTCGTTAAGTCTGCCTTTGGCTCAGGTCATGATCCCAGGGTCCTGGGATCGAGCCCCGCATCGGGCTCCCTGCTCAATAGGAGGCCAGCTTCTCCCTCTCCCTCTGCCCCTCCCCCTGCTTGTGTTCCCTTTCTCGCTGTGTCTCTCTCTGTCAAAAAATAAATAAAATCTTAAAAAAAAAAAAATGGAAAGGGGCCTTAAGACCAAAAAGTTTGAAAACTGCTGCTTCTAAGGAATCTAAGACAGCAGGAGAAAAGGGCTCTCCGAAGATAAGCAGGGCCACCGCGCAAATGTTCCGGGTCAAAGAAGCTAAAGCCACACGAAACTAAATGGAATTACAACCTCTGGACTGGATCCTGTACTTCCGCGCTATAAAGAAAAATTTTAAGCCAACTGCCAAAATTGGAATGTGAATGGTAAAGTACTGTAACAGTGTTAAGTTTACTGAAGTCGATAAATATGCTATGGCTATAGACGAAGATATCCCCATTCTTAAGAAAGACACACAGTATTTAGGGTGCAAAGTCCATTATATAACTTGCCCTCAAATGGTGTGTGTGTGTGCACACGGGTGCACATGTGTTTTTTGTAGTTTTGCCCAACTAAGAAATGAAGAATTTTTTACACAGGAGTTTTGAAAGCACAAAGGTCCACAAAATTCCATGAAGCAGATGTCACTCTCCAACTAAGCAGATATTTTAACACCTACTATGTGAAAAACAGCTAAGTAAAGTGCGTAATTTGAGATGCAATTTCCCAAGCCAGGTGTATATTACAGCCAACGTCATTACTAACAGCCGCTACTAAGCCCCTTCTCCCTTGCAGCCTCCCCTACAGACCCTGGAACGCAAGTACTCGGCCAGCCTCCCCTTGCAGCCGAGGGTGGTCACGTGATCTGCGCGGGACCAATGAGACAGAAGCGAACGCCTGATGAGGCTGCCGAGGCTTCTGGGAAAGGCTCTGCTTTCCTTATAAAAGGACCCGCCCACCCCCACCTCCCATCTCCTTGTACTCGCGTCGCGTGGAGACGCCCGGAGCTTGACAAAACAAACCGAAAGCCATAATGCTAAGAAGAGCCAAGTGAAAATTTAAAAAGCCTAGGTCCTTGCTGAGCGGCTGAACCAACTCCACCAAACGCTTACCTCTGTTATTTCTTATTATGTGAGGAAAAAATACACTATTTGTTTAAGCCACTGAGAGTCAGGTGTTTGTTACTTACAGCCGCGCATACCACCGATGCTTGCTTATTCAGGAGAAAATGGGAAGAGGCAGGAGAATAAATAGAAAGGGTGTATACCGTGCACCACTGTGCAGAGAAAGCAATCCCATAACAAAATGCCCATTAAAAACGTGGGCGAGGGGCGCCTGGGTGGCTCAGTTGGTTAAGCGACTGCCTTCAGCTCAGGTCATGATCCTGGAGTCCCGGGATCGAGTCCCGCATCAGGCTCCCTGCTTGGCGGGGAGTCTGCTTCTCCCTCTGACCCTCCTCCCTCTCATGCTCTCTGTCTCTCATTCTCTCTCTCTCAAATAAATAAATAAAATCTTTAAAAAAAAAAAGTGGGCGAAATGGCATTTTTAACAATACCGAAGATGTAACAAGTTTCATTAACAAAAGTTAACATAAAGAACCCCTGCAACAGTAAGCATTCTATCGTGATTTAAGACCTAAAAAGGTCAAGACATCCTCTACTCAGATGGGTTTAAATGGAAACACCATCTCTGGGTGTTCTGCCAAGAGTGTATATTATTGCCAAATTCCTAATTCAAAACCATATATAAGAATGCTTTATCTGAAACACTGAAGTTAAAAATAAGACATTCAAATAGTAATCTCCCTTCTCTCTCAAAAGATATATGTGCCCATTAACCCTGGATGCTAACAGGAAGATTTCTTACACTCTATTTGACCATTTTTTTCAAGACATTCACAAGGAAATCAGTACAGAAAAAAATAATTTAGGAAGTTGGCTCCTGATCAGCTACTTCACTGAATTAAAGTGCAATGAGGTTCATAACTTTTAAATAGAAATATTAAACGTTTGTATTAAATACCTGTGTGTGAGGTACAGGGCAAACACGTGCGTGGGATGGGAGCCAGTGGGGCCCAAAGATACACAGGACACAGCACCTGCTCTAGTGGAGTTAATCATCTAGTTAGCGCAGTAAGAGAGCAATGCGGAAAGTTAAAGGAAGTGTTTTAATAACAGTTCTAGACAGTAGAAGAGATGTCATAAAACAGTGCATGATTCATTGCCAAAAAGATCATTGCTGACAATAACTGCTGCAGGATTTCAAAGAAAAAGGTCATTTTGAGCTGAGAAAGGCCTGGGGAGACTTTACAGAGAAGGAAGGATCCAGCTCACTCCGAGAGATGTAGAGGAGCCTGTGGGTGGGCAAAGGAAACACATCTTGGAAAGGCTGTTTTGTTTTTTAAATGTACGTATATACACATATACATGCACATATATATACACACATATACACATATATATACATAAACTCCTCCATCCAGGATGTTCAGGTGACTAGTGTAGGAAGGAAGGCACTCAGGGGCCCAAGTGGATGATGCCAGGTTCTAAAGAAACACTGGG
The DNA here is from genome assembly GCF_002201575.2 of Neomonachus schauinslandi. Lineage (NCBI taxonomy): Eukaryota > Metazoa > Chordata > Mammalia > Carnivora > Phocidae > Neomonachus > Neomonachus schauinslandi. Next base: position 14,245,584 of record NC_058404.1, read on the forward strand.
ACATTCAAGAGAAAATTTGGCCAAAAGCTGGAAAAAGTCCAAGTGTCCACCAACAAATGAATGGATAAACCAAATATGGTATACAGTGGAATATTACTCAGCCTTCAAAAGGAAAGTTCTGGCACATGCTACAACGTGGATGAACCCTGGAGGCATTACTGGCTAAGTGAAATAAGCCAGTCACAAAGAGAAAATTCTATATGATTCCACTTTTATGATGTACCTAAGGTAGTTGAATTCAGAGACAGAAAGCAAAATGATGGTTGCCAGGGGCTGAGAGGAAGGGGGAATGGGGAGTTAGCTCCTAATGGGGACAGAACTTCAATGTTGCAAGATGAAACGAATTCTGGAGATGGATGGTGGTGATGGTTGCAAGATATGAATGTACTTAATACCACTGAAGATGATAACGTTTACGTGCATTATACCACATTAAAAAGTATATTTAAAAACAGAGAGAGAGTGGGGCGGCTGGGTGGCTCAGTTGGTTAAGCATCTGCCTTTGGCTCAGGTCGTGATCCCAGGGTCCTGGGATCGAGCCCCGCATCGGGCTCCCTGCTCAGCGGGAAGCCTGCTTCTCCCTCTTCCGCTTGCCCTGCTTGTGCTCTCTCTCTGTCAAATAAAGAAATAAAATCTTAAAAAAACAAAACAAAACAAAACACAGAGAGAGAATAGCAGCAGGCAAGAGAAGGTAGAGACTGGGGTTCAGGGAGCGCAGGGTGGGAGAGAAGAGGTTCAGCAGTTGGCTACAACAAACAGGGGCAGCACCTTTTCCTAGGCCCCAGGCCTGTGAGCCCCATGGGCTCCACCTAGGAATTCCACCACTGAGTGGTGAGCACGTGGTATAGAGAACCCCTCCCCCCATTTTCTTTGGAAATACTGAACTCAATTTAACAAAAGACCTTTAAAATCTTTTAAAATCTCTGACCCTGGAAATGGAGTAAGAGCCGGACACCTGCAGACATTCACTTCTGCCCCCTGTCCGTTTCCCACTGGCCTTACTCAGAGGATGTGGACACTAAAAGTAGACAACTCAACCCCAGAGAAAGTGCACAGGAACATGGGCAGTGTTTTCTCTAGCTTAGCAAAGAGGTAGCCAGAGCCAGCTCGGCAAGATGGCACCATCTGCATCGTTGCACCTGGTCGGGCTGTTGGCCTGGCCAGGCTCCCGAGCGGCTCCTCAGGGAGGGCGAAGTCCTGTGTTTGAGAACCACCACATGACAAACCCGACTGGCTGGAAGTTGGACTGATCTTGGGCACCTCTCTGTCTTCTTGTGGATCCATCTCATCAAACAACATAATGAAGATGTTTAGAGTATATAAGAAGAAATGGGTTGGAACAAACTTTGGAAATACTAATACAGTATGTTCCATCAAGTGATGATAGCAGTTCCTTTGGATTTACCAATATGTTGAGTTAAATGAGAAAGGAAAAAATTGTATGTGAATGTATGTCAGGTCAGCATTTGTGTTTCTCATCATTACATGAAAAAATCAAAATAGTTCTGTATTCTTCAGATTATGTATACTGTGACAAGGTGTAGAAAATGTCAATTCTAAGGCTCATTATGAGAAATATTTCAATGTGGAAGTTACCATCTGGTAACAGGGTCAGTCGTAATTAAGGACACATTGATAAGAAAACTTGTTTAGGAGACAGATTTTTTTTCAATCACTGCTTAAGGATTTACTCCTTATACCAACTCTTAATTTCTAATCAAAATAGTCTTTGATGGATGTAGAACTACTTTATTACTCAAAATAAAATGAGCTCAAATACTGTTTTCTTCTAGAGGTGCCATTTTGGTAAGTCAGAAAGTAATGATGAATCCAATTATCAGACCAAAAAAAAAAAAAAGTTGGCAAAGTTGAGCTTCATCAAATGAACGATTCTATTACGTAGCCATCGAGGTCACCTTTAACTGAAAACTAGGAACCACCAGGGAATCCACCTGATGCACAGCAGACATTCAATAACTATTTGGAGATGCATATACTCTCATGGTGAAATGGCTTTAGACCCCTCCAACAGTTAGGAAGGAAAAATTGGGCTAGCTCTAGGTCTTTTCAGAATTCATGGGCACCCATCAATTGGTCTAAATGTGACAAGCTTTTTCCTGTAAGTGTGATCCTGGATCCAAAAAGCCCCGGGCCCCGGGATATTGTGCCTGCCTCTGCCAATGATGATCTGTAATTCAACTCATCAGGGGTCACTGGCTGCTGGAGCTCCAGTCCTCACACTGAGTCTTAGGCAAGGCCTCCCGGCCCATGACTTGCTGAAACCGCCATTTCTTTAAGTGGCCTTACTTTAAAGAACAGAAACAACTGAACTATGAATATTAAAACTTCTTACCAGTGTCACAAATAGGAGAACTACCTCCTCTGCATCCTTGGGTCCTTCTGCAACAATCCATTCTTCGACCTAAATAATTTTAATCCTCAGGTGGGTATGGACATCGGAAGATCAGAAATTATGCCTGGCCCATGGGAAGTTTAGATCACTGGTCATCCAAGCCTATATTTTTATTCAAGCTCTTCTCAATTTTTCTTTATATGCTTGTTCTTTATTTTCTTCATTTGTAATTTAGGAAAAGATGGCTAATACATGGGTCTTGTTGGGCTTCAGAAGTCTTTAAGGACAGACTTGTAAAAAAAAAAAAAAAAAGAAGAAGAAGAAAAGCATGAAATGTGTCAGGGAAATGGAGGGCATTTTTTGGCCTTTTTTGCCAAATTACTGAAGTCGATAAATTTTGCCTTTTAAATGTAGTTCTCCTGCCAACCATTCGGTGAAAGATGGTTTCCTTATTGTTATTTATTAGCTGTGACAGGTAGCAACACTATTCTCAGATAGAGTCTCCCTTTGCCACAATTATCTAGTAATGCCTGCGAGGCAGAAGACTGCTCAAAACCCCTTCCTTCTGGAATGCTTTTCCCAAAGGCAACAGCTCAAAGCAAACCTCTATTAACTGGAACACTGACATCTGCAGAATTCTCTGGACAGGAAGATCCCACCACTCCTGCAGTGATAGCAGAAACCAAGACATAATTACTTACACTCCCGTCACCAGGAAATCAAGTTCAGCAACCGTTCTGTGTGTGGAAGCCTTACCTACCCACACCGAGAGAATCACCACTCCATAAACAACCCAACCACAGACTGTTGGTGGATGTACTTCCTTCTGAGCAAGGATCTGTCCTTAAACATCTCCCAACGGGGAAAAAAAAATAACCTTTTTTCCCACTAAAATTCCATGTAACCAATGGGACACAATGTAAGATAGTACCAACATGAACTAAATTAGATGCCCTCCTGGCTTATTAGCCCCTAGACATACTTACGAATGTGACATAAAAATTACACACTCCTCGCAACAGGGCTCATGACTCGTAATGTGCAGCCACATAAAAATCTAATATATTTTCTATCTTTAAGTATCTTTACTGATTTCTTTCTTCTATGTACCTTTTGTTTTATGCATTTTAGAGCTGGGAACAAGTGGCTGGGGGGAGAGAAGAGACCCAAAAAAAAAGAGAGAGAGAGAGAGTTAGAAAGAGAATAAGGCGACAGAAGTGTCACAGGAGGGGGAAGCCTGGGGCCCATCAGAGGGCCGGGATGACCCATCAGATGGCCCGCACGTGAGACTTCCTTAACACCTTCAACCCTGTCCATAAACACGCATCGCCCCCCATCAACCCCGGGGAAAGCACCCAGCACCCATCCCTCAAACTGTTCTCTGAGCATGAAACATATGTGATGTGTTCCACAGACCATACAGAAATGACAGAAACGGAGAGCTAAGCATACAATGAAAACATAAAAACTGAACATACTTCCGTGTGGTAGATTTTAATAAGATTGGTAAGGAGCCAAATTACAAAATGCCCTAGAATACGGAGTACAAAACCTCAGAGACAAAATAAAAGCTCATGAAAACATAAGAGCACTTGAGAACGGTAATAATCTTTAGGATAAAGAACCCACTTTCTCAACAAAGCTACTGAGCACGTTTAATAAAAATTAAGGGAGATTAAAGACGAGGCGCACTGAGCCACATCCCCGAGCCGCAGTGACTGGGAAGGCGAGTTCTGTGCTGCTGAAGACACGGCGCCAGGAGCACAGATGAGCTCCCGTTACCAACAGACCTGGAATAAAACACCGCAAGGCAGGCTGAACTTCTCACATCTCACTTACAGGGTAGGAATTAATCGACTCCCTGGTTGAGCGGCCTTGGACATGCACCGTGTGGGCACGCGGAGGAGCAGTGACTCTTCCACGTGGTAGAAGGGGCAGGTGCACGCGCCACCGCCATCCACACGACCCTGCTGCCCCAGCAGCCGTGGTCTTGGGGGCGACGAGGGGAGACAGGCTGTCTCCGCCGGGAACAACTCATTATTCAGATAAAGTAACGTAAGAGCTCCGCGTGGGGCACAAACCAACGGGGGTCCCCACTTCCGGAAGCAGAAAGTGCCACCACCCCTGTAGGCAGCAGGACAGCAGAAGGAGAGAAAGTGCTCCGGGCTCAGCGGTGCTCATCATTCCTCAGGAAAGCTGTGCCATCCTGTCTAGGATTTTGGGGTGGGTCGGTGGCGGTTTCCCTCCACGCCCTAAAGCCAATACGTCTGCATTGGCACCTGTCATGGGGGTCCTATTTTTTTTCCCCAAGGGCACTACACGTTATGCTTCACTTGGGCCGGATGTTCAAATCAATGCATCTGTTCATCCTGCCAGGAGCACAACAACAATTATTTATTTGTCCTTCCAGCACCTTAGCAGCGAGGAGCAGCCGTTTCACGCCGCCAGCGTCCCAGCAAACCAGGACACACGCCAGCCCCGTGCGACAGGCCATCTACAGGCTCCTTGATTTTAAACCCTAAATCAGTAGTTTAAACAGATGCACATTCCATGTGACAAGAGAGACAGTCGGGAAGATTTGAGGCTCTACATTCTTTAGATGTCTACTTTTGCTGGACTGGCTATTAAAAAGTTATGTGTAACTTCAAGATGAAAGGCATTAGCAGCTTCTTAGAAGAGGATAATCCCAATCTTTTGGAGTTGTAATGAGATGTAACTCACTGAAGCTTCTGGCTCGGTTTGCTGTTAATTGAATCAAAGTCAATGACAATCGTGCTGCACTTTGGTGTGAATTTCCTAAACACAAGAAACAAAATATATCAAGATATTATCCAGCAAGTAGTTAAAGCAATTTGTTTACTTTGGCTTAACCTACACTTTCTGTGGGCGAGGAAAAAAATTTCCAGGGAGTCGCTTGGTATCTTATCTCTAAAGGAGCCAATTATAGTGCACCATACCGAGAGGAACATGAGCCAGAAAGGACTAAGACAAAAAAAAGATGCATGGGGTGGCTCGGTCTGTATGTTCTCCAGCTAGCTGAGTTCATGAATTATCAGGGAGTCAAAGGATTTCTAACAAGTTAGCTGCACAACATGACACCCGATTTCTAGTTTTCCCAACAGATTTATCTTCCTTCTTAGGATATTTCTGCAGCCAACCTGGAATCGCTCGAAAGCAAAAAAGGGTAAATCTTCTTTTGCCTCTTGTACACACAGCAAGAAAAAAAAGCAACCAACTAGCTTTAGTGAGGAGTAATTTTTAAAGTCCCGTTCTAAAAATGCAGATGTAAAATAAACCCACCATGTAGTTTTACTCATTAGTGTACCTTCTAAAACAGTTCAAAGGAAAATATTTGGGGACTAATCGTATTCTTTTAAAACCAGTAAACAGTTAATATCTAATTATTATTATTATGTAAATAATTTGGATTTAAAGTCTCATAAGGCACAACAGTTCAAGAGATTCATTACGTATAACCTCTATCCCCAGTAATGAACACAAGGGGTTAGGTACATTACTAATTACAGAACCCCACTGCTGACCACAGACACTGTAAAGGAATTGCTTTGAAAGCTTTCAGTCCCAAATGAAGTTTCCATCATGAATCGAAGGTGGTTGAACCTGCCTGCAAGTAAAGCATACCTCCCAATCTTTGCCTAGCACAGATAATCATAAAAGTCAAAATGACTTCAAATCTCAATTTAAAATGTTGCTATCAGAAGAATTCCTGGTGTTTCAACCTAGCAGGTTACTTTCATCCTAAATTTTCGATGCCAGAATTGTTACATTTGCAAAATTTACAAAGGTTTAATGTTAATATTACGAAACTTGTGATTTTTACAATGTCTCGCTACTGGAGTAATTTAGTCCAAGCCCCGGAAAGCTCCTAATATTTAAATGCAGGATCATCAGTCCGATTGTCTTCAGATACTTCTGTCACTGCTCTTAAAAATCCACCCCCCACATCATCTTGAGATCCTCAGCCCATCACATTTAAAAAGATGCTTCCGAGTGTGGAAGTCAGGCATCACAAGCAGAAATTAAACGTCAGCCACGGTCAAATACGTTTCTTCATTCGGCCTTCCACCCCCTTGCCCCCAAGCTCTTCCCGCTTACCTGAAGGCCACCCCAGCCATATCAAACAGGCGCCTCGCTGCCGTCATCTCATCACTATCATGGTATTTATCAGATATGAAAATAACTTCTTTTATACCTTCAAAGGCAACAACAGGAGAAGCCCCCTTAGTATATACACATAACACAGGGACAGACGGCGACCCGTAGTGTCTGTGATGAATCACCATTCCCGGGCAGGCTTGCCCACAATGTCCACTTACTGAAATACACATCTACCCCGTTCCAATACAGCAGACAATGGATTATATTTAATCTGCCCTCCAGTCTTTATGGATTTTTCTTTTTTTTAACAAATGCAAAGTGAAAACATGTCAAGTAGTCAAGCCTTGATCTGATTAACAAATTTTCTTTACTGCGGGCAATCAAATTTCTTTATTCACAAGGCGACTACTCTTAACACAAGAGGCTGATGGTTGCGAGGGGTGGGGGAGGCGGTGGGGGAGGTGGGTGGTGTGGGGGAAGTGCCACCATGCTTCCAAAAATGGCTCCAAGAACTGATTCCAGCCAGCTCCACCAACAGCAGATCTGTTTTCTTTTCCTGTCCCCCAGGGCAGTGCTAACTGGAGGGTCAAGAGTCTGGGGGGCATCTGAGACACCACCCTGCTCCTCCACCAGCCTCCGAAGGGACTACGTGCTGGGTAAGGAGAACTCCCGGAGGGTCACGCACCACCAGGGAGGGAGCCCACAACATCCTTTACCAGGGGCCAGCCTCTGATTCTGATACCACCGGATCTCTTTTCAGAGACCCATGGGCTCGTGATAAACAGCCCCTTTAAACCACACATCTGGCTAACATGATAAGTCTTTAAATCTCAAGCTGAGAGTTTTATGGCGACATAGTGTAGCCGAATCTCAGATGTGACAGTATGAAAAAGGTGAAATAATCAGAATACAATGGTGTAGATTTATGGCAACTGTAATGTAAGGAAAACTTAACAGTAGTACCATTCGAGTCTGATGACATTTATATGCAAAGATATGTTTAGATCCTAAAACATCTACCATATATTAATACAAATTAAAATTTCATATACAGACTACCAGCTGACCTTGCTTCTGACAGAAGTTCATTTCTCTCCCTCCCCCTAATCTATGCACGACATGTCAGAGAACAGTAAATTGGCAGTAATTATATGCAATGCCTGTGTTGTTTTTTGGCAGCTTGCAGTTTAAGAAGTTGCAAACTAAATTAAAAACATGCTAAGAATCACAAAGGATGCAATTAGTCTTAGAATACCTGGCACCATTCAAAAACAAAACACAGGAAATACCTTGCAAAGTTGATAGTGCAATTAATTTTGATCTAAACAATAGCAATTTCAGATCAAGCGCTTCTGCAATGAGCTGCTGATGAGCAGGCAACAATGCAAATGTGACAAATGGAACGGGCCCAGCTCCTACCTGCCTGGATGATGAGCTTCGCACATTCATTACACGGGAACAAGGCGACATACATAGTGCAGCCTTTCACATCGGCTGAGTTTTTGTTCATGATGGCATTCAGCTCGGCATGGCACACTGTGGGTTTGAAAGACAAGGAAAGAAAAACTTTCATTGCGACTCATGAGGAATTTACTAACGCTGCTAAAGCATTCCACTCGCCCCTTTGAAAAAACATATATAACAGACTCGATTTCTTAAAAATTGATTAGAAACGGAAAGTACTGAGAATACCAAATGAGGGCCACGTGGTCCGACAGGTTGGCGATTAGCAGCAAAACCATTCGCTGTTGCGGCCTTGGGTCTGTAAGCGCCTCGAGCAGCCAAGAGAGGCCAAGGTCAAGTATCTTCATCCACCCTCAGCACAGCAATAGCTCACGGCTCCACAAGACCCTGGGGTATGGGACTGCGCACATAAAATGGCTCATTTGTGTGTTGATATGCACATGCAGGGATATTTGCTGCGACCGTGAAGAGGGCAGGGTGCAATTTTAAGAGCAAGAGAATCAGGAAGTGAAGCTGAGCATTTCTATCCTGACGGATTTCCTTCACCTCACGGCTCTCAGCCCCCATACACACGAGAAAGATGCTGGCAGATAACCAGTGGTTTGACTTACGTTAGAAAAGCCTTCATCCACTTAATGAAAAGTCAAGTTCTTGCTATTATGGCCCATTCCACCAACGATCCCCAAACAGTGATCCAAGGTCATTCGCAGACCTGCCTGAATTCAGAGTTAGAGAGAGCACCCTCCTCTCTTCTCCCGCAAACCTGTAAACCCAGCCGTCTCCCCAGGCGTTGGCGAGGTGTCCCACCATCTAACCCACAAGGGCGCTCCTCCTCTCTAGGAAGTAGTCCTCACCCCTCTGATTGAGTTGAGAATCCCCTACCTGCGCTGTGAGGTCACCCTATTGCTCTTATATTGTTATTTAAGTTTCTGGGTGTGTTGCTAAAACTCTATTATCATCTCCCTGGGGCAGTGATTTGCAAACCGGTCTGCACTCACCTGGGGTGCGGCCTGGGATTAAGAGACTCCCGGCCTGATTCTAACGAGCAGAGGCCTTGCAGAAACACTGCGTTGCAGAATCCTCTGGTAACTCCTAGGAGACCTAACACATACTAAGCACACAAGTGCTAAAGTAAATGTTTGTTGAACAAATTAATGACAATCTGGCCATGGTCCAAATCACACAAAACTGCCGGAATTATAAATATGGGGACCCTCAAGGGGGCCCCCACCCCCTGCCCTCTCCAACTCACCAAACTTCTGCACTGAACACCTTCTTCTGGGAGCATGGGAGCCTTAAATGAAGAGTAGTCTACACTCAGAGTCTTGGACATTTTAGCCCTGACTACTCACTTAGTCAATGAGCCTTTTTTTTAAGATCACAGCCCATCGGAGATTAATCCCCCGCCGGCCGGCCACAGAAGGACCTGAGCCACTCTCCCGGGGACGACAGGAGAGAGAAGAAAGTCTCCCTGGCTCAGTGGCCTTGAGGACACTGGCCTCAGAGAGGCCCTTCAGCCCCATCTACTTCCCTGGTGACCAAGATGTTCCCAAGCAGGGATTAACACTGCTCGGTGTTAAAAAAAACAATTAGATGTAATTGTTTCTTTTATTTCCCCCTTGAGGGCAGAGACCGGTCTTCGAGGTTCTTTCTAACTCCCCCAGAGTCTAATGCGATGCCAGGAACATAATGGGTGTTAAATATTTATTAAATGAATAAAGGAGGAAATGCAGATTCCAATTATTGATGGTGATGTTGGGAAATACAGAAAGTCCTCTTAAATTCAAATAGCAAGAAGATGCTTTCCCATCTAATAAATATTTTTGGATGGTGTTGGTATTAATCTTCAGAACTACAGTTTCTGAGTCTGTACGGAAACACTGTTAATAACCGTCTTCTTCTGAATCTCTAAAAAAAGGTCACATTGACTGCAACCGTCTTCCTATTCATCGGAGGCAGTTTGGGGATAAAACTGAACATTGTATGGTCTGGATTCATTAATGAAAATTACCACATGAAACAGATTCTCTTGAGCTGCATCCAATATCCCCGTATAAAGGGTGGCTGATAGAAATAATACTTGGGGTCATCAACAGAATTCCCTTCTCTTAGCTACAAAATCACGGGAAAAAAATACAAAGCTTCTTGTTAGAAACATGAGGTCTACTGGGCTGTATGAACAACTGAGTGTCGGGCACGCAGGAGACCCTATTTTTTGTTTTTTTAAAGATTTTTTTTAATTTATTTATTTGAGAGAGAGAATGAGAGAGAGAGAGAGAGAGCACGGGGGGAGGGTCAGAGGAGAAGCAGACTCCCTGCTGAGCAGGGAGCCCGATGCGGGACTCGATCCCGGGACTCCAGGATCATGACCTGAGCCGAAGGCAGTCGCTTAACCAACTGAGCCACCCAGGCGCCCCTGTTTGGTTTTTTTCAAGTTTTAAGTTTTTCCTTTTGATCTTTATTTTTTTATTTAAATTCAATTAATTAACAAACAGTGTATTCAAGGCCCAGTTGCCACTTAAAGCTGTGTGACCCTTGACAAGTCGTGTCCTTCGGGTGGGCAGGAAGAAGAGACTCTGAGAAAGTGCATTTCCGGCTAACGACATAAAAGTGAGTTTTGAAATACCAAGTAATCTGATTTCTAGCTTTTTCCTATTGTGTGTCCAGTTTCCTCCCACCTTCCTCTAGAACAGCGGGATCTTCTTCAAGACAGGCTCTCGACAGCAAATCATGAGCCTTCTCTCCCAAGGCCAAGGGCAAGTGGAAGCCTTGGCCCAGCTCCCCCAGGGGGCACCAGCTCCCCGCAACTCAGGTTTTCTCCATTCTGTGTGTCCTTGGTCTCTACTCTCAAGAGGCCATCTTCTCAGCATTTCAGATCTCTTTCCTTCTTCCTTTTGAGATGAAATTGTCCTGCCTACAACTGCAAGACTAATTTTTTAAATAATCATCTCTTGACTTCACCACGCATATACAACCTCTAGTTTTTGCTAAACCAATACTTTCCAAACTGTAGGTCAAGAAATCAGTTTAATGAGTTACAAACAGCTTTCCCCCCCTTTTCAATGGAATGGATGAAAAGAGAAGAGATCAGAACGCGTCCCACATGGCAAAGGTTAAGTGCCGTTTCTAAAAACTATCTGAGGTGTGTGTGTGTGTGTGTGTTTCAGGTGTGAACTATGTTTGCTGGGTCGCCATGTAAAAAGTGTGTAACTATGGGGGCGCCTGGGCGGCTCAGTCGGTTAAGCCTCCGACTCTTGGTTTTGGCTCAGATCGTGATCTCAGGGTCGTGGGATCCAGCCCCATGTGGGGCTCCATGCTCAGCATGGAGTCTGCTTAAGACTCCCTCTCCCTCTGCCCCTCCCCGCCTGTGCGCTCTCTCTCATTCTCTCTCTCTCAAAATAAATAAGTAAATCTTTTTTTTTTTAAAGTGTGTGACTACGGAAACCTGTTGACTCTGTAATATGTTAATATTTACAACCACTGGGGGAAAAAAAAGGCCCTGATTTGCAGAATCTGCCGATTTCAGTGGGGTGACTACTCCCACATGGCCAATTTCCAAGTCCTGGCATGACCCAGAGTTGGGAAGAGAGAAGCAGCTCTGCTCAGGTGAGCTGGTACGAGCTAACTCTCACATACACCCCTGGATGGCCTTATCTTCACCCAAACCCAGTGCCTCTCTGGATGCAATCTCTGGATTCGCCTGCCCACCAGGCCCTCGGTTAGTGACAGCTCTCCACTCAAAACCTTCTCAGGCACCAGGCCTTGTGGAGTCTCCTACTTTTCTGTGGGGTCTTTTCTTTCTCTCGCCCTTCAGGTCATTTTCCAAGGTTCGATCCTGGTCTTCCATTTTTCCCCTGTAGTCACTAAGTATTCATGCATTTGTCGATTCTCCGGGAGCAGGTTGATTTAGTCAGACCCAGTGTCCCACCTTCTCCTCAAGCCTTGGTTTTGGATGGTCTGAGGCTTCTCTGTGACTTTTCTCTCCATGATAAATACTCCATAGTTAACTGACAGCAACAAATGAAAGAATAAATTCATCTTTTTCTAGTGCTAGCATTTTTATTGTGTCACCCGGGAAGAACTACAAGAGCTACAAATATATGAAAGCAAAAACCAACCAACGAGGAGGGGTTCTGTTCATGACCTTGAGATGCACACAATTTTTATATTTGTAGTAGGAACAGGACCGGGTATCCCAAACATACACAGTCCCTAGGAAGTATTCATAAGATAGCTAAATTGTCCCCAAAAAAGACACATTTGCCAACTACCTACCTGGAATTATGCATCTGTGACTAAGCAATAAGCAAAAGAAATCTCCAAATACTACAAGTATATTTGATAAGCACAAAGACTGACACAAAACCTTTCAATTATTCTCACCACTGTTTAAAAGGAAAAGAATCAGATGGTGAAAATATCAGATTAATGCTTATAAAGGAGAGCCTCTGCTTCAGGTAATTTTAAGACAATTCATATGCTTTGGTCGTTTTTTTTTTTCCTTTTCTATTACTAACTGTCAGAATTCAGAACTGCATTAACCTTGGACCACTGAGAAGAGATTGTATAATTAGAAAACTGTATTTTTCAAATTCCCTCTTACTAGGGCTTGATTAATCCTTACTGTCTCAGGTAGGTGGTTCTCTAGAAGTTTGACAAATTAACAGGATATATTCCATCCTGGCTAGATTTAAGAGATTCAACATTTTACAGATTTGACTTTCATCTCATTTGATACAAGACTAAGACAACATCTATTTTAGATAGTACTATTATTAAGGTTACTTAAATAGGTTTTTTTTTAAGAAAAAAAAAAAACCTGAATAATGCTAAACAAACGTTAATTGCAGTACAAAGAATTCAGCGGTAATAGCGAGGCTCCACCCTCACCTCCCGTGGGCTCCTGGGCCAGGATGGGAAATACTGGGCCTGATAAAATTTGGAGTCAGGAAAACTAAGCTTCTCTTCTAGTTAAAGAAACTCTCCAGGGGCGCCTGGGTGGCTCAGTCGTTAAGCGTCTGCCTTCGGCTCAGGTCATGATCCCAGGGTCCTGGGATCGAGCCCCGCATCGGGCTCCCTGCTCCGCGGGAGGCCTGTTTCTCCCTCTCCCACTCCCCCTGCTCGTGTTTCCTCTCTCGCTGTATCTCTCTCTGTCAAATAAATTAATTAATTAAAAAAAAAAAAAGAAAGAAACTCTCCGGGTTGGTTAAAACTCCCCCATTTTTAGTGGTACAGAATTTTACCTGAAGAAAATGACTTCCTCGGGCCTGAGGGGTGTTCTGCCAAGGAGGCCCTGAAGCGAGGGGCAGCCTGGTGTGGCAGCTCAGGGAGGGGCGGCTCCGAGGGTCACACTTGGAGCACCTGCTGCCACCCGGCCGGTTCCTGCCCCACCTTCCGCCAACACCCTCCAGGCTGGACACTCTACGAGCCTCGATAAGTCTCTGGGGAAATGTGCCTCTGCCCCTGACCTCAAAGGTTCTCGGGCTGTGCAGCCACCCACGTGAATAGCATGGACAGTTCGCTCACTGACAAGCCAGAGGGACAGCACTCAAGGGCCAAGAAGCATCTGCTCATGGCCTTCCAGAATGAAAAGGTGGGAGGTTTCACCCTGCAATTAATAATTGACATGACATGGGGTACCCGAGTTCAAAGTTGACCCTGTGCATTTTTAAAAATAACTGTTAATTTTTACAAGATATTCCACTTCTATTCTATCCTTTTTATCATTACCTTTTGAAATAAGGATCTAAGTGCTTTTACTTCAAGGGTCCTATAGCTGTCAGTCATTGCACCCTGGCGCGTCTCTCTGTCGGGGCTCAGGCACCCTCTTTCCTGTGCTCGAAGCCCCACAGATGCGAAAAGTCCACTGAGGGGTGGGGCGTGTACTTGCCCCTCTAACAGATCCATTTAGGGAACTGGGGCTTCTGGAGCTAAAATGGAGTTTCAACTACTTATTTCTTAATTATTGAAAGATATCCTGACAGGGCCTCATACATCACTGCCAGCCTCCAAGTACCGATCCTTCAAGTCAATAATTTAACAACAGAGGAGCCTCTGCATTTAAGCCCCTGACCACCACCTCTAGGGTACCACCCCAAATGTTATCCATGTTCACTATTCCCGCTACCCCGAAATCCAAAACATTGCTAGAATTTAGCCCCCGGGCAAGGTCAAAGCTCAAGTACCTTATCTCCCCTTCATGAAGTTGCCATATCTGTAAAGCAGCAACCAGACTCAGGATCAGAGTTTTCAAAGCTACAGGTGGGGAAGGGGAGAGGGACAAACAACTTGGAAACAACAGTTGCATCACGTCCTGAAGCCAGCCCCAACTACACAGGCCCGTGGACCTCATGCTGCTCTGCTCCCCAACTCCCCCAAGGCCCCCCTCCCCAAAGTCTTCCTCTCTGACACTTCCTGGCGTGCTCCAAAGCATATCTCACTCTTAGGGTTTCTCAGACAGCTCTGCCACCCCTAACCAGAGGAGCATCCCTCTGGACTGCACGGCAGCAGGGAGAGGAACCAGTTTTAAACCGTAGGCACTTCCCTCGGACGTGCAGTGATGGGTTCTGGTCGCAGGCAGAGCGCTCACAGGGCTGGGCACCGGGGCTGTAGGAGCAAGTAAGCCCAGTCCTGGAGGGGCTCAGGCCCCGCCGGGCGGGAGATGCCGGAGCCCCAAGCAAAAGGCTAGAGACACCAGAGAAGAGCACCGAAAAGGAGTGGGAAGGGGCAGGAAACGGGCCGACAGGTGAAGGGTGACAGGTGCCATGGTGCCCTTCTGCCTCACCTGACCGCATCCACCTGCTCAGAATCAGACACCACTGCCCCCTGGCCCCACCCCACGCAGTTAGGGGTCTTTCTATCCAGAAGATGGAAGCAACTGGGCCTCACAGCCTTCTGGCTTTGAGGGACACACAATTCCAGCAGAGAGACGATGATTAGGACAGCGTTAAGTCTGCGGGTGAAAATAAAAACAGGTAACAGCGAGAAGACAGAAGCTAGTCCCCAGCCTGGAAAATGTCTGGTGTCTGTTCCGTTACTGCCCGGTGCCCCGAGAAGCCTCTAGCAGAAGAAAATGACAGCAGAGAGGCATCCTGGCCAGGCCCAGGAAGATGGAGATGAGTCACTCACTCAGAAGGCAGCCAAATCCTCCAGGCTCTGGGTGAAGCACCAAATCCTGGGGCGCCCCACCGGGGGCAGCGGGACCTTCCCATCTCCACTCCTCCAATGTGCCCTGGGGCCCGACGAAAGGCGCCCGGGCCCTGGAGCCAGCTGATGGCTCTGCCTTCCCCTTGCTTCCTCCCTGCGCATCCCCGCGGCCACTCCTCACAGGCTCTGCCTCCTCCATCCACTGGTTCCAGGACCCTATCCCCACCGCTTGTGGAGCCTCAGCCTCCCGGCCTGTGAAATGGACAGAGAGACCCACGATAGTGACTAAGGTCCGTGAAGGCACGGCACCGAGTTGCAACCTGGTACACGCTTGTGCTCCCCAAGCTCTCCTGCCCGGGCTGCCCACCTGAGACCCGGCAGCCCCGGGCTGCTCCGGTCGGACACGGGAGAGCACACGTTCCTTTCCTCTCCCTTCTACGCTGGTCCCCGTCCCCTGCCTCTTGCTAAGGCTGCCGGCAGCACAGCGCGGCGCCCGGGGGCCACTTAGCCCCAGGGGCAGTGCGTAGGGCTAAAGAGATTTCTGACTGTGGTGTTTCCATTACTGTCAATAAAGCCCCCAGAACTCTAATCACATTGCTTGCCCGTGTGCAAAGGGTACACAATCAGGTCGGAGGGAGAAGGGCGTGGAAATGCTGCATTTCATCGATGGGTAAGCCATGCCCAACTCCCTCCCCACTGTTCACGTGAAATACATGTTTGATGCCTAAAATGTACTCAAGAAACATGAATAGAAACAGAACACTCATCGCTGCTTGACAGCTTTGTAATGCAAATACACACAATAAAGATTCCAAGCTTCCCTCTCGCGTTAATAGCTTTCAAAGGATAAACTGGGACTGAGCAGCAAGCACTGGAAGAAGAGTCAGGATGTGTGTGTTCTAATTAATTCCGGCTCTACGAGGCCCGCCTTGGGCAACTCACTGATCCTGTTCCGGCCTGCACAAAATGGGGTTTAACTGACCTGACTCAGGCTTCTGAGATGAGACAGGAGCTGGTGACCCTGCCCTACTTTTCTAGGACATGACTCTGGCAGGCCTTCTCCACTCCGCACTGCAATCTCCTCCCCGTGTCCCCCGTGCCTGAGCCCGCTCACGCTCCTCCTCCCTCCCTGCGGCGGACAGCCTTGCCTTATCCTTCACTGAGAGGCTGCAATGGATCACATCCCCCCTGCAACTAGGCAGACTGTGCGTCGGCTGCCATCCGCCCCCCCCCCCCCACCCCTACCCCACCAGTCAGTGATCCTCTTCTACCACTAATGAATGTGCCTGGGAGGCCGTCTCCTCACACCCTCCCAGACCTTCCTCTTTCTCCCTTTCTGGATTCATCGGTCTCGTTCGGACATAGAAACCCTTCTCTTGGTCCCATCACCCTCCCGTCCAGCTGTCCTCACACACAGCCCAAACCCATCTCTCCAAGCTGTCCCCATTCCCTCACCTGCCGTTCTTCCTTCAGCTGGCTCTCCTTTGGCCTTCCAACACCACCACCACTCCATCAGAGCTGCCCGTGACAGCGTCAATAATGACCTCCAGGTCACTAAACACCGAGGACAGTCAGTCTCCCTCTCAGACACCCTGTCACCCAGCCCTCTTGACGCTGCCTCCAAGATATACCCCAGATCCATCCATTCCTCTCCATCTCCGACACCCCCACCCGTCACCAGAGAGACACGCGTGCCAAAGTCACTTCAGGGCTGCCATCCTTGTTTCCACTCCTGCCCCGAACCATCCACACATCCCCCACACACCAACTTAATCTTGTTAATCCAAACTCCTTATCCCACAGCCCCCAACCGCATCTCATTACTCAGACCTTAACCTTAACCGCTAAGCGTGGGCCAAATTCTTTCCCTCCCACATAATGCTCCAAGTGCCTTCCTGCCCAAGGGCTTGCACCAAGCACTCTCTCAGCAAGGAATGTCCTTCCCATCCCCAAACACTGACTAGCCCACCTTGACCTCTGGGAACCCATCAAATCCTTCAGCTCTCAGCCTAAAAGTCACTTCCTCAGAAAGGAATATTTAACAGCATCTGTTTATTTCATTCATGTCTACCTCCATCACTGTGAGTCTGCAAAGTCCTTGAAAACACAGACCTTGTACACTTTATTTACTCCTGCAGAGTGCCTGACATGGGATGTGCTGAGTGAATGAATGACCACAGGTGAACAGCCTCTGAAAAACATATTGTGATATAAAATAAAGTCGTGATTTTTAAAAAGGAAGCAAGTGACTCGAGAACTCCCCCATCACCGACAGACAACTCATAACTGATAAAAGAAGAGAAGACTCATGAGTCTTTACTTCAATTCCTAAAAAGTTGTTAACTCACTTGCAGAAGGAAGAACGACAGTGAGGAATCCCGCTTCCCTTTTTCACCTAAACTCAAAATTAATGGCGTTTTGAACAAAGTCTTTTAATTGCAGAATTAAAAAATTCATGCTCAGTTATCATATTCAATATTTTAAATTTACTATGGCATCTATCATTTGGAAGAAGCACAGAGATAAAATTTACACGTCCGTTAACTGGCTAGGACCGACCCTCCAGAGAGTGTGCTCCCTGGAGTTCTAACTCCCTTGCTTTCACTAATATTCTCCATTCGTCCCGGGATTTCCCAATGCCGTGTTTCAATAAACATTGTCACATTGACTGATCCACAAAAGGATTTCTGAAGTGCTTCTTCTCCATTTGGTCTTAAAATACCCCCTTGTCTCGGGCACTTGGGTGGCTCAGATGGTTAAGCGTCTGCCTTCGGCTCAGGTCGTGATCCCGGGGTCCTGGGATGGAGTCCCACATCGGGCTCCCGGCTCAGCGGGGAGCCTGCTTCTCCCTCCGACCCTCTCCCCTCTCATGCTGTTTCTCTCTCGCTCGCTCTCTAAAAAATAAATAAAATCTTAAAAAAAAAAAAAAAAAGAATACCCCCTTGTCTCACAGAGTTCTAAAACCGCCTCCTCTATTCAGATATTTTCTTGGACTTCGATGTGGGGTCTTTTTCTACCCTCCAACCTCTTTACATCCAGTGTCTTCCAATCTCCACGTTTGTGGCGTAACCGTAATCTTCAACAGCCCCCTCATGCTTGTACGTTCCGTCTCTGTCCGACTTAGAGTCATCTTAGAGCTGGCGCAGGGTTCGACCGCTGGAAGGACAGAACGAATAAAACCTGCTTCTCTCCTTATTAATTTGTCCACACACACACAGATGCACGTCCTCTCCGTGTCACTGCCACCACCAGCTTGTTATAGCTCGGCAGCTTTCGCCCAGGATGGCTTCGGAACCCCCTTCAAGCCCCGTAAGTAGAGAAATGGCGCCCTAATTGAATGCAATCAAAGCTATACTGTTTAATTTTTCCTTAGAATTCTAGCTCTGATGGAGTCCTCGGTGATCATTTATTTCATAAAGATATTGAGAAGTAAATGTCAAGTTATGTTTAACAAGCCCACAATCACTGGGTATAAACACTCCACACCTGGACCCTAGACTCCGGAAGCCTGTCTGGGATTCTGCCACTGGAATCTGGTCCTTGAGGTTTTAAGCACCGTGGGGGATTTCTTAGCTAATATGCATATCAAAGACATATATATGATCTCACCCAAATATTAAAAAAGGTCCTAAGAAGTAAAAGCAAAATGCAATATAAATATCTGCAAAAATCTCTAGGAACTGGGTCTGATTGCATATTTCCAGGAGCAAACAATATATACATATTCTACCTTTATACCAGTATTAACGAAGTTAATGTTGACATGTTGAAAATGTTGAATGTCGAAAAATAATGCAAAGTAAGACCCTAGTCATTCAGGCTGATTTCAGAGAAGATCAGCCCAAATCAGCAAAAACAGATATAGATCAACAGAACAAAGAAAGGAAGCCCATCATTGTCAGCTGCTCCCCAGACCCCCACTGTGTGGTAGCCCAAAGTTCTAGGCCAAAGACTTACCGAAATTAAAAAATTAAAGAAGTTCTATTTACCACAAGGAATATCCACTTGCACTCAGAAAATTAACGTGCTCACAAACTTAAAACCTAAAATGGGTTGAATGTGACCCTGGAATTTTATTGATACTATTAAGTTTCTCAACAGACCTTTTATTTTGAGAGACAATACAAAGATAAACTTGAGCTCACTTCCTGTTCGTTAATTTGGAAACCACTATCCTTGGATTATTTAATAAGGTTTTACTGCAAATTAGCATGAAGTAAACCGGCTCTAAAACACTGACAAATGTGTGTATTTTTATGAGTAGGTTGGATCCCCACAGATGAGCATTTTAGGTTTTCTTACATATGCTTTTCTACGTATACTCCTCAGAACTTGTTACTATCTATACATGCTTTGTAGATATTCCTAGTGAAACAGTAATCTGTGGCTCTTCAAAAATAATTAACCCTGAATCTATAGATTAAAATACATAGACAAAAGGGCGCCTGCCTGGGTAAGTTCGTGGAGCATGTGACTCTTGATCTAGGGGTCACGAGTTCGAGCCCCACACTGGGCGTAGAAATTACTTAAAAAATAATAATCAATAATAAAATAAAATAATAAAACACACAGATAAAAATCAAATACATTAAACCCTCCCAAATCATGATTTATTCTTAAGTCTATTTATGAACAGTTATACCTGAACATGAAATATCCTTAAAATAAGCTGGTTCATTTCCAGGGGGACCCTCACACATACACTGTTGTACTGTGTTGTCTAAAGCATCACACAATGAAACCTGAGTTTGTCCCTTGATTCATAAAAATAATGCACTTTCTTTCTTTCCCGGGGTAAACTTGCTCGAAGGTTTCCCATTGATTATATTCGTCATTTTGTACAAAAGGTCCTCCTTAGGCACACTGTCAGGGCCACCACTGCTAGGAGGCAGAGCAAGGGAGGGACGGTGGGAATCTGCAAGTGAAACTAGAATTCTGGAGCAAAACAAACAGCAAGTCATCAAATCCACGGATCTGCCTAACAAAACCGGAGGGCGTTCAATTTCAGCTGGCTGAAGGAACAAATTTGATCTTAACTACGAAGAAGCTCTTCCAAGTTTTGAGGAAGTCACAGCTTAAGAAGGATCAGCCGCCTAACTTCTTGATAAATTAGTTTCTCAAGACTAACCTTTTGGATGCCAAAGAAATATATCACATGCACGGCAGTCAGGAAAATGTCAGTGTTCAAGGGGGTAAGGTAAATGGCTAAGTCATCACTAAAATGACATCTTTGCATGCTTAACAATATGCTAAATCTAAAAAATAAGGATTAGATTTAAAGGTAAATTTTTTTTTTTAAAGATTTTATTTATTTATTTGAGAGAGAGAGAATGAGAGACAGAGAGCACGAGAGGGAAGAGGGTCAGAGGGAGAAGCAGACTCCCTGCCAAGCAGGGAGCCCGATGCGGGACTTGATCCCGGGACTCCAGGATCATGGCCTGAGCCGAAGGCAGTCGCTTAACCAACTGAGCCACCCAGGCGCCCTTAAAGGTAAAATTTAAAGAAGTACCACCACACACTAGCAAGCTGTTGGAAGTTGCCAGGCTGCACAATGTCTTATTGAATTCCAGCACTGTCCTCCCCAGCACTAGATCCTTTCTCAAGTTTTCCTGCAGAAATAGGAACTGACCCTGGAAGGAGCCCCACGTCTCCATTTCTGCCTGATGCATCTAGAGCATGGCAACCAACCCCCCTCGGGGCATCAGAACAATGGTCCTTCCATGATGAACAAGTGTGAGGCAGCAGGCAAAGCAATCCTGGCTTCTGGTCTGATGGGACAGAAGAGGAGGCCGGGCAAAGAAGCATGCTCACCCACACATCCCTCACCAACAGGAAACAGCATGACAGGGAAACACAGGCGAGATTGGTGAGCAGAGGGAACACGATTTAAAAAATGCAAAGTTGGCTCTCAAGGATGAAGGATGTTGACTCCACTCCAGCTCTCTGGTCTGTAAACCATGTCATCAAAATTCGTTATGAAACCCCAAGGAAAGTGTGATATCTGAATTACCACGAGTATTTTTACCTCCATTTTATAAAATTGGTATTTTGATTAAATGTGCTTCATTCTAATGAGCTTCACAAAGAGAAAGGAACTAAATATGTCACCTGAATACTTCATCCCGGGGTTAGCAACCACCCCCGCCTAAAAATAAAAGTCTTCCAAAGCTTTTTCATATAGTTAAATTAGATCAATCTGCTGCTTCCCGGTTTTTTAATTGTCACTCATGTGAAAAGGTGTCACTTTTAACGCTGACTTCTTCCTGCCACTTAATGTTACTGACATCATACTATCTTTTGGATTTTTTAGGAAAAGAATGAGATAAAAAGCAGTTTCTGTGGCAGAGGGAATTTTCATTTTCCATATTAATACTACATTATAATCAAATAGTTTCATGAAGTTTTGATCCTAAGGTTGGAAGAACAAAAACACCCTTTAAAAATGCCTCTCCAGAGACACAGCCCAGAAAAACCTCCATCTTCCTATTATGTTACAAGTATTCTGCGCTTCTCTCCTTTCCACAAAGTGTCAATCAAGACTAATGACTCTAAATTTACAGAATTAATAAGGAAAATTAAGTTGTATATGTTGTTGGTAAACCCAAACTTACACGGCTCCCAAGCCTCATGCCCTAGGGGAGGGCACCACCATGTGAGCCCCTGACCTCCGGGGTGTTACTTCGCCTAAGCCTCTGCGTGCTCAAGGGCATGGTGCAAAGAGAGAACAGGTGGTCCACTGGGCTCCGACCTAAGCAATCTTTCAGCAAAGCTGAATTCCCTGGCCCCATGGGAGAGGCAGCTGGGTAGTGGAGGGCACTGACCTCAGAGTTAGGAGACGTCTCCCTACCTATGTGGCATTACAAAGGATACTTAATGTTTCTGGGCCTTTCTTTTCCCATCCATAAAAGAAATGCGCAGGCTCAGACCCTGTGGGCACAGGACTCCGAGGCACTACTCCAAGCATGGTCCACAGACTGCGGGAACATCATCCCCTTTCTCTAAACACACACAAGTGCTGCTTAATAAAGCTCAGAGTAATGCAAAGCGTTACTGGTATCTGAGCAAGTTGCTTTTGTCATCCATGGATTTTGTTACTCAAAAGATGCTAACGGGGCCACCTGGGTGGTTCAGTCGTTGAGGCCTCAGACTCTTGATTTCGTCTCAGGTCATGATCTCAGGGTCATGAGACCGAGCCCCCCATGGGGCTCTGTGCTGGCTATGGAGCCTGCTTTAGGTTCTCTCTCCCCCTCTCCCCCCACAGGCACTCTCTCTCTCTCAAAAAAAAAAAAAATGCTAATGATCTCACTTACGTGTGGAAACTTAAAAAAAAAAAAAAAGCTCATTAATGCAGCGTACTGATTGGTGGTTGCCAGAGGTAGGGGGTGGGAGTGGATGAAATGAGTGAAGGGGGTCAAACTTCCAGGTATAAAATCAGTAAGTCCTGGGGATGTGACATACCGCATGGTGACTGCAGTGAAGAACACTGTATTGCATATTTGAAGGTTGCTAGGAAAGCAGATCTTCAAAGTTCTCATCGCACACACAATGTTTTGTAATGATGTAGGGTGACAGACATTGACTGGACTTCTTATGGCGATCATTTTGCCATGTATACAAATAACAAGTCATTAGATTGTACACCTGAAATCTAATATAACATTACATGTCAATTATAACTCAAAGAAAGATAGGGAGAGTTTAACTAGCATTATATAGGGGTCCTGGAAGTGTTGACATTTGAAAGAGGATCCTCATATATTCAAAAGAACAAAGAAATTGCTGGTCTAGAACTCTGGATGATCCCTAATGCTCCTTTATAGGGATTAGCACATCATCTATCCTTCCTCAGCAGCTTGGCTGCCGATAATGTTGGTGAGGAAAGAAAGGGTTCAAATTAAGCCTACCCCGGGGGCGCCTGGGTGGCTCAGTTGGTTAGGCGACTGCCTTCGGCTCAGGTCACGATCCTGGAGTCCTGGGATCGAGTCCCACATCAGGCTCCCTTTTCAGCAGGGAGTCTGCTTCTCCCTCTGACCCTCTTCCCTCTCATGCTCTCTGTCTCTCATTCTCTCTCTCACAAATAAATAAAATCTTTAAAAAAAAAAAAATTAAGCCTACCCCATCCCAGACATGATCACTGATTTTTCAAATTAATTTAATCTGAAAATGTAAGTAAAAAAAAAAAAAAACAAAGAACTTGCATTTTGGCCAATTATCACCAAACATTTCTATCACCTCCAAAGAGATCCAAACATGTATTTCTCTGTGGCCCAAAATCCCTTATAAAAGAAGACTGAGTGTACAGTTTGTAGCTAGTCATCATTATTTAGACTTAAAGCCCACCTTTACATGTATTATGATGGTACTAACACTAAATGCCTTTTAAAAAGCATTTAATACCGTCTACGACTTTTATGGTACATCAAAGTACAAGTCTACTCTTGTGAAAGAAAACTGTCTACATTCTAGCATAGCCACATGTAAAATGAATAATTGATAAGCAAAGGCAAAGAGCTTTGAAAACCTAGAGGTAGCGTATGGAGAGTACAAAATAATGCACAGACAACCAGCGTCCTGAAACCCAGCAACTAGTCAATTTAAAAAAAAAAAAAAATCAGTGAAGTTGGACAAATGCCTACATGGGTTTTGGTTTTCTTTTTAATTCCTTTTGGAAAGAAGCTCTGTAAGGTACTGCCTCAAAGTTAGGCAAAGCTACTGGACAGGTTTTGGAGCACAGCGAAGTCAGGGGTGGCCAGTGGGTGGCAAAGCCTTTGGCCTCTAGGTCACTGCCCCGATCTGCCCGGGGCTCACAGTGACCGAAGAAGAAGGGGCAGGTCCCGCCTGGAGAGCCGCTAAGGAACCAAGGAGGACCCTTCTACGACGGTCTGACCACTGGCATCTTTTTACAAGAAGCCTTCGCTTTTTACAAGACTGACACCTACAAACTCCTCCATTCAGCAGGAGGCCCAAGGCTCCACCGTGTGGACTGGGTGAAATAACACCGTGATTGTCCTGCATCTCAGTGTAGACCTGAAACACATCGACCTTCTCACTCTCGCTGTTTCTACGTGGGACATTGCCCCGTGAAAAATTACCCTCACCACGTACCTACGAACAACGGATCCTTTCCCTTCTTCCTTACCATGGAAAGCTGACAGAATCACAGTCAGGATGAAAAAAGTTTCTACAATACGTTAGCACGTTATTCATTTCAGGAGCTCCACTCAGCTACAAGGAACGCTAAGGCTAGAAGATGGTTCTACCGATGTGGTATATATACACAATGGAATATTATGCAGCCATCAAAAGGAATGAGATCTTGCCATTTGCAACGACGTGGATGGAACTGGAGGGTATTATGTTGAGCGAAATAAGTCAAACAGAGAAAGACATGTATCATATGATCTCACTGATATGAGGAATTCTTAATCTCAGGAAACAAACTGAGGGTTGCTGGAGTGGGGGGTGGGGTGGGAGGGATGGGGTGACTGGGTGATAGACACTGGGGAGGGTATGTGCTCTGGTAAGCGCTGTGAATTGTGCAAGACTGTTGAATCTCAGATCTGTACCTCTGAAACAAATAATGCAATATATGTTAAGAAAAAAAAAAGAAGAAGAAGAAGGTAGCAGGAGGGGAAGAATGAAGCGGGGGAAATCGGAGGGGTAGACGAACCATGAGAGACGATGGACTCTGAAAAACAAACAGGGTTCTAGAGGGGAGGGGGGTGGGAGGATGGGTTAGCCTGGTGGTGGGTATTGAGGAGGGCACATTCTGCATGGAGCACTGGGTGTTATGCACAAACAATGAATCATGGAACACTTCATCTAAAACTAATGATGTATTGTATGGGGATTAACATAAGAATAAAAAAAAGAAGAAAAAAACTGCAAAAAAAAAAAGAAGATGGTTCTACCTTCTCCTGTCTGGGACCCGGTTCTTCCTTCCCCTGCCAGGGATGGAGTTAAAAGGACTGACAATTAAATCCCCCTAATCACTGAACTATGTTTTATTCCTGGGAAACCCAGAGTGTTTTGCAGCCCCCCACCCCCACCCCGCCCGCTTTCCTCAGTGCCTTCCCCGCCTCCAGGAACATTCTTTTTCTTTGGAAAACAGAGCGGTTGCCCTGAAGCAAAGAGAAATTTAAAAAGAAACACAAGGGGTTTATTTAACATGATTAAGGTCCAGGAACATCAGTAAAAATATATAAAATACATAAATGCCACTAAGAGTAGACTTGGAATTCTATAGAAAACCCCAGAGGCCAGTCTACTGTGGAAGAGTCAACAAAGGAGAAAGGTCTTACATCACTCCTCCACTCGCGTTTCCTAAAGGCCCAATCTTTCCCATTTGGATGGCCTTCATGTGCTGTACTCCCAACAGAGGCGGTCGGTTCATTTGCAGACAGAAACATAGGCCCTCACGTTATGAAAAACCAGCAACCAGCGTACGCAGTCCCATTTGCCTTAGGGCATTGGCTGCATCTTCTCCAGGGAATTAAAGTTAAAGCGAGGCTGTGGCTCATCCCTCCCAATCTCTGAAGTGGTTCTTCTTGGGGCTCAGATATTCAACAAATTATAAGGAGCACCCTTGACTAATTTAAACATGAAAACCAGAGCTGGCCAGGCCAAAGGTTTTCGGTTCCACACGTCTGGCTTGTGGTCTGACTACCGGCCGCCCTGGGAATACAGACCCAGAACAGGAAGAAGACACCGAACCATCCATTCTCTGACATCCACATTGATGTAGGAAAGATGTTAGGGTTCGAAGCCGACGGCCAAGAAAGAATTCTTGAGATGTCTTAGGTGCAAAGAGGTGGTTTTATTAAAGCCCGGGGACAGAACCCGTGGGCAGAAGGAGCTGTACTGGGGTCAGGAGGAATGGCCCGTTATATGTTTTCAAGTTGGGAAGGGGTTAGGGATAGCATCGGTCTCTAAGGAATTTTGGAAGCAACGTTTCCAGGACCTTGAGGGGGCTAGCTATTGTTGGGAAAAGGTCATTTACTACCGTCTAATAAAACCCTAGTCATGAGACCCTTCAGATGTATATCGGAGGGTCATATGCTTGGAGGATGATTGCCAACATGGATCTTGGGGGGTTTAGAGACAAAGGAAGTTTCCAAAGGAATTTTTATATGTTAAAGTAGACTTATAGGATCCTAGGGGCCGGGCTAGGACTGCCTTTTGCCCTTAGCAAAGCATTAACATGGAGGCAGCCGAGTCCCTGGAGGAAGGTCACTCTGCCTGTTTCAAGGACTCGTCGGTGGGCTGTAAGTAGTGAGGAAATTTAATAATTCGTCTTCTGCCTTTGTTTCCCATATCACAGCCCACAGTCATTTCCTACTTCTCAGAGATGAGCTTGAGATTTCCTCTGCAGGCAGAGGGGCTGAATGAACCATGCTTCTCATCAGAGCTAAGCCCTAGCCAGTCCTTGGTTAGCTGACTTTGCCTCCAGGTGGCCAAGAAACAACCCGTGGAGCCCCCGTGCACATCCCCTGCTACCCCCACCAGGGGCTGTGGCCCTCTGCAGAGAAGTCCGCCATCCATGCTCTAGGGTTGCAGAGCCTGGCAGGCCCTCCACAGGCAGCGGACCCCTGGACCTCAGGGACAGGCTGGGTGACCACTAACATGCTTTCCATTCACGGACAGGGGTCGGGGGCAGGAAATTGAGGCAGTCCAATAGGATTTTTCTTTTGTCCAGCTGTTGATGACTAAAAAGAGATGATACTTTCTGACCAGCTATCTGACTTAAGCACCACCAAGGCTAGGCCCCTAAAGCAGAAGGAAACACAAACCAGGCCCTACCGTAAGGGTATTTGGTATCCAGCTTGCTCTCCGCCGTCCTCCTCCAAGGCAACAGGTCATCGCTGCACCCGTTTGGCATCCCGTTATACCCGATGCCGACAATCTTGTTTTCTGCATTCACGATGCACGCTCCGACCTACAGGGAAACGTGCCCAAAGGCTTGGTGACCTGGCGAGGCTGGTCTGCCCCTGGACAGGCAGACATGAAACCAGAAGCTTGCAGAGCTCCAAAGCGAGCAGGGGTGTGTGAAGAGCTCTCTATCTCCTCGCTTGCTTTCTGCAGCAGCTCCCACAAGCCCAAGAAAGCAGACCCCCTAACCCCCGAGGATGTCCAAGAAGCCGTGAACGGTGGCTGAAAAATGTAAGCACCTAGGGATGCGGCACAAAAGGCAGATTTACTCTGCCTTTAAGTTGCCAAGCATCCGCTTCCTGCTGTAATTTGTTCATTTCCAGGTTATCTCTGTATCTGTGAGTGTCCACTCTCTTAGAAAACTCACTTACCTGTGAATTTGGATCTTTGCTTCTCTGTGCTGATAAGAAGGCCACAGCCATGAAATACTCAGGCCATTCCAAATAGTCATCACGTTTTTTGCAGGGAACTTCACTCATGCTGGGTCTAGAAGGAAAACAGTGGTTGAGAAAAGCATTTTGGTACACCTGCTTGCCAGGCCAATGCAACCACATGTCAACTTTGGATCTGCAGAGTCAATTTCCGTTACATTTATCCATCAGAAATCACAGATCATGGGACCTCAGATCGTGTCTGGCCTTAAGAAAAAAATTACTATTTCAGGAGTTTGGTTTTGGCACGTAGAGTTTCACATCCCCAAATTTTACATCTATGTACTGCTTTCTCATAGGATTTTTTTCAACCTACTACAAATGC
This sequence comes from Neomonachus schauinslandi, assembly GCF_002201575.2. Taxonomy (NCBI): domain Eukaryota; kingdom Metazoa; phylum Chordata; class Mammalia; order Carnivora; family Phocidae; genus Neomonachus; species Neomonachus schauinslandi. Next base: position 14,273,350 of record NC_058404.1, read on the forward strand.
CTGCTCCACAAATTGTTCTCATCCGTCACCTCCCTCCCTTAGGAAATAGAGCCAGCACAAGAGGGAGGGAGGGAGAAAGGAGAACATTTATTGATCATCTACTATCTTTCAGACACTGTGAAGGGTTATACGCATCATCTCACTCAAGCCTCATTCCTAGCAAAGGTAGTAACATCCCATCTTACAGAAACTCCCCTAAATCACATAGGATTATTATCCATGCCAGTCAGATTCCTCTGGAGCTGTCCCAGCTCTGATATTAACCAGAGAATCTGTCCCTTTTCTTTCCCCTTAGCTTCCCCAGATGAAAACAGAAATTATCAACTCTGAGTACTCAATCAAGTGAGAAGAAACAATCAAAAGTGTCGAGTGCTGTGACTGAGGCTAAGTTTTAGTAACCTGGGCTCTACTTACTCGCTCATGGGCAGGCACAAGCTGATCTACAACAGGGGGAGCCCCTGAAACTTCCAGTAAGGGGTGGGTGGGGTCCTTTCAAGGGAAAATAAACAGCACAAGGGAAGAGGGCAACACAAGAACTGAGTGGGTATCACTGAGCATTCTTGAGCATTTGGGTGGAAGGCAGGTGTTCATTTCCTTGCACTTGGGCTTCAGGCTCCAGCCCTTGGCTTAAGCAGGACAGCGCGCCAGGGCCTCAAACTGGGATGCAGGGGAAAAGTCGCTACTGGGACCCATGATTATCCACTGATCTGTGGCCCAAATTTCTGAGAAGCCTGTAAGCCCTCTTAACTGCACTGGTTTACCACCGGCTCAACAGTTGGCATCCATAATCGCTGTAGGGTGCCAGTTACGTGCCCACTAAACAGGAGTTGGGAGGGGAAGAAGAGAGGGAAAGGGGGTATTACTCCAACGTCTGCTTTAACGCTCAGGGGAGCCCCGAAACCCAGTGGCAGCAACAGTTGGGATGCTACTCCAGGGGGACACATCTGGTAACGTGCCCGGACAGAACCCGCGCTCCTCCGCCCACCACTCCCTCCCGGCATCCGACCCCGGCGAAACCCGGCACCCCGAGCCCCCACGTGGGCGCAGGAAGTGCCTGCCACTCCCAGCCTCCCAGCCCCACCCTCCCGAGCAAGTCTCAAGGGATCGGGCCCTCCCAGCCCGCACTCTTTGGCCGGGCAGGAGGTTTCCCCGGGCGGCAGGGGGTGGGGGGAGGAGGGGGCAACCTCGGGCTTCCCCGCCCGGAGCCCCCGCCGCGAGCCCGGCGCCCCGCACCCCCGCGCCCAGCGCTCGGGCCGCGCCGCGTGGCGCGCAGGCCGCATACCCCCACGGCAGGGCTGGCCCGGCTGGTCCTCGGCTCCAGGTCCGCGATCGCAGGCCGCCGCCGCCGCCGCCGCCGCCCCCGCCCCGCCGCCGCGCGCCGGAGGAAAGGAAGTCGGGAGAAGAGGCGGGGCCGCCGCGGGGCCGGAAGGTGACAGCGGCCAGGCGGCCACGCGCTCTGGAGAGGGGGGCCCCGGCGGGCGCGCACCAGGCGGGGAACTCCTGGGCGAGGTCGCCTCCGCTTCCTCGTCCCGGACACACAACTCGCTGAGCCCGCGATCTGGCCGGCGACCTTCAGGGCCAGCGCCCAAAAGACCCCTCCCGGGGGCTGGCTGCCTCCTTCTGTTGAGGGGGATGGTTTGGGATTTGCCCCTGACCGGGCGCCGGCTCCTGGATAACCTTGAAGCCGCCCCCGAGGCCCCTGGGCTGGGGCCGGCGGGAGCGCCCCGCCGCGGAAGTGGCCCCGCGGACCTGCGCCCCGGGCTCCCCAAGCCTCTGCCCGCGTTCGTCGTCCCGAGCCTGGGCCCCACGGGGGACTGCTCGCGGCTGCTCCCGGGGCTCTGACTGGATAGTCTTTGCGTTTTTCAGATCTCTGAATCTGAGGGTTGGGTAGTTTTCGTTGGTGGTGGTGAGTTTGTTTTTACCACCATTCACCACCACCACCACCACCACCACCCCCCCCCCGCCCCGGATCTACCATCCACTTAAAGCTCTCGCTGTAAATCTATTATTTGTAAATAAAAGACGACCCGAAAGAGTCTAGTGCCATGAAACTGAAAAGGGTAGGAAGTAAGGAGACCTGGTTTTGGTCTCTGGACTGGGCCTGCGGGGTCACAGTGTCGTGGGGAATGTGGACGCGTGGAGCGTCACAGTTTGCTGCAGGAGGGGTAGGGCGGGACGCCATGCCTCGAGGCACAAATGTCTCGAAGTTACATTTGCATTTGCGCTTTGCATGGCCCGCTTAGTTTCCACTCAAACGGTGTGGAAGGGCCCGAGCTGTGCGCTGAAGCCTGCTACGCTACCCCTTGCCAACCCCACCGCGGACTACACACCTCTCGGGCTTTCCCCCATGCGTTGGCCGGGTCTAAAATTGCGCACCCTGTGTTACAATTGATTAAAAAAAAAGATCAGAGAAAGGGGGCACGGGTCAATAGGAAAGGCCATCAGGGAGATTTCTGAAGCCATAAGCCCCAAGGAAGTAAATCAGATTTTCTTGAACTTCATTATTCTATTCAAAAGTGTAGCCCCTCATCCTGGCGGAACAGGGGTTCCTGCGCAGAGAATGACAAAAGAACCTGTTCTGTGTTACACACAGGGCTTGAGGATATCGTCAGCACCCTACAAATGATAGCTACTGTAAGAATCATGAGTTCTGATCAGCATATCCCAGATCTGAGCCACTAATCCAAACAAAAGCTTGTTAACTATATTAATTTAGCCTAAGGGGGAAGAATGATGAGAGTAAACAGTTGGTTCTACCTAATTTCTCACTACCGCGGACACATCATTCTTCATCTCCAAGGTCCAGCCTGTAGATTCAATAATTAAATTATATATGGCGTTTCGTGGATGCCGGGAAAGCAAAGAGAAAAATACTTCATCATTAACTATAGATTTTTTTTTTTTTTTGGCTTTGATAAGAGTCAGGTTTCAAAGAGCTACATAGATTAAGATGATGATTTTTAATGTCAAGTTAACTTTGCGTGGCTGGCTGGTTGCCACTAAAATGTATTATATACTGAGCCCTTGGTTCCCTTCCCCCTCCCAAATCCACTGCTTGGTCTTTGTCACACTCATCTATAGTCTTTGAGTCTTCATAGATCCATTTCTCTTCTTACCAATCTCCAGCCAATACATCACCAATTGCTGCTGGTCCTTCAACCACAACATCATTAAGCTTTCTTCCTTCCTCTGCTCTGTAAAGACTGTCATACATAATTTAGTTACTTCTCATCATTCTCCATTTTGGTCAGCTCACACACTCTCCTCTGCAATAAATTCAGGATCCTGCTTGCTGCAAACACATTACCCTGAATGTTCCTGCGTTTCACTCTAAGTCTCTCATCTTACAAGATGACATCATTCATAATACAGGAAACCCTCCTGATTCATAGTCTCAGAACTTGAGGTTTCAATTATTCGGCACCCACAGCCAACCCAGGCAGCCAAGGAGGAAGAAAAATGCATTCCTTGGTTTATCTTGCTCATTAACACCTTGTAACTCCAAGTGTGAGTGTGTTAAATCTCTCTTGCTAATACCTTGTATTTTGGTTTATAATTGACGCTCTTTCTCCACCTACCACAGATGCAGAGGCTCACTAGGTTTTCAGCCAAATCAAGAGCAAGGAGAGGGGGCTTCACCTAAGGGTGAACACAGTCAGACGTTTGTAAGGACCATTGTCCCAGGCTGGGCCTGGCTTCTCTATTTATGAGACTGTGGGTTATCTCTGCCTGATCTGTAGCATAACCTGGAATATATTTCAGGACCTCGAAGGTGGGGGATCCCAATAAAAAAATCAACATCAAGGTGAGATTCTTTGGGGGCTCCCTCAAATGGGGCTTTGATGGCATTCATGGATGGCTGCTCTCCCAAGAGACCACTTACCACTTCCCCCACCACCTCTTGCCCAGAAAAGGATGTGACTTGCAGCCCGGAGACAGGCAGGGAGTCTGGAAAGCAACCAGTGTGTGCATCAGGGGTTGGCATGGGAGAAGGGCACACTTGGACTCGAACCAGAGTTTGAATTCTAGTGCCATTTCTTACTACCCAAAGGACCTTCAGAAGGGACTCACGTTCTTGGGGGTGTTTGTCTCCTCAACTGCCAAATCAGTAACATTCAGTCATTTTTTGTTAATTCTCTATGTGCTCAGTGCTGCGAATACCAACATTGAACAAGATAAGCCAGCCCTTACCCTCACAGGGCTTACCCCCCTCTCTCAAACAAATGCCAAATAAATGAACCTCATTGCTGGCTCAGTGAACACAATTAATGTTATGATAAAAGTTTCGTGTTGGAATATGTTGGTTCTTAATCCAGTAGTCATCAGGGTCAAAAATTGCTTCTCATAGCTCCACAACCATACTTAGAAGCAAAGTACCACGGTTTCTATTTTTCAGAGGAATAATTGTTTATATTTCCATGAAGCAATCCAAACTAGAGAGAACTGTTTAAACCTTAAGTACGGGGATGACTAGAATATTTGCTAACCAGAAAAGAAGTCAATGAAAATTCTAGGAAAGAAATTACATATGTGTTGTTGGATATATATATATTTTTATATGTATGTTAGAACATGAGGTCAGTTGTTCACAATGGAAGACATACAGACCACAGATTGATATATCAGAATGTTATTTTTTTTTAAATTAACATAATGTATTATTTGTTTCAGGGGTACAGGTCTGTGATTCATCAGTCTTACACAATTCACAGCACTCACCATAGCACCTACCCTCCCCAATGTCTATCACCCAGTCACCCCATCCCTCCCACCCTACCCCCCACTCCAGCAACCCTCAGTTTGTTTCCTGCGATTAAGAATTCCTCATATCAGTGAGATCATATACTTGTCTTTCTCTGATTGACTTATTTTGCTTAGCATAATACTCTCTAGTTCCATCCATGTCGTTGCAAATGGCAAGATTTCTTTTTGTTGATGGCTGCATAATATTCCATTGTATATATATACCACATCTTCTTTATCCATTCATCTGTTGTCAGAATATTAATATCAAAAAAATTCAAGATTCTTGGGGCACCTGGGTGGCTCAGTTGGTTGAGCATCTGACTCTTGGTTTCGGCTCAGGTCATTATCTCGGGGGTCATGGGATCAAGCCCTGCATCAGGCTCCACGCTGAGCAGGGAGTCTGTTTGAGATTCTTTCACACTCCCTCTCCCTCCCCTTCTACCCCTCCCCCTGGTCGCTTTCTCTCTCTCAAATAAATAAATAAAATCTTTTTTAAAAAATTTTAAAAATTCAGGATTCCTAAACAAGATTTTTGTTATAAGTTGATGGCCCAATTATCTTTATTGCCACACATCTTCAAAATTATGATGAAGCTCAATGAGGAAATGTTAATTTAGCAGATGCACAGAGCCGGGGGCTTTGCTATTGTATGTCAGTAAATGTTAGTTGACCAAATTAAGGAATAGACAATAATTGCTTTACGCCAAAAATTTTGGAGCACCCAACACATAAAGAGAAGTCTTCATCAGTAAACTCTAGTTATACCTCTCTATCTGTTTCCTTTTTCCACTTGCATTTAATGGACCTGGGAAGACATTTGATAAGTGACATCTTGGGGCTGGTGGATTAAGAAGCAAGGGCAAGCAGAATTGCTTTCAAGACATGTAGTATCTCAGTCTTAGGATTTTCATCTTTGCCTGCAAATAACCATCTCTAGAACCAGAATGAACGGCAGCTGGGAAGGCTGTCTGCTTTTTTGTGGTTATGTCAGCTCTCCCCATGACTTGCTTCTCCTCTACAGAGCTGAACTTGTAGCCTCTTTCATACATAACTGGTTGAAGTTGATGGAAATTACATGTCTTATCACTTCTTAAAAGAAAAAAAATACATAAAATGTAAATCTAAAAGAAATGGGCAATTTTCTTGTACCACTTTATATTTCTGTGTAAGTTACCAAGTGCCAATCATTCTTACTTTTTAAAATTCAAATTTGTCAAGCAGCATGTAAGCTTTCAATGTTGTACAAGAAAAGATAATGCTTCATGTGGAACAGTCACTTACGCTAGTTCTGCAAAAGTGCCTACCGAAAGAGAATTTATCAGATTGCTGGTTTTATGGAAATATTAATGACCTCATTAAATTGTCCCTCTACTGGGGGGTCACCATGGAATCTACTGAAAGGTAATCAGCAAGGTATTATAGTCCTGGATATAGAATTCTTTATTAACATCAAAGTCACTGCTCAATTTGTAGTGTATGTTCTAACTAATGTAACAAGGTGAGTGCCCAAGAACCATTGTAAATGAAAGCCACCGTTGAACTGTTTTCGGAAGTTAATGGCTATCATAACCTGCTTGACATGTTGTGTCTTCCGCCAGTTAACCAGAGAGCTCATGAAGGGTAAACTTCTAAAATGAGAAATTAAGAATTAAATTAATATTTCAGTATTGCAGCTCCCTGTGTACATGTCTACGGAAGGTAACATCTGGGGTCTGACCATGACAACGATCAATGCCAGGAGGCGAAACATTATCTTCTGCACTCACGAACAAACAAAATAAGGAAGGAAGCCTATCTTATTTGAATAAGTATTGACATTATTCACGGTAAGAAATTCGAAGCTTTGATGCACGAGGTGACGGAGAACAACACGGCAGGAAAAAGGTCAGAGTCCTCCAAAAGTCCCATTTTTTATCAACCTCTATCGGCTCAAGTGTTCGATCGACAACCCAGAGGTGAGGAAAGGTAGAAAGCTCTCAGCCATGAAGCATTTTGAGAGAGTTTGATAGTAATGCTATCTTCATATTAGCCCTGGACTGAGTTAAATATCAAACAAAGAGAGTAGAACGACACTCGTGAAGTCATCCTTATGAGAAGGAGAGAGATTTAATAGTTTGGTGGTTACAGTAACCACTAGCTTGCAAGAAAAATCAATACCGACATGGTGTTAGAATCGCACTGAGAACTCTTGGAGCTGAGCCATTTCACTGAAGAATAAACCCAGATTCATTAAAGTAGAAAGTCAGGATGTGGTAGGAGGTCGGGCACAAACATACCCTGGGCTCTTTTGTCTGGAAACTCGAGAAGATGTTCTTCTTTCAGGATCCAAGTATTTTTTAAAAACAGAATTGACAGAGCTGGAAGTGACCTTGGCCATCACTGTGTCCAACCCCTTCTTTTTACAGATAACTAAATAGTGGCCCAGAAAGATTACTTGGCATGCCCCCATTCACATAGCTGATCTGCTGTGATTTCCTCCACGCCACACTGTTTGTCCCCAGTCTTAGGGCCTATGAATCAAACCACCAAGTGTTTATTGAGAGCTTCTGTGGAAGATGCTCTGCTAAAAAATAAAAAGCTAAACCAGCTTTCTCTGAGTCTTTTCCAGGGAGGAGATAAAACCGCATAACAGGTTAACCAACATTCGCTGATGAAACAGCGTGTAAAACAACAGTAAAGAGCTGTCCCCAAGTAAGACATGATCTGTCGTGAGTGTCTTCTACTTCAAGAAAAGCCCTTTCTGCCCACTCAAGATGTAGTTTACGGACAAAGCGGTACCCCTGTACCCCTCAGTATTACTTCCATTTAGTACAATATTCTGTTTATAACCCAGTTTGGTTTTTGTTTTGTTTTGTTTTCCGGAAGAAGTGCAAGATCCACAAGATAAAAACAAAACAAAAAAAACAACGAGAGTCTGACAGACATAGAGAAGCATCTGCATCTCACCGAGTAGAAGAGGTTGCCCTAAGTACGGTGCCGTACAACGGAGGGAAAAGAGTCCATCTGAAGAAATCCGAATTTCCTTCTAGAGCTGTGGTGAAGCCCAGACAAGGAAGAGTGATGTCACCTCTTTGCGTTCACTAAATATTCAATGGGAATATATCCCCCACAGAATCGTAGCCCCTGAGAACCAAGGAGCTTCAGGCAAGTGAAAATAGATTCATAGGAACAAGTATACAATCTTTCTGCTTTGTACTATTTAATTCAATCCTTGTTGAAATCCCAGGGATAACATTACCTTTTTGATAGAGTTCTACTATCTTTCACCCACACAGAAAGCTTCTGTGAAATAAATCAGCGTGTGCAAAAGGAAGACCCTCTAGGATTGCCGGGCCAGGTGCCTGGATCTGGCGAAAACACTGAGCTCACAACGAAAGTCTGGCTGCAGAGAACCAACAATATCTACACAATAATGCCTATACCCCCATGTAAACGCCTTATCTTTGCCTTCCACTCCTTTATGTTGTCATATTCATGGCTCCCCGTGAAATGCAGAGGAATCTATCTCTTGAAAGTCTTTGTTAATAGCCTATTCACTCCTTTGCTCTTTTTGCGTGCACGTTGCAAATGGTTTGTGTTGGCAAAAGAGGAGATAGCAAGTTTACATTTTAGAGGGTAATTTCCTTACGAAGCCGTCCGTTTGTTTGCAACGGTCTGGCGCTGTGCCAGGCACCTGGATAGAGCAAAGATACTTCTTTTTGTAAAAACGGTAGCAAATTCTATTAGTGATTTCAGTGGCGCATTAAGCAGGTTATTATTAGAACCGACATTTCACATGCAGAAATACTCTTTGCTTGAAAGTCAAGTGTCATTCAAAAGAGGGAGAAATTATTTAGAATTTTGAAAACATCAAAGAAGTCCCCTGCAAACCGATCCTTATAAACACCTCAATGGGTTTAGGAAACGGGGTTAGAACTGATGCCTTTGATTTCTCTTTGATGCAAACAATAATACCAGAATGGAATGTCTTCGCAAAATGCTCATAAGCAGTGGCCAGGAGAGTAGATTCTTCTTCTATCTCCACAGCCAGACCCCAGCGCTGATGGGCCGGAGCACAGCTGAAGGTCGGTGGTATTCACTCACAGTGCACGCCACAAAGAACTCCCCCCTTGCTTCACCAAACAGAATCTCCTCTTCCTGCTGTAGAGACAGATATTACAGCAGTCCCGGAGATGCTTGAAGAGTTTTTCACTGCATACGCCTTTAGAGGTACACATTTGGCTCAGCAGAAGCTAAACATTTTTAAGAGCACAGTAAGAAATAGGCCAGAAAACATCAAAGCTTTATAGCTTTTTAGAAAACTTGATGGTCTTGCTGGTACAATTCCCTATGATATGGTTCAGTTGTAATAACAATGGAAAGTGTATCAGTGCAAACTGCTGATGAGACATCAGAAAATGTAGCCAAGGGTCTTTTAAACACATTTAAGAACTGTTCTTTTGAACTGCGCCCCTTAGCCTTGGAAAACCTCTTCAAGATTTTAAACAGGGCTTCGGATGAACTGCAGAGGGAGAACCTGAAATTATCTCCTGCACGGGAATCAATATCAAGCAATATTTTCTCTTGGAGAGAAATTCAGTCTGACAGAGAAGAGACCGAGCAGTAAGGAAACTGGGACCTTGGCTAAAACGCTTGCCTTAAAAATACCCTGTAAAGCAGTACAAATTAGGTGGTCACCAGAGGCAGAAAACCGTAGTGACAGAATAAAATGTTATCTGGGCTGCAGAATACTTCATTATCACTACCACAGGTCACTAAGCTTCACAAAATGCATCCATCAGCCTTGATGGCCCTTTGTAAGTCACTGCCTAAGCTAGATGGCGCAGCGAGCACACGGCCCCTCCGCCACGGGAGACCGGGGTGCAAACAGAGCGAGGCCTGGGTGCCCGGCCCCAGCTTTGTTAGTCTCAAAGTGCTCTCTAGTGGCCAGATGAACATAAAATTTCCGACGCACTGGAGGCACTTGGGGAGAGGATTCAGAAATTGGCAGTTGTCGGGCGCCTGGGTGGCTCAGTTGGTTAAGCGACTGCCTTCGGCTCAGGTCATGATCCTGGAGTCCCGGGATCGAGTCCCGCATCGGGCTCCCTGCTCGGCGGGGAGTCTGCTTCTCCCTCTGACCCTCCTCCCTCTCGTGCTCTCTGTCTCTCATTCTCTCTCTCTCAAATAAATAAATAAAATCTTTAAAAAAAAAAAAAAAAAAAAAAAAAAAAATTGGCAGTTGTCTTGGAAAGGCAAGGTAGAGACCCTTTCTATTGCAATTGGCATCTCTTGGACCCAAGGGAATGTTTTACAAGCAAACTTGCCTTTTCCAGCTATTGTGTGGCAACCCATACAACACTTCTAAATTATTAAACTCCACTGTGTAATTTGTATACCGTGTATTAGAGGCTTATCAAATTAATGGGGAAGCATTTAGGTTTGAATTAATCCTTGGGCACTTCTGGGAGGTTCATTAGTGAAAGGTATTTCTACACAGAATACAAAGTACATTTCATTTGTCCGTCTATCTGGCTATGCAAATGCTCCGTACCATGCTTCAAAACCATCTCGAAAGCAAAAGTCACCGTTTTACCGAATGTGATAAGGTTCAAGTATCAGGCTTGGTGGAAGGGAATCATTTTTCAAGCACCTGCAGATTCCAGGTGCAGCACCATATTTTATTTCTAGTATTCATTCAATCCTCACACACAAAAATAACTCTCTGATGTAGGAATCATTATCCGTTTTTTTTCCCAGATAAGGCAGAGGTTGACAAACATTTTTATAAAGGGCCAGAGAGTAAAGCCCACAATTCTGCTATTACAGCATGTTAGTGGTCACGGGCCGTATACAAATAAATGAGAGTGGCTGTATCCCAATAGAACCGTATTTATGGGTGCTGAAATGTGAATTTCATGTAATTCTCACAAGTCTCAAAATAGCGTGTTTTCTTTTGGTTTCGTTTCAGCCATTTAAAAATGTAAAAACCATTCTTAGCTCACGGGCCATATGAAAATAGGTAGCATCCGAAGACAGCGAGTGGCGTTGTGCACTGGCCAGAGTTTGCTGAGTCCCGTGATCAGGAAACTGAGTCTCAATCCACAAGCGTGTGAGTGGTGACGTCAGCAGCCAAACCAGCCTATCTGCAGTCTGTGCTGAACTGTGCCTCCATTTCTACTACCTTAGACCTCTTCCTGCCATCAATGCCAGAGTAAAATTTATTTTCTTGGGATTGTTTGTTTTGTTTTGTTTTAAGAAAAAGAAGAATTGAAAGAAAACTCCAGAAAACGCCAAGACAAAGACTGAGAAAGGAAGAATAAAAGCATTGAGGGAGGGGCCCCCGGGTGGCTCAGTTGGTTAAGCGTCTGCCTTCAGCTCGGGTTATGATCCCAGGGTCCTGGGATCAGGCTCCCTGCTCAGTGGGGGGCCTGCTTCTCCCTCTGCCTGCCATTCCCCCTGCTTGTGCTCACTCACTCTCCCAAATAAATAAATAAAATCTGGCATCAAAGGAAGCCAAGTAGGCATGAAGAAATGCGTCTGGTGCCTTCTTGGAAGACCTCTATATAAGACCTTGTGGACATTTCTGAATCACAAAGAAGGCACAGTTCCTGAATTCAAAAGACATCATATCATATAGGGAACACATTAGAAATTCATGGAAACATAAACAAAAAACTCACAGGTGTATATCCAATCATCTTTACCATTAAATGTGCGTAGCAAGCGTTGCTTCTTGGAGAGAGACCCCCGGGGAACATAGGACAGGTCTCCTGCATGCAAAGGTGTCAGGTGTTAACTCATTCATAGTCTGAACAACAGTTGCAAGCCACAAAACCCAGGTGAACAAAACAAAAAGGTGCAGTTTCTGATATTTCTAGAATTTAGATTAAAATCTACCTTGAGCTTTCATGTTGTCTAGTGAAAGAAATGTAGACTTGGTCACTGAAGGCTTAAAATCAGTCAGATCAGCATTTCCTGTCCCTCTCCTGTCTAGGAAGCAAAACTTCCTTCTAAATGATCGGTGGAAGGTAACTTTGCAGCCTCAGAGTACAGGTGTTTGGTCCTCGGTGGGCATCTGCCCACGCAGGTGCTTGGCCCCCTATTGCCTCCAATTGCGGGCAGAGGTCCCCACCTCAGGGGAGATGCAAGTCTCCTCCACCTCCAGGAGCCCTGGGTCTTCCTCATGCCAGTGCAGAGGTCCTTCCTGTGTGACTCCCACTTCCTCGCCCCACCAGGCATTGCTCAGGCTTCCTTGCTCAGCCACATCAGGCAGTCCCACGTCCTCCCTACTGCGTGACCCCACTGTGCTGGCCCTGTGCCAGACAACCCAGGACCCTGCTCTCATCCCTGCACCACGCCAGAAAGCAGGCACAGACTCCACCATCCCCGAGCTGCCAAACTTAAGGATGCATAAGCACACGACTGGTGACAGGTGAAGGACACTAACTCACAGCACCTAGCTCACTCCCTTCCCCTCCAGCACTCAACCTTCCCTCCACAAGAAGTTCGCCCACACCCCCACCTGCCCCAGCTTTGTTTTTTCCCCTAGAGGATAATGTCAATTCTCTCATGAGAAATCTTCCATATCTATTGTCAAGGTCAAGATCTTGGCTCTGGAAGCTTCACATCTCCTTTTTTCCCCTTTCTGCATCCCCAGCAGCCTTGCCCTGACAGTCTGAAGTCCCAGGTCTAGGTATAACTGGGGAAGGGGAATGTGACTTTTTAAAAGATGTGTGTTTCACTGGACCAGATGGACTTCACAGATAGAGTCAGAGCATTCCATCCTAAAGCAACAGGATACACATTCTGCTTGAGTGCACATGGAACATTCTCCAGAATAGATCACAGACTGGATCATAAATCAGGTCTCAACAGGTACCAAAAGATTGGGATTATTCCCTGCATATTTTCAGACCACAGTGCTTTGAAATTTGAACTCAAGCACAAGAGGAAATTTGGGAAGAACTCAAATACATGGAGGCTAAAGAGCATTCTACTAAAGAAATGAATGGGTCAACCAGGAAATTAAAGAAGAATTTTAAAAATTCATGGAAACAAATGAAAATGAAAACACAACTGTTCAAAACCTTTGGGATGTAGCAAAGACATCCTAAGAGGGAAGTATATAGCAATACAAGCCTTTCTCAAGAAACAAGAGAGGTCTCAAATACACACCCTAACCATACACTTAAAGGAGCTGGAGAAAGAACAGCAAATAAAGCCTAAACCCAGCAGGACAAGAGAAATAATAAAGATCATAGCAGAAATCAATGAAATAGAAACCAAAAGAACAGTAGAATAGATCAATGAAACTAGGAGCTGGTTCTTTAAAAGATAAAGTCTGGCCAGACTTATCAAAAAGAAAAGAGAAAGGACCCAAATAAATAAAATCATGAATGAAAGAGGAGAGATCACAACCACCACCGGAGAAATACAATTATAAGAACACATTATGAGCAACCATATGCCAACAAATTAGGCAATCTGAAAGAAACAGATGCATTCCTAGAGACGTATAAACTACCAAAACTGAACCAGGAAGAAATAGAAAACCTGAACAGACCCATAACCTGTGAGGAAATTGAAGCAGTAATCAAAAATCTCCCAACAAACAAGAGCCCAGGGCCAGATGGCTTCCTAGGGGAACTCTACCAAACATTTAAAGAAGAATTAATACCTAGTCTTCTGAAAATGTCTCAAAAAATAGAAATGGAAGGAAAACTCCCAAACTCTTTCTATGAGGCCAGCATTACTGATCCTACAACCAGACAAAGACCCCACCAAAGAGGAGAATTACAGGCCAATATCCCTGATGAACATGGATGCCAAATTTCCCTAGGGAGGGAAATGCCGAGTGGAAAAGGATGGCTCCACCAATGTGCTTTGTTTATAGAATGATGGTTGCTTTTGGAACGGCATGATAGATATGCAAGTAAGCATAAGAAGTATTTACAAATGATGGGGCATATTACCAAGAACATTTCTGGGTAAGGAGGGCATCCACATTGAGGAATGGGCCCCATATGGGGTGCCAAAGTCCAAGCAGGATGAGGAGCGTGGCCATGCAGGGGGTGCAGGCTGGGAGGACGGGTGGTCTCAATTGAGGTAAGGAAAGCCACCACTTGTGAAGAGGGGCACCTGACACGAGTGTCAGCCGAGGGGAGGACAGGTGTGTGCATGCCCCGGCACAGGTGTTGAAACCCAGGTGGGGTAAGGAATGCGCCCATGAGGAGGGGAGAGGGGGCTGACAGTGACAACAGGAGATTGGTTATTTACTGAGTGATTGATCAAATAAATAAATACATTAAAAATACAGGGGTGGGGGCGCCCGGGTGGCTCTGTCGGTTAAGCGTTCCACTTTTGGTTTCAGCTCAGGTCATGATCTCAAGGTCCTGGGATCGAGCATGTGGGCACCAGGCTCTCTGCTCAGTAGGGAGTCTGCTTCTCCCTCTCTCCACTCATGCTCTCTCTGTCTCTCTCAAATAAATAAATAAAATCTTAAAAAAAAAATACTAGGAGCCTAGTTTCTCACTGTTGGAGAAAGGAATGACAAATGAGCAAAGGGGAAACTAGATGGACCCTGAATAGCAATTAAAGATATCACTGTGAACTCATTGTTTTATTTTTAATATTTTATTTATTTATTTGACAGAGAGAGACACAGCGAGAGAGGGAACACAAGCAGGGGGAGTGGGAGAGGGAGAAGCAGGCTTCCCGCGGAGCAGGGAGCCCAATGTGGGGCTCTATCCCAGGACCCTGGGATCATGACCTGAACCACCCAGGCACCCCAAACTCATTATTTTAAATATATAAACAAATATAGAAATCAGCACAACTGGAAGGACGCCTGGGTGGCTTAGTCGGTTAACCGTCTGCCTTCAGCTCAGATCATGATCCCAGAGTCCTGGGATCAAGTCCCACGTCGGGCTCCTTGCTCAGCAGGGAGCCTGCTTCTCCCTCTGCCTTTACCTGCTGCTCCCCCTGCTTGTGCTCTCTCTCCCTCTCTCTCTCTCTCTGACAAGTAAAGAAATAAAATCTTAAAAAAAAAAGAAATTATTACAACTGGAGCCTAGAGTTTGGTGCTTATTACTATTGGAGTGTCCCTGCTCCCCGAACCTCCCAGATGACAAAACTTGAGAATACATGCATACACAGACATACAACATTCGCGTTTACATCTATATTAATGTCTATATCCAATCAAATCAGCGATAATTTGAGCATCAAAATAAGTAATGATAGTAACATAGTCCAGCCCATTGAGTACAACAGGAAACTATCAGTTCATCCTGATATAAATTAATTAATTCATTCATTCATTGAAAGCTTATAGAGATAGAAGGTACTCACATAACTTCAAAGTAACTTCCCCAAGGATATTTAATCCAAAGGGGGAAAAAGGAACTTTATAGTGGAAAAGTCTGCAGACACCACCTTACTCAAGTGTTCAGAGTTAATATGACCGATAATGGCCCAAATCAAATTGATGTACCGCTTGAGAAGATTCAAGAACACAGCATCGCCACTGTGATAGTTCTGCCAAAGACATATGACCTGGATCTAATAAAGATGGAACACGAACCACCCCAGACGGGGGGAACATTCTACAGAGTAAATGATCTCTCATCTTCAAAAAGTGTCAAGGGCACAACATTCAAGGGAAGACTGAGAAATATTCTAGATGGTTAAGGACTAAAGAGACATACCATAAATGCAGGGTATGGCTCTAGATTAAATCCTTGGGACAGCTTGAAAGGGGTCTAAGGTTTCAATGGTAAAACTCTGTTAGTGTCAATTTCCTGATTTTGAGGATTGATTTTACAGGGGGGTGTCTTTGTAGAAATACACCAAAGTGTTCAGGGGTGATGGGGCAACTTACTCTCAAATGGTTCAGAAAAAAGAGTGATTATTCTGTGCTTGAAACTTTTCTGTGAGTTTGAGATTATTTTAAATTAAAAAAATAAAATAGAAGTATGCACGGAAATGTAACAGTTCGGGAATAGTCAAGACATTGCCGAAGAAGGTGACCAAGTTGAGAGGAGTTGCTTTACCAGATGTCAACACATATTTAAGTATGGTAATTAAGATCATGTGGTGCTTATCGGCACAAGGGGAGATAAGTGGGTTAACGGAACAGAATAGAGAATCCATAAACAGATTCACTGATAAATAGAGACTTCATAAATTACTAAGCCACTGCAGAGCAGCGGGGGGGGAAAATAAATAGTGCTGGATTAAGTGGGGATGCATGTGGAAAAAATTAAAATTTACCACTACCAAACACATACGCAAAGATAAATTCCAGGTGGATGGCAGAATCAAATGTGAAAAGTAAACAATAAAACTTCTGGATCAGTGCTGTCCGATAGAACTTTCTACACCGTTCAGTACGTTAACCACTAGTCACATGCGGCTGCTGAGCACTTGAAATGTGGTTAGTGCGACTGAGAAACTATTTTAAATTTAATTTAATTTAATAGTCATATATGGTCAGTGGCTATTATATTAGCACAGATCTAGAAGATAATTTAAGGTAATACCTTCATAACCCTGTGTTAGGAAAAAATGTCTGAAATACGACATGAAGGGTACTAACCATACAGAGAAAGTGATACATCGTACTCAATTAAAATTAAGAACTTCTGGGACATTATGCTAAGTGAAATCAGTCAGTCGCCGAAGGACAAATACTAGATGATTCCATTCATGTGAAGTACCTAAAGTCAAAACCACAGAAACAGACAGTAGAAAGGTGGTTGCCAAGAGCTGGGTGCAAAGGGGAGGGGGTAGTGTTTAATGGATATAGAGTTTCCATTTCAGATAATGAAAGAGTTCTATTGCACAACAATGTGCAATCGATGCCCATAACACGGATGGATCTCACAAACATCATCTTGAGCTGAAGGATCTCTGCAGGTTATTTAGCTGTCGGCTTTCAGCTTCAAGCCCATCCTTCCATTCCCTGCTCCCAGGGCTGGGCTGGGCCTCTGAAGCACGTTTGTGCTCAGCAAACTAGCTCCCCGCCAGGCTCCGCCACTAGGGGGCACTAGCGGGATCCCGCAAGGCTAGAAGAGGGAATGGACCTGCTCCCAACGCACCGTCAAGGGTTTCCACTTTTTGGTTTTCACTCGTCTCAGAAAAAGCAGCAACTTGTTTTCTTCGCTCCCCAGTCCTAGAGGGGTAATTGCATCCTGAGGTTGGTTGCTACCTACGCGCCACCTTAGTGTCCCTTTTTGCCTTCTCCAGTCCCCATGCCAACAGTTCGTGTAGTAAATGAGATTATCTCTGTTAAAATAACTGGTGTGGCTTTTATAATCCGATGCTACCAAACACAAAAGTCTCTCATTCAATTTGTATGAAGTTCAAAAACAGGCAAAACTAGTGGCACCTTTACAGAGACAGGAGGGAGTCGTCCCTGGGAGGGGTGTTTCCCGGGAAGCCGGCCATGCTGTCGGCTGACCTGCAAGGTGCTTACACGAGTGTGTTCCCAGGTGAGAAGTCACATGGGCTACGAATACACTTACGTTGTGCGCCTTTCTCAGTGTGTGTGGCTTCTGCTTCAATAACTTTTTCTTTTAATTAAACTTCTTTCTGTGTAAGAGAGAGAGATTCCTGAAATGGGAAAGTGCCAGTCTTCATAGCATTGTTTTCTCCTTGTGTGGACCACTGGCAGGCGTCAGGATTAAATGGGGTCATCAGTTAAAATGCAGATGACAGGATCCGTCCAAGGTTCTAAGTCAGTAGGTCTGGATGCCCACTCAGAAACCGGAGCTTGCATGGGCTCTCTAGAAGGGTCTTAGGAACATTTGAGAAGCACTAATACTGACTGACCTGAGCCTCTTCCTGGAGATCTGATTCATCTATCAGACAGAGCAGCAACTCCCGCTAAACCTCTAGGAAGCCAAGCATTGGCTTTATTTATCTCCAAATTCCTGTTCACTAGGAGGTTCTCAGGTATTTATTTTAATAAGGTTGCAGCATAAAGAAGCAACTCATATATTTGAAATAATGGGGCTTCACTAATAACCTGCATCTTCTGCTGAAGAAAAGACTAGAAGTCTGGAAACCCTCAACAGATTCAGGTGTAAGAGTGACCCAGATGGATGATTTGATGGGCCCTTTGAGAATTCGCTGATAGCTCTGAAAATAGGCACAGAAACACACAGTTTGCATTCACTTTAGAGTGTTCTCAGAAGCCCATCTGTAAGCCTTGTCGGGATCCACGGACTCGTGGTTAAGAGCTTCTGCTGTGGAGACTCAAAGCCCACACTAGTGTGAATCTTATTTCAGAAGCAAGGAAGACCTGGCGGTGTCTGGGAGAGGGTGACGTACTCCGAATTTTTGCTGATGTGTTTTGGATGCCTCAGAAGGAGGAGAAGCTGCCAAAAGAGAAGTCAGCAAGGGTCAAATTCTAGTCTCACTCCTAACAACTCTGGGGACCTGTTCCTGTTTCTCGATTTCTGTTCCAATTTCTTCTCTTGAAAAATGGCGTAAGTATTTGCCCTGCTTTCTTCACAGGGCTGTTCTGAGGCTCAGACAAGATGTGGAAAAGCATATGTGCTTTGAAGAGCGTAAGCATCACATACGTTTACTGAACACCTGATGTGAGTTCTGTGTGCAAACAGTCTTCAGATATTTATACAAATACAAGCCATTATCCATAGTCTATGTACAAGGGGTGTAAAGCCTGCCTCTTCTATTGTGACAATAGAAGAAATAGGTGAAACCAAAAAATACAGAACGATTGAGATTTTTTTTTTAAGGGAGAAAAAAGAAAAAACCTCACAGATAAAAATCATAGACCTGAGGGTCAACAAAATGCACAATGACCACTATTGTGAGGGCATTTAAACTCTCCAAAGGGGGCTCTTCAGAGAAGAGCTCTGTCAGCACGCCTTCCCTTCCCGCACCCCCCATAAGGAATGCCAGTCTGGGGGTCCTGACCCCTTGGGGTTCCATCCTGTGGCCAACCACTGTGTGTTCATGCTCACTCTCCTGTCTCCGTGTTTGCTACTCCCACCACCTGGAAATGTACTTTTATTTCAGTTAATGCAATGGATCTCAATTCAGCTATTGTAGCGTCATTTTGTAATCTATCATTACCAATGATGTCTTTACTACTCTAGATTATTATAAACCATGGTCTACATAATGTGAAAAATCCATTCCAATTCCTCACCTTGTGTAGACACAGCCTTCATCATTAGGCACCGATCCTTTCCATCAAGAGATAGAGCATAATGTACTCTCCCGCCCCCTAATTTAGCACCAACAGTTGGCTGATGGGTAGCAATTTTAAATATCTCTGTTGCTTTGTTCTTGGCCAGATTCTGCCTTCCACTATTTTTGATACTCCTGGGTCGATGATTTTAATATTTTTGAAAGTTTGTTTGAAAAAGTTGGAATAACTTTTCTTCTCAAATTTTCATATGCTGTTATAGGAAAGTATTACATTAATATAGCCAAAGCTAATTGCTTCGTGCACTGAACAGAAGGTGAAGCAAACAGATCTGACACAGCTTCAAAAAAATTTGAATTACATTTTTAAATTCAGACCTGCATCATCAACTGAGATAATAACGAAGATTCTACCAGGATTTTTCTCTGACAATAAGAGATATTGTATTGAATTCATTAGCACTCGAGTCATCAAATAAAAGATTATGTCGGGGAAAATAATGAGCTTAGTGATCACATGAAAACCAGTGTGACATATGCTAGGTCATATTTTTAGCATCAAGGCTCAAAGGCAAAGAGAATATTAATAGATGTGTGTGTACTTTTATTCATCATAAAGTGACATAATCATTGGGCTTACTAAAGCTTCCTGTTTCCAGAAGAGCATAAACACTCTACGTGTGACTCAAAAATAATAAGATTGATTGTTGTGGAGTCCTTCTCATTACTTCACAATCAAATTACATGTTCTCTTGAAGTGGTTGATCTTTTCCTTTGATTCATCAGTCTTACTAAAAAAAAAAAAAAAAGACATATTAGTTGTTACCATACAAGTTTTACTTTACGTGCACCATTTGGAATCTTGAAATATATTTTGTCCATTGGCCAATCAGAGCTCCCCAATTCCTTCCCCCATTGGCCAACTGTAAGCGCTACACTTTCAGTTAACCTTATCCTCTAGAAATTATAAAATGAGTAATGCAATTGGCATACATTGGAAACATCTTAAATATTTGGAAACCCCACCACACCACCACCACCACCACCATCATCATTGCTAAGATTTACTGAGTACTTCACATGTATTGTATCAGTTAAATATCGTAACAACTCAGGAGAAATGTATCCATTTCACAGGTTAGAAAATTGAGATTATAGAAGTTAAGTAACTCACCCAAAGTCATAGGGATAGTAAATGGTGGAGCCAGAAGTTAAACCCAAGTGTTTTGACTCTGGAGCCTGCCATTATGCTGTGCTGCCTTAGTTTCTACATGATGCTCTGACTGACAAGGGATGGACATAGAGTACATAAATATAATGGGATACTAATGGGCAAGTCCTGTGTTTGAAGAATATTTAATAGAATGAGAAATTTTCATGATATCTTAGATAAAAGAGAAAATTTCTTGAGTACTAAAACTTTGTCTGACATTGTGGTAAGTTGCTATATATACATTATCTCATTTAATCCTCATATGAACTGGTGGTAGATTTAATTTACTATTATCTCCACTTAAGAGTGTGGAGACTGGGGGTGCTTGGTGGCTCAGTCGGTTGAGTGTCTGCCTTCGGCTCAGGTCATGATCCCAGGGTCCTGGGATCCAGCCCCGCATCAGGCTCCCTGCTCAGCGGGAAGCCTGCTTCTCCCTCTCCCACTCCCCCTGCTTGTGTTCCCTCTCTCGCTGTCTCTCTCTCTGTCAAAAAATAAATAAAATCTTAAAAAAAAAAAAAGAGTGTGGAGACTAAGTCATAGATTTAAGAATCTTGGCTAAGATCACACAGCTAATAAATGGTAGAGCCTACATTTGAACTTAGGTCGATTGACTCCAGAGCCCACATATTAAAGCACTCTGCTATAGTGATTTTAGGACACACTAGGTGATGTCAGTTTGGGTAATGAATGCATGCACACACATACATGTGTGCACACATGTAGGAAGAAAAGAAGACTGGAAGAATATACACAAAATATTTAAAAGTGATTATCACCAAGAGTCAGATTATTGATGATTTTTACTGTCTTTTTTTATACTTTTGTATATTTTAAATTTTTTCTTTAATGAGAATTTCTTTTGCTTTTATTAGTGAAAACATTATTATTATAAAACAAACGTGTTACTTGTGTATGATGCATTCAGCTCTCTGGAACCCGAATTCTGTGATAAGCAAAACTCTCCCCCCATCTTTTTTTTTCTCCCCCCATCTTAAGCCTCTTCTTGCAGGCTCACCGCATTTCCTGCCTGTCACTGAAACCTTGAGCTGACCTTGAGCTCCTATGTACAAGGGGACTATTGGCACTCCAGACCATCACTCCCCGCTCCCTTGAGACTCATAACAGCTGTCGGTACCACCCTCTCGTCCACTGAATGCTATCATTAGCAAAGCCGGTCTCTCTCCCTTATGTGTCCCTCTCCCCCGACCTTCATCATCTTTCTTGACAGCTTCAATATTTACATGGATGACCCACCTAACGCCCTGGCCCATCACTTCCTTGGTTTCCTATGGCAAAAGTATGACCTTTTCCTCCACTCCAGCACTGTCATCCTCTTGCATGATTGTATACACATCACCAAAACTTGTATCACCTTCAAAACATTACACACACTAACCCCAACCTCTCATCTTCTATGACACTTGAGCAAGAACTTCCACCATACATGACATTTATCATGACACAAAATCCATTGACTTCTGCATCTCCATCTGCCCTTTCCTTTCTTCACATTCTTCTCCTGATTACGTTCCATGGCCCATCACTGTAATCACTTAGCCTCTCTCTCCCTCCACCACACTTGTCTGGACAGACCCAGATGCCCACCAGCCCCATTGTCTGCACCCAGCAGTTGAACTTTGCCAGATACACACAATTGGGCAAACTGGCTTTACTTTAGAATTCGTGATCCCACACCCCAGATGGCCTTCATTGTAACCTACCACCCCAATACTTTTTTGCTAGTAAGATTACTGTCCCTGTTTCCAGGAGAACCACTTTTTTCTCTCCTCTTAAACCTTCTACCCCTCCCAGTTGCTCACTCAAATCTTTCATCACCTTACCTTATACTTGGTTGAGAAAGTAGGAGCTTTCAGATGATTACTTTCTTACCCTCTCACCATCAGATTTACAAACTTACCTGCATCCATGCTGTTATCTTTCCCTTCCTTCAGCAACTGAGGAAATGCCCCCTTTCTTATCAAAGGCTAATCCTTCCATGTGTTTTCTGGATCCCACCCCTTCTCAAGGAATTTGCTCCTTAGTAATCCCTTTTTTCTTCTGCAATAACAATTTTTCCTTCGCTCATTTCCTATGTCATAACAACACAGAATCTTCCATCTTTTAGCATTTCAGCCTATGCTAGGCAAGGCCAAGAGTTAGGACTCTAGTTATGTCATGGGGCAGACATCCCATAAAACCAACACACGCACACACACATATGTGAACACAACACCTAACAAGTAATTTTTCTGAGTTTCAATTAACTTGGCTTTTTGCCCTGAAAGACCCGTATCCCAGATTTAGATTCAGCATTCTTTTTGAGGTTATTATAAACTGTGGTGACTTTAACTTATGGAATAAACCTTTTTAAATGTATTTTTCTCATTCAATTATTTAGGTTCAACATTTATGTGACAGTGTTGAGAACTCTGAATATGTTTCTATCATATTCAAAGTATTTCTACTCTCTGGACACCTCAGGGTAATTTCTGACATTATGACAAATATAAAAACCTGAATGACTGAACCTGAGAGTCCAAGTAGTTATATTATGGCATTATAAAGTAGCTCTCAAAAGAACCCATTCAGCCATATATTAGAATTCATGTTTATAACATAAAATTTCACACTAGGGAATCTCAGGAATAGTTGCTTTATATGGTTCTAGGCTTTCCTTCAAGCACAACAGGAAAAAATGCCTCTGGCATTTCCAGAAGAATACAAGAGGGAAGATGTATCTTGAAACCACTGGCCATAATTGTTAGCTGGAATAGCTACAAAATATGACTATGTGTATTTTGTGGAATTTATTTAAACTTATGCACTTTTATATTTAGTAGCTAATGTAAATAAAATCTAAATAAGCAAATATTTATGTTCATATACATATAAATAAGCAAATATAAATTTGTCCAAAAATAACAATGAAAGTATGATGCAAATTTCTTCGGTCTTCCTCTTCACTTTTGATTCTCTCCCTTTTTGAAGACTCCTCCTCCACTGGCCTCCATGATACCCATCTCTCTCTTTTCTTCTGAACCCTCTGTCTACTCGAGTTTATTCTCCTTTGATGGTTCTTGTTCCTCCGGTCCCTGCTTAAACATTACCTTTCCCCGGGGACTTTACCGTATTTGTCTCCTCACTCTACACTCTCTCTGGGGATCCCACTCATGCCTTTTCACCCACTGAGGATGACTTCCATTTATCTTCTTTGAGCCCATATTGCTCTTCAGAACTTCTGAATCAAGGATATATCTTCCTGCTGGGAATCTCTACTCCTGTGATCCATGGGCACCTCAAGCACAACGCGTCCAAAACTCACACAATCCTTCTCCCAAATATGTTGCTCCTTCTGCATTCCCTCGCTCAGCAGGTGATACCCTTTTCCCATCATGAAACGTTGGGGGTTATCTGAGACTTCTTTCTCTCCCTTGCCTTAAAATTAATTGCTTAATATCTCCTATTGAAACTATAGCCTAAATATCTTTTAAGTGTTTCTCTATAGTCTCCATCTTCACTTTTGATGACTTGATTGATGACTCAATATTTCTGTAATATTTCAAAATTTTCTCCCTCTTTTAGGGACCTTTGTGAATCTACTCCTTACATTATTGTCTAGAAGGGTTTTCTTAATATGCACATAATATCATGTCCCTTCACTGCTCAAAATCTTTTAATACCTCTTCTTTCTTTGTTTAAGTTTTTTATTTTAATTCCAGTTAACATACAGTGTTATATATTAGTTTCAGGTGTGCAATATAGGGATTCACCACTTCCATACAACACCCAGAGTTCATCACGACAAGCATACTCCTTAAAACCCATCACCTATTTCACCCATCCCCCACCCACCTCCCCTCTGGTAAACAGTTCGCTGTAATTAAGAGTCTGTTTCTTCGTTTGTCTCTTTTTCCTTTGTTCACTTGTTTTGTTTCTTAAATTCCACATATGAGTGAGTCATATGAATACTTCCCCTTTACTCTCAGGAGAACATTCATACTCCTTAGAATAATCTACAAGGTGTTTTCTGATCTTACCTTTCACCCATTCATATTCACTGCATCACGATCATGAACTGCATTTGATTTCCAAATCTTGCTCTGCTGCCTCACACCTCTTTGCCTTTGCAAACACTGCTTGCTGTCTTTCCCTGGAGTGACTTTCTCCCATTTGCTTTCCTAGCTGACTCCTGCTGTCCCTGAGAGAGTGAGCTCAAGCAACATCTCATCTAAGAAGACTGTCCTAGTCTGATTAGGTATCTCCCTATGTGCTGACACACTATTCTGTTCATACAGCTATCAAGCAATATAATACAATGATACTCATTCATCTTCTTGTCTGTGTCCTTCACTGGATTGTGAAATTCCTAAGTGTCAAGCTCTGTCTTTTTAATCTCTGGGGATCCCACTCATGCCTTTTCACCCACTGAGGTGAAACTGTGTTAACAACTTGTATCAAAGAGTTTCAGGGCATTGGGTCATTCAAATATTATAGTTGATATTGAAATAAAACATTGGTGCTGATGCCCACAATGAAACATCCATTTTTCTCAGCATCAAGTGACCCCAGATCTGTTGCCATGGAAAGTAAAAAGTAAATTTTCAAATGGTCTACAGAAAGTTGCCCTAATGATTGTAAATTCTCTAATGGCATTATGGTAGAACCATTAATAACAGATGTTGTTCTGAATTCTCAATGCATTTTTACTTACATGAGAAACCTAACTATTTTCCGACGCTCTAGGTCTCACTTACGGTTTCCGATTTGCATCCAGCTGAAGTGTAGCTAGCTGAAGATTTTGAGAGGAAATACTCTTTCATCATTTATACAACAAGTGCTATGGCTTCTATAATCTTTATGAGGTTCATGTGAACCACTAATTTGTGACAAGATCAGTTGACATTTTATAGATCATCAGAATCTTCCTCAAGGCAGAAATTTAGTCTTGCTTCTAATAGCCAACAGTCACAAAAGTCTTCATGTACCTGCTAACATTCATATTCCTGAACCTCACTGTACAACTTCATTGTACTGAGCAGCCTTCAGCAGCAATTCTTTCTCTTGTTTCCAATTATTTTTGGTTATGAAGCTATAAAATTATGAACACGTGAGGATTAAGATCTTTAACATTTTCCTTGACTATGTTCTTTAATGGAAAAATGCAATCATTCAGCTAACATGGAGACTTACTTAAACCCTCCATTTCTGTTCATTGTCAGTCTGCTTCTTTCCAATGGAAAGAGATACTTTGTTCCTTCAGCATGAAGGACAGAGAATCCCAGTTCCTCTAGAACTCCATCTTAGGAGCCAGAATCCTGTTGAGATTATAGTCCGTAACATCCCCCCTCATTTTTTTTTTTTGATTTCAAGTGTTTCTTTAAATTCTAGTTAGTTAACACATATGGTAAAATTGGTTTCGGGTGTAGAATTTAGTGATTCATCATTTACATATAACACCAGTGCTCTCCCTTTTGTTTCATAAATGTGAGGAAAGGTTAGACAGGAATCTCCAGTATCCAAAGGACAGGAGACACAATTATGTGGTAGTGTGCAATGATAGTCAACACCACAGACAGTGGGACAGCACTCCACTGCCCCATCTCTGATTTTTTTCAATTCTCCCTTACACACCATCACCCAAAATGAATCACATTAAATGATCTTTTGGGGTGCCAGAAGAAAAAATATTAGAACTCTTATTTATAATTATTTTTTTCTAAAAAAATTTAAAAGTTAAGTTTCATTAGTATTAAGTATTAAATATATGGATGGAGGGGACGCCTGGGTGGCTCAGTCAGTTAAATATCTGCCTTTGGCTCGGGTCATGATCCCAGGGTCCTGGGATCAAGCCCCGCATCAGGCTCCCTGCTCAGTGGGGAGTCTGCTTCTCCCTCTGCCTCTGCCCCAACTTGTGCTCTCTCCCTCTCTTTCTCACTCTCTCAAATAAATAAATAAAATTTAAAAAAAAATCCTAAGTATATGGATAGACAGGAGCACACATGTGTAATTTTAAAATAAATACATATACATTAAGGATGCATGCTCAAAATACTTCTACTGATATGTACATAGTCAAATGAGTTTTGAGATTGCTTCTAGAGATGATGGGGCACCACGGAAAATTTTGGCCACAGTAAAGGCATGATGAAAGGGGAATTTTAGGAAAAACCACCCCAGAGCAATACAAAGGTCAGATATCAGAAAAAGTAGATGTTGAACCTAGGAAAACTAGTTAGGAGGTTATTGCAAAAATCCAACTATCAGCTAGGCTGGCGGCATTGGGGAAACAGGAAGTCATTGCAAAAGATGTTGTAAAAGAAGGATCTTAAATGTTAGGAGTGAAAAAATAATCTCAAAGAATACGTGGAAATTTCAAGCTGGGCTGGCTGGAAAACAAAACAAGGGAAATCAGTTATGGGACTCGAAGCACACTGTAATTGCCACTGACAAAAAGGCCCGCATAAATAATGTAGAATCTACGGCATATTCTTCTGGAAATCCTTATAGTAGAAGATATGTAGTTGAATAAAACAAAACCTTACAGGGAAAAACAAGATTGTGGAGCAAGGATTGCACTCAAACTTGTGTAAGACTTATGAATATTTATGTTCCAAAAAATAAAACAATAAGTACCCAGGCCCCTCTAAGTACTTTTTCTAAGAGGCAGAGAGGGACTGAAGGAGAGGGAGAGAGAGAATATTAAGCAGGCTCCATGCCTAGTTTGGAGCTTGAGGCGGGGCTTGATCTCACAATCCTGAAATCATGACCTGAGCCGAAGCCAAGAGTCAGTCACTTAACTGACTGAGCCATCCAGGTGCCCCCAGTAGTCTTATCTCCACAAAATAAGTAATAAATATTAGATAAGAAACAGCAACCAGTTAAGGAAATACCAATAAAGTGTATACATATGCAGTTGATAATAATAATTATGATAAATTAATTTCTACTTCCCAGCTATAATACACGGGGAAATTATCAGGTCTTTCTTCTCCTGTTTTCTTTTCTTTTTTTTTTTAAGATTTTATTTATTTATTTGACAGAGAGAGAGCACAAGCAGGGGGAGCAGCAGAAGAAGAGGGAGAAGCAGGCTCCCCACAGAGTGGGGAGCCCAATGCAGGGCTCGATCCCAGGACCCCAGGATCCTGACCTGAGCTGAAGCCTGACGCTTAACAGACTGAGCCACCCAGGCGCCCCAATTCCTCTCCTGTTTTCAAGATATGCTTTGAAATTTGTTTTTATTTTTTGTCGGTTAAACGGCATAATACCAAAATTGTTTTGTTGCTGTTGAGTCTTTATCCTCCAAATTTCTTTCTGATTTTTAACTTGGATATGTTGCCTCCTGCTTCCTGGATCTCCCTGTGAGTCCAAAGATACAAAGTAATTTGAATGTTGAAGATATAAAATTCTGGGGTAGGGACACCTGCGACACCTGCCCTCACCTCACACCTACAGTTAATTGACCGAGAAGAAAAAGGGGTCTGGTTCAAGGATGAGTCAACACGCTACATTGAAGTGAGCTACCAGCTCTACAGATGGAATCAGACGTGGCCCTGAGAGCCAGTGATGAGAAAGAAATCCTCCCCTGGGCACTGGACCTCGTGATCCCTTTGTATTGAGCGAGAAGAGGTTCAAGGTAAGTAGATACGTGGACTTGCAGGCAGTGGTGAATGGTTTGGGCTTACTTGTGAAGGGCGTGGAAGGAATACGTGTGGCAGGGGACAAGGAAGTCTAGGGAGGAGGCATAGGGATGCACCTATGGAAGTGGCCATGAGGTGTGAAGATCTTTGCACTGTACGGTGATGCTTATCAGAGAGCTGCCATGGAAGAGGCACTGAACAGCCAGGCAGATGGTCCGGTTGATGTTAGTCAGCCTCTAGCCTTGCCACTCCCGCGCTCAGGAACAGAATCATCATCGAGGCACAGATGGAGGACCATGATGGAATTTGCTCTCCCTGGAATGCTCTTTTCCATATCTCTTATGTCCTTGGCTGCCTGTCTCCCCCTCTGTCTAGTCCTGGACAGTCTCTCCTTCTTCACGAGGCACACCCGCAGAGGCAGATTTACGTACGAAGCTAATGAGCAGACGTGGCCGGACCCGTGCTTCACCCCAGCCCCTGTGTGCTGAGAGCCGCTGGAAGTCGTAGAGGGTGGGGAAGGGGACAGCGTTTTATAATTAGGAAGCATTTCTATGCAAACATTTCTGGCAAATTGCTGAGTCAGAAGATAGGACCTAATCTTTCCTTCGTCGACGTAAATATTCCCCTGGAGGACTAAGGTTTTATTCACTGTTCTGTATGTGTTTCTTGAGGAGGAAGACCCCCCAACTTGTAGAAGCTTTGGGTCCCACCACATCTGGCTGGCCCTGCCTTTCCCAGCTCCTCTGCTTAACACCACACCTGCCCTTCTCCCCATCTTGGCACTCCTCATCTCACTGGCCCTGCTTTAATCTTTCTCTTCTTTTTCTTCTTCCCACAGCACTCATGTCCTCCGAACATACTCTGTATGATTTACTTCTGCTTGTTGCTTATCATCTGACTCCCCTCATTAAAATGCAGATGGCAAGGAGGCAGGGATGTTAGCATTATTCGTGGATTCCATGTGCCTGATACGGTGCCTCGCACATGGTAGATACTCCACGGTAGAGGAGAAGGCAGAAGGGAAGGAGAGGGAAACGGAGAAAGGGAGAGAGGAGGGAGGGAGGAAGGAAGGGCAGAGGGCAGCAATTATTGAGAGTCACCACAGTCAGGAGTGACAGCCAGAGCTGTGGCAGGACTGAGGCAGCAAGGGACGTGGACGACGCCCCGCCCATACCAAGAGAATAGACCCCAAGTTCATCGGCCACGTGTGACTGGAGCAGTGCCCAGGGAGCAGGCGATGAGGACATCGGCAGTGACCAGCAGCTGCTCAGAGGGCAGCCAGGAAGCTGAGCCCGAGGACCTGAAGCCTCCTCTCCTGGCCACCACCCTCTCGGGGAGGAGAAGGCAAAGGGGGAAAACTCTGAACACCTGAGCATTTACCTGGAAGAAAGTATTTATTTTTTAAAAAGATTTTATTTATTATTTATTTGAGAGGGAGACAGACAGAGATAGTGAGAGCACCAGCAGGGAGGAGAGCTAGAAGCAGGCTCCCCACGGAACAGGGAACAGGAAGCCCCACACGGGGCTCGATCCCAGGACCCTGGGACCATGACCTGAGCCGAAGGCAGGTGCTTAACCGACTGAGCCACCCAGGTGACCCGGAAGAAAGTATTTAACCCGGAAGAGAAAGCTTGAACTGGCAAGTCCCTCCTCCCCGCTTCCACGAGCCTACTACACACCTAGACGGAAGGTTTGAGAACAAGATGATATCAGTTATAGAAAGAAACCATGTGTTCTTTGCATGTCTCAGGAGTAGTATATAGCTTTTTGAAAGATTGAGTAAAACCAGTGTTAGAAATACGTGGAGTGAGTGGTGGTATTTCGATATGCTTTAATTGGCCAGTCTTCGGACGCTCTCCAGTGTATTAACTTGGATGTGGATGATGCCTAAGGGCGTATGTGGGGTGGGCTGAGCTCAGCGCCCTCCTACTCACCCATCTTCCCAAGCTCCTTCAGTATGCTTTATTCTGAACAGGTCTGAGCATCCACGAAAAGGAGGTATGCCATCAATATTTTGGTCAGTTTTACAAAACATAAGCTGCATCTCTTAATTGTTAGGACCTCTGGTTGCATGTGTGCTGACTTCTGACTACTGACAGCAGCTACCAAAATATGACAGCTGGTGGATTTACCCTGCGTATGATACTTTCACAGAATCTTGCTTTAAATTGGTTATTACACCATTTATAGCATTTTGTTATGCAGTTTTATGGCATGTAGCGCTTGCTAGATTAAAAATGGGATTAAATTAATTAGATTTTAAAATATTTTGTAAAACACATTAATGAAACAAATACACCTTTTATGGATGGTCACATTTCTATGTAGCCACAAGATAGGGGATACATACTGTGTACACACACACACACACGTCCTGAGCCTTCGATGTAGAAAATCATCCTCTTTGGCAAAAAAAATGCATTTATCTGACATTTTACAGAGCTGGGAATACAAGATACTTGTTTTTCTGAAGTACATAAAAGCCCACATTGCCTTATTCCCTTCAGGAGATGGCAGGAAGCCTTTCCACTCGGACAAGGGCTAATTGCTCAATAGAATACACCAGCAGGGCACCTGGGTGGCTCAGTTGGTTAAGCGACTGCCTTCGGCTCAGGTCATGATCCTGGAGTCCCTGGATCGAGTCCCGCATCGGGCTCCCTGCTCAGTGAGGAGCCTGCTTCTCCCTCTAACCCTCCCCCCTCTCATGTACTCTCTCTCTCTCATTCTCGCTCTCTCAAATAAATAAATAAATCTTTAAAAAAAAAAAAAAAAAAAAAAAAAGAATACACCAGCAAAGCGCATTGTAATGGGATTCTACCCATCGGTAATTTCCATTCCAAGAAACACATACTTTCATCTGTTCCCACGTCTTCCAAAAGATTAGTACCCTCAGTGGTAAAGGGAAATATCCACAGATTGTCATCTCCTTTTTGAGAGCCATTCAGAAAGGAAGAGACATACTACAGGCTTGGGACCAGGAACAGATTGAATTCATAAAAAAAAGGCACAAGCCAAACTGTTCATCTCTGGTACATGAAAAATTAGCACTGTTGTTGTTAAAACCATATGTTCTAGGTAAGGGGACAGGTTTTGTATTCACTCTGACATTTGTTCTGAGGAATGTTAATGTACTTGATGCTCGTATGTGCTTAGCAGCCATTTGCAACTTTGAAAAGTAACCCACAGTTCAAAAAAAAAAAAAATGAGTGAGGAAGATAAAGAAACCTCCTCTGAGATATTTCTCAATGGTCGCTATGTCTGCAGGTGAGAGCAGACGTGTGGACCTCTGACACTTGTCATTATCTCCAAGTTTTTGGTATGCAGATTCAACCTTTTAAAAGTTTGTTCACAGGCACCTGGGTGGCTCAGTCGGTTAAGCAACTGCCTTCAGCTCAGGTCATGATCCCAGGGTCCTGCAATCGAGCCCCACTTCGGGCTTCCTGCTCCGCGGGAAGCCTGCTTCTCCCTCTGCCTCTCTTTCTGGTCTCTCATGAATAAATAAATAAAATCTTAAAAAAAAAAACAACCTTAAAAATTGTTAAGCAGCTATGACGTGAAATCAGTAGAGGCTTTGGTCACTGGAAGTGATAGTGATTTGCATCTTTCGGCTGAAACTCTGCTCAGCTCCTCAGTTCCCAGCTTTAAAGAACCACACTTTCTGTTGCTGTATAGAGTAGAAAGCATATATGAGTACAGCAATGTGCACTAACCAGAAAATGGTACAAATCATATGTGTTCATCTTCATGAATGAAAACCAAGAGAAGACAACTATGGAACTTCCTCCCAATAAAGGATAAGCAGTTCCCCAGAACCCCATTACCCTGCCTTCATTCAGTCACTATTCCTTCCCTCTACCCCAAAGTTATCAACCGTACCGACCTCTGACACCGTAGATTTGTTTTGTCTACATTTGAACTTATAAATGGACTCACGTGTATGTTCACTTACAATAGACGCATAAGTAGACTGATACATTCTTTTGTGTTCAGCTTCTTTCACTCAGCAATATGTCTGAGATAAATGCACACAGTTATTAGAACAATAGTGTGTTCATTTTCATCACTGGTAGCATTCCATCATATGAATCGGGCCACAATTTATTTATCCATGCTATTGCTGATGGGCTTTTTGGTTGTTTCTAGTTTTGGCTAACGAATGCTATAATATTATTGTTAATGTATTTTGATACATAGGGGTCTGCTTTTTCTGTTGGGTCTATACCTGTTAAAAAGAGAACCACAGGCCCCAAACGGCATCCGTTAAAGCCCCAAGTCAGTAAACCAAGACTTACTACCTAACCAAACTGCAGTTTCATACCGCCCCCCACCAACACCGCCACCAAAAATGTAACCTTTAGGGGTGCCTGGGTGGCTCAGTTGGTTAAGCGACTGCCTTCGGCTCAGGTCATGATCCTGGAGTCCCAGGATCGAGTTCCGCATCGGGCTCCCTGCTCTGCAGGGAGTCTGCTTCTCCCTCTGACCCTCCCCCGCTCTCTTGTGCTTTCTCTCTCTCTCATTCTCTCTCTGTCAAATAAATAAACAAAATCTTAAAAAAAAAATTTAAAAAAAAATGTGACCTTTAACCAGTCAGCATGGGACCTGCTTGGTCAGCACTAAGACATTTACTAATAGACCCCTTCTATTTCCCTTGGGAAGACAATCTTGCCTAAAACAACGGATTCTTTGCTAATAATTTCTTTTTTTCCACTCCCTTGCTACCTTTAAAAACCTTTCCTTTTCTGTAGGCTTTTACTTGCTAGACAGGTTGCTTCCTGATCCATGAATCAGTGAGTAAAGCCAATTAGATCTTTTAAATTTCCTCGGTTGCATTTTTGTTACTGAACATACCTCAGAGTGAAATTGTTCAGGGGACATACGGATACAGTCAACTTTATGTTGAATGCCTGTCTTCCAAAGTGGTTGTACCAATTCACACCACCACCAGACATCCCTCAACAGCCCTTGCTCATGTCAGTCTTTTGAATTTGACAATTCTGGTGGATTATAATTGTGTCCCACGTGGTTTCAAATTGCATTTCCCCGACAACTAATGAGGTTGAGTACCTTTTCTTATGTCTCTTGGCCCCTTAAATATCCTCTTTTCTGAATGAAACTATTCTTCAAAACTATTGTTCACTTTTCCAGTGCATCCACTACCTTTTTCTTACTGATTTACAGGATTCCTGTGTAAATTCCAGAAACAATTCCTTAGTTGGTTATATGTATTGCATATATATTCTGTAGTTTTTCTGCATATCTCTAGCTTTTTAAACTCTTTTAATATTTTGATGAACAGAAATTCTTATTATTAGCTGTCTGATTTATCAATCTTAGGACTTACTGCTACATTTCTTAAGTCATAAAATGGATCTTGACTTTTATCAAATTCTTTTCTGCATCTCTTAATTGATTTTATGAATTTTCTTTTTTATTCTTTGAACCTGATGAATTACAACTCCTCAGTTTTTATTTTGAAAAATTTCAAACTTAGAAAATATTTAAAAGATCAGTTCAATGAACACCTATATATCTTTTACTCACATTCACCAGTTATTAACATTTTGCCATGTTGGTTGTATCTATCTATCTATCTATCTGACATCTATTAAAGTAGATCTGACAAAAAGTAGATTAGTGGTTGCCTAGAGCTAGAGGGGATGTGGAGTTTGGAGTGTGACAGCTAAAGACTTTCTTTTGAGGGTGATGAGAATGTCCTAAAATGGGTTGTCTTGATGGTCACACAACTCGGGGGATATACAAAAAACACTGAATTGTGAATTTTATTTTTTTATCTTTTTTTCATCTTAAGTAGGCTCCATGACCCATGTGGGGCTTGAACTCACGACCCTGAGATTACAAGTTGCATGCTCTACTGACTGAGCCAGCCAGGCACCCATTTTAAATGGGTGACTTGTATCTCATAAAGTTGTTACCAAAAAAATTGTTGCAGACATCATGACCTTTTTTCCCCTTAAATGCTTTAGAATGCATCTCCTAAGAACTGGAGCTAAGATGTTCTGTAAGTAAACAAACAGCATTTTCCTGTGATGCAGAGATCTAGTGTTTCTGCTAGAGTGTGCACGTGTGTGTAACTGTGGAAGTTGGGGTAAGACACCCACAGTTTTAGAGGCAGCATTCCATTCAAAACCTTCCATACACAGACCTAAGATGTAGTGTAGAGACTTTCAAGAGACCGTGTGAGCTAGGGTTTGCCTTTTCTAGCCCTCTGCAAGTTGGTGTGCCCAAGTGACTCAGCCCTTGCTAAAGAAACGAGATCAGGAGGAACGAGTATAATTTTCTTCTCACTTGCCTAAGAGAAACTGTCTAACTGTGGACTTGTCATTCCACCATCCTGCCAGCTAAGATGGCGGAGTCCATACTGACCTTGGACGTCATTTACTGAAGGTGGTAGAGCTGATGTCAGCCCGCGTTCTTGAGCGACATGCATACGGAAGGGAGTCACTTGGCCCCCCACCGGGACACATGCCCTGAACTGCAACTTGAATTGATATCTTGTTTGAGCCACTACGTGTTCTTTGTCCTTTGCTGCTGCAGGTAATAGTACCTTCACTGAGGTAGTAGTTTCTAGAATCACAAGGGGATGAAAGGTGTTCTTCCGCCTTCTTCTGACATTCTCTCATCTAATGTGTAGCTTGCAGAGACAAACCCCTCGCCTGAAGCCGCGGCTCCTGATGTTCATCAATCAGCAGGAAAATTCGCCTTGGAAGCCAGGAGGATTTGAAGCAGCTGCTCGACAAGACAAAAGACCTGGCTGGCTGGCCCCCAGGCACCCTCTGTTCCCTTTCAATCTTCTAGCCTAGCATGCAGACACCTCTCAGGGAAGAACTCTTCCTTCATGTTTGCAACCCTATTGTCTGTTCTTCGACAGAACCAAAAGCTAGCAGTTGTCACTCTTACTGTGACAGCAAGGTCAAAGTTAATTTTTCCGAGCATATCTACTTTGTTAAGTAAGCATTGATCCTAATTCTCAATATTTCTTCTTTTTCTGTTTTATTTAATTCTGTGTGTCCATGGGCAGATTTGGTCTACGTGCGCAAAGCTGACTGAGCTAATTCCTATGACCCCTGCACACTTGGCCAGTTTCCCTTGACAAGAGGTCCTAATGTTTGGGGTTTTTTTTTTTTCCTAGCCTATAGAAGTGAAGGAATCTCCTGTTTTCCCACTAACATTTGGCAGAGGCTCAGAGGCATTTTGAAACCATCTGAGATTTTCAGGGAGGACTGTTATAAAAATATCTGAGCATAGACAAGAAGGCTGGGTACTTTCAAATGTGTGTTCTTATTACTAGAAAGTTCCCAGCATTGTTAAAATTGCATTCCAGTCCTAAAATCCTTTATATTTGTTTATGGACCAGAAAAGGCTTAGATAGAATCCAATATAAAGCCACATGCAACCACATTTCCTAATGTTAATATTCTATGGAGGGGAAAAGGTGACATTACAGAAGGACTAGTTTCTGCTGGATGCACGTTTTTCCATAAATGAATGCCTGATTGTATGGCTTCACCGCAGAGCTTTATAGTTGCAAATCAAAAACACAGTAAAGATTCATCTTGCCTCCTTTTCCTGTATGCCCTAAACCAACAGTAACCTTGGGGTGCCTGGTTGGCTCAGTCGTAGACCATGCGACTCCCGATCTCAGGGTTGTGAGTTCCAGCCCCACATTGCGTGTAGAGATTACTTAAAAATAAAAGCTTAAAAAAAAAAATGTAAAATTAAAAAGTAATTTAAAAAATAAACTAGCAGTAACCTCGAATCATGATTTCACTATCAGAGACTGTGGAATTCCACCAAGTATCTGTAGCACCAACGATGTCAAAATTATCAAGGTAAAACCAAATTCTCAGTTCCCCTGCCTCAGGCAATGATCTCCAAATACAGTTCCTCAATTCCCCAAAACTTATACCTACTCCGTGCCTTTGAGTCTTTTCTAACGCTCAGGTGAGAAGGCAGCACATTTTGCTTTTTTAGATGAAATTCTAGACGGAAACTCAAATAATCCGGGCTGTCAGCGAAGGGCACATAGTCATCTTTCCTTTCATCTAAACAGAAAGCCCCAGGAACGGGCCCCAGAAAAAAATTCTTGAAAGCATGTGGAGAAACCCAAGAATGTATGTCTGCACATCCCTATAAATATAGTTAAATCTACCTACAGCGATTGCATGAGCTGCACATTATATCACACTAGAGACTTTTTAAGAGGTGATTTTTCACATGCATATAAGTTTAAAACAAGACATTTTCTGCATTCAATAAGTTACTAGCCTCTGAGACCCATAAGAGAAATTCTGAATTGACAATTTTCCTCCAGAAAAGGTATGAAAGAAGGACCCTGGCAAGCGATAATTTAATAATTTTCTCTTCCGTGTAACACTCAGTAAGTCCAGTTATTTTCTCCAAACAAGACCTATAAGTACCTTAAAGGTAGATGATACTGCATCTGCTGGACATATTTTATATATATTCTGCCTAAAGACCAAACTCAATCTAATTTTCACAATAAATGAAGAATAATTGGAAAAGTCATGCATCTTAAAGCCTTATTGTTTTTTTTTCATTTAAGGATTAAAGGGAAATTTGTATAAGAAACCATTTTTATAAGGTTTAATCAACACTAAAAATTGTCTTTTAAAACCTGGATTTGGTTTGGAATGGAATAATGTGAAAAGCAGGTCCATGAAAATTCATGAACTGCAAAGATAGTTCTCTTTAACTGGTAGTTAGTCACACCAGAAACCCATTATTAAATTAATAATTAACCCTGAGAAAAGAAAACTAAAAACTGAGTAAATATATAGACCAAAGTATGACAGACCAAGGCTGAATAATTTTGTACTGGTGCAATTCACCAGCTTTGCCCACTCTAAACATCAGAATCTTTCCCATCATGTTCAGCCAGGATCCTCTCAACAGGATATCAGAGTAGTTCTAGAACCTAAGACCCAATGAGGTTTATGAAAATATTCTATAAGAATGTCATAACCTCCGGGCATCTGGCTGGCTCAGTCAGTGGAACATGTGAGTCTTGATCTTGGGGTTGTGAATTTGAGCCCCATGTTGGGTGTAGAGCTTACTTTAAAAAATAAAATAAAATCTTTAAAAAAATGTCATAACCTCACTCTGAAGTGAGAATTTTGTACCCTTACTATTACTTTGAGCATCATTATATACAACCACAAAGAAGGTTGAGTAAAATCGTCCACACTGAAAATGGTGGGATGGACCATTCTATTTATTTGGCCCAGTGTCTACAAAAGCATTTCCACTAATACACTTAACAGTGAAAGACTGAAGAGACTTCAGTCTTCTGAGACTGTCCTTTCTCACCATTTCTATTCAACAGTCTTCTGGATGTCCTAACCAGTGCAACAATGCAAGAATGAAAAAAGAAACACATGTAGATTGAAAGGGGAAAGTAAAACTGTCTTTATTTGCAGGTAATATAATCACATATTTGCAGGTAATATAATGCTACTGCAACTAACTGGTTAATGTATCAGGGTCACAAGATATCTCCACACATCAAAAGCAATTATATCTCTACCACAATAAACGACTGGAAATGAAATGCTAAGATAATATTATTTATAATAGCATAGAGACACGAAAGACTTAAGGATAAATTTAACAAGATATATCCAAGACATACCTTATACATATTAAAAATCTATAAAACACTGCTGATAAAAATTAGAGACCTTAATAAATGGAGTGATATATTTTGTTACTGGATTGAATACTGTTAAGGTGTTCATTCTCCCCCAAATTTTTTCTAGATCAAATATAATGTCAGTAAAAACCCCAGCAGAACCTTCTTTTGTAGACACTGAAAACTGGTTCTAAAATGCATATGGAAATGAAAAGACCTAGAAGAGCCAAAACTATTTTGAAAAAGAACAAATTTGGAGGACTTACCTACTTGCTCGCAAGGTTTCCTGTAAAGCTACTGTAATTAAGACAGTGTGGTTTCAGTACAAAGATAGACATTTAGATCAATGTTACAGACATAGAGTCCAAAATTAGAGCCACACATATTTATGATCAACAAATTTTTGACAAAGGTGCCAAAGTAATTCAATGAGGGAAAGGATTATCTTTGCAACAAATGGTGTTGGGACAACTAATTATCTATATGGAAAACAAAATAAACTCAACCTTTCCCTCATACCACGCACAAAAATTCCTGTTATGGGCTGAGTGGTACTCCCCCCGACCAAATTCCTGTGCTGAAGGCTTAACCCTCAATACTTTCAAATGTGACTGTATTTGGAGATAGGATCTTTAAAGAGATAATGAAATATAAATGAGATCCTTAGGGTAGGTCCTATTTCAATATGGCTGGTCGGGTTTTTATAAGGATTTATTTATTTATTTGAGAGAGAGCACGCGCGAGTTGTTGGGGAGGGGCAGAAGGAGAGAATCTTCAAGCAGACAGCTGAGCACAGAGCCCGACGGTGGGGGGGGGGGGGCCCCAACCCACAACCCTGAGATCATGACCTGAGCCAAAACCAAGAGTCAGACACTTAACCAACTGAGCCACCCAGGCACCCCATGACTGGCCTTTTTATAAGAAGAGAGGATTAGTCAACTATACTTCAATATTAAAAACTTAAAAAAATATATCCACACGTGTGCCCCCAAATATGTTAATTACTATGAAATGTATTATATTAAAAATTAGAAACTGCCTAAATTTCCTTTAATATGGGATTATGGAAAATAAACTTTACAATCTATTCAAATAAATAAAATGGGAATTAGAAAAAAACTGTAATTCTAAAAAAAGAAGAGATTAGGACACAGACACACAGGAGAGCAATGTGAGTACGCAGGGAGGAGACAGCCATCTACAAGCCAAGGAGAGAGGCCTCAGAGGGAACCAACCGTGCCAACACCTGGATCTTGGCCTTCAGTCCTCTAGAACGGTGAGAACATAAATTTCTGTTATTTGAGCCCTCAGTCTATAGTACTTTGCTATGGCAGTTCTAGCAAACTAATAAATATCCCTAAAAAGAAATCTCAACCACTAATAAATCTACAGTTTAAAAGTCTCATCACAAATAAGCAGCAGGCTCAAATGACTAGTTCCAGTTCTACCAAAATAGTCAAGGGATAGATAATTTCCATTTCTTCCAGAGAACAGAAATTGAGGCTGTGAGTCTAGCCTGCAGAAGTACAAAAATTTCGAACAAAACATAAGCAAACCAAATGCAGCCATGTATTAAATCCTTGTTGGGCTGATCCTAAGAATTCAAGGCCAGTTGATGTAATTCACCCATAATAACAAACCTTCAAAGGAGAAAATTAAAATAATGCAGAAAAATCATTTGATGACATTCAGTGTCCACTCATAATAAAAATTCAGGAAGCTAAAAATAAAGAACAACTTTCTTAACCTCTATAAAAGACATCCTCCAAAAAAAAAAAATTCTAAGAAAACATCATATATAATTCTGAAATGCTGAAAATATTCTCTGGAAGATCAAAAACATCATTCTTTCTCTTTAAGATTGTTTTAAAGGCCTAGCCATGCAGTAAGAAAAGCAAAAAAAAAAAAAGGAAAATATAGAAGAACTCATCAGAAATAAATAAAAGTGTCATTACTTGCGACATGATACAACTATCTACCTAGAAAACTCCAAGCGATCTGAAGATAAATCATCATAATTAATAAGAGTATATAGCATGTTTGCTGGATAATATCAATTTACAAAAGCCAATATACACTAATGACAATCAGTTAAGATACCATTCACAATAGTAACAAAAATATTAAGTACCTAGGGAGAAATCTAACAGAGGATGTGCAAGCCCTTTAGAGGCTACATTTTAAAAGATCTTTAGGTTAAAATTTAAAGTTTAAGAACTCTTTAGTACAGTGGGTTTTACCCTTAGCTGCCTGCTATATATATATATATATATATATATATATATATATATATGAATCAAATATTATATTATATTATATTATATTATATTATATCTCCCCATTCCAATGTGTAATGTGTAATTGCATCAGGTGACTCTAATGTGTAGCTGGGCTTACAAACCATTACTCCCGGGGACAGTAGCATGGGCTGGAGGAAGGGCACACGGGGCTTCCAAGGTACCAGAAATGTTCTATTTTTTCATTTGGGTGACGGATTCATTGGAACTTTGGCCTTTAAATCATACATATGTGTCTTATATACTTTGTTGTATTTACATTTTAGTGTAGCACGATTAAACGCCCCCTTAACAGTGGTTGTGCAAGAGTTTTATTATTTATCATACCATTACCTCCCTAATGCTGTGACACATTAATTTGCTGGTTTTCTTAATCGTGGCAGAAACTTGAAACTGCTTGAAGTCATACTACTACTCATCATATAAAGTGAAGCAACACCAGAAACAAAACACAAAAATCCCTGTCTACCAATTTGAACAAACGAACCATCACTGAATCAGAGGCGCTGGATGGCACCTGGATTTGTCAAATTTGTAGAGACAGAAGGTAGAATAGTGGTTACCAGGTGCTGGGGGGTGATGGGATTATGAAAGGAAGGGGAAGTTCTGTTTAATGGGTATGGGTATCAGTGAAGGAAGATGAGAAAGTTCTGGAGATGGATTGGTGGTAATGGTTGCACAAGAACGTGAAAGGACTTAACCATATCTTTAAAAACGGTCAAAATGATAAACTTTGTGTTATGTATATTTTATCACAATGAAAAAGAGGGAGGTTTCTGTTTCAAAGTTGAAGTTGGTGCAGAGGAAGACGTTAGTGAAACAACAACTTACGAGGAAGAGCTCACTTCTAAAGAAACAGGATCTCTCACTAAACCCTTAATTGCATTTGCTCCCGCTCAAAAGCTTGGGAAGAATTGATGTTGAAGCGTAAAGCATCCCTTCCACCAAAGTGGTGGAATATCGTGAGGAAAGCACTGTTATCTTGATCTCTGTACCTGAACAAATCTTCTTCTCATGTTTGTTGTCACACTTTGATGTGTGCCCCCAGCCAGCTAACTCCCCGCGTGGCTGTGTAAACTTCTCGTCTTGCCCTCGACCTCGGGGGTGACCTGGTGTGTTAGTGACTCCTGGCTGAGGTAAATGATACAGCACGGTAATAAAAGCAACAGCTAGATCTTTCGCTTTTATCTACCTCCATCCACTGTGAAGTGTCTCTCCCCCACTCCCTCCTACCAGGTATCAAAAACCCCGATAAAGGGGAAAGAAGTTATCTGAAGCATTGTGTGCCCCCTGTAAGAAATCCAATTATTTACGGTCCCTGGAGACATTTTCTTTTAAGCGTGCTAGTGAGTGACCTAAATGTATAGTTTTCCTCCTACCGTTAACAGAGCTCTTCCTTTATCTCGCATTTAACAATCTTAAATAGTCCTTTCCCTTCTTCAAGATAAAGACAAAAGTTGGTAGAAAACAATTGTGTCCTGTCACGAGGCAGAGAAGGCACAGAGAGTGGAGCCCTGATCTTGAGATTTTGGTTTTTTGCCTTTTTTTTTTTTAATTGTTCCTAGGACTAGAGCTGATTTCATTTTTTAAAGGACAGCTGAGCAGGACCATGATCCAGAGCAGGCCTGCCTTAAGTTCTGCTCTGTCAAGGAAGTGACACAAAAGAATTCAGTCATTAAAACCACTTCCACAGTCTCCTGGAGGAGTGAGAAGGTAGACCCCCAAGCTTCCAGGAGTAAAGCTTCAAATCCCACTTTGGTGGAGGAATCTTTAGGTAGACCTGAAGATGAGTTTCATTTTGTAAGAAGCCTTCCACCTAACCCGACCCTGGGTGCCAGTTACACCAGAGCATTGGAGGGTTCCACACGGGGGGGCTCCATGATTGGATCTATGTGAGGGTTTGAGTCTCCGCCGTGGGACGTGCTCCCACTACAAGTGTCCCCAAACTGCTTAAGGAATGGAGGTATGTTCATCTCCTTGAAGTGCTTTGCCCTTGCCGTGGGGGAGATAAATCTACACATGAAGTTCCCAAGGGGGAGTTGAAGAGGGAAAGGTCAGAGTAGGGATCTAGCCGCAGACTCTTGTTCCTGCCTTTGGCCTGGGCCTTCTCTGGACTTCATGTTCAGAAAGGGTGAGAAAGAGCAGAAGGAGCCGGGGCTGCTGATCATCCCCACACAATGGCCCCAGATCACCAAGGGCAACAATGGCGGGTTTGACAGCCACCTATGTCCCTCCTCCCCTTGCTCGGTGTTCTCAACTTTTTTTTATCATTATTGCCCCCAGGAGGCGCCTTTTTAGACACTTTTTTCCTAATCGCACCCCTCCATGAAATTTTAAAAGCACAGGTATACTGGATATCTCTGTGTCCGTACTATATGTACATATATGCTTTATCAGGAGAATAAGGTTTCTGCCACTTTCCAAGAACCAATTTTTCCCCCTTGGGGGTAAGATCACCCGCGTTGAAATGCATGCCCTCACTCCTTTAGAGAACCAGTTGCGTAGATGCGGCCTGAAGACAGAATGTGCTGTGGGGCATTATGCTGTGGCCCGCCAGGACCTGCCCACCAGCTCCACCCTTTCCTAGAGGGACCAGCTGACAGATTTTAGGAAATCCCCATATTCTCTCAAGGCTCAGTGTCCTCATCTATAAAACGAGGATAATTACCACCTTCAGGGTTTGTAGGAAGAATTAAATGGCGAGACGTGTGTTATAGCAGTGACCGCCCTCTTGTCTTCAGTTCCTATAAAAGTATCATATTCTGTCAAGAATACCATATTCTGGTTTATGGGGACTAATTTGTGTTCTTTAGTAAGATTTTACTCTCTTTTCTGGAGATACGCTAGACTGAAAACTAATCCGCAAATGAACGTACAATGTGTTTCTGCCACAGCTCGTGTGGAAATGTTACCTACTCGGAGCTAGCAAACATAATCACACATCCAGGGAAAATAAAAAGTTATACACACGCTCACACTTTACAGCTCCCTGAAATTTCTTTGCACTTGAGAAATGGAGTATGGTAATCTCTCGCTTCTCCCTACTTTCCTTCCCCCAGTCAAGTTTCACTAGTCTGTACTTAAGGTTTCTCGGTGAGGAGGCCAACAAAACAGAGTTCCTTCTTTCTGAGGTTAGGCTCCACTGGGGACACCACTCAAGAATTTTAGGACAAGCAAGCCTCTCAGATGAAGTTTTCAAAGATGGCGGGCTTTCTCTGGTCTGCCCCACTCACCCCGTACTATCCACCTAAGAGTCAGAGTTTTTAAATTGAGCCCATTGGTGGGGATACAACAAGGATGGGCGTGCTTTGGAAGCTTCGTGATGGCAGCAATAGCGCTTAATGGCAGCCTAATTCAGGAAGACAATGAGGCATCTAGAAGGACTTCAAATGATGTGTTTCAAGAGATACTAATCTGCCAGCAAGTACAAAATGTGCTTTAATGCATGCTTGAAATTAAGAAAGTCATAGTTGTTTTAAATAACAAATAGATACAATTAAATGACGTGAAATATCAAAAGCTAATTTGGGTTTCTGGAACCAGAGCCAATGTTTCCTCCACAAGAGTGGGTGGTGAGCGACAAATCTTCCTGAGTTGGATGAGTTGGATGATCACCAGCCGTCAGATTTTGGGCATCCCTGGGAACAGTGACTGGTGAGTCAGAGTTTCCAAGGAGAAAACACTCCCCAGAGAGAGAATTCACTACTATGTTCCCCTGCATGTCAGAGGGGGGGACAACAAATACTTATTGGTTTGTGGTTTTGTTTTTGCTTTAGTCTACAGTATGCATAGGTGATGATATGCTGAGGTAACAAATAAATCCTGAAATCTTGGTGACTTGGGGTTTAATGAAGGCTTATTTCTAGCTCACATGAAGTCCACTACGGGCCTGGTGACTCTCCAGAATGGTGTCCTCCTTATCACTGAGTCAGGCCACTAGAAATTGCTGGCTTCCCTCAGGCCACGTGGGGCTTCCAGGAACACTGAGGTAAAGAGTAGAAAACTCCTATTCACTCTTAAAGCCCTTGTCCAGAAGGAACACTCATCCACTTCACTTCTGCCCAGAACTGGTCACCACCTAAGTACACGGGGGCTGAGTGTGCAAGGGCTCACGGGGAGGGTTTGATGAGCAAACGCTCCCTGCCACACACAGGTAGACTTCATCAAACCAACCTTTCAGCCTCATCAGGTGATGGCTTCCTCCTCATTATGCATCCTGTTGATTTTTTTGCGGGGAGGGAGGCTAACTAGAATTACTTATTAAAGGACTAGAAACTGGGGCACCTGGGTGGCTCAGATGGTTAAGTGTCTGCCTTTGGGGCAGAGGTCCTGGGATCGAGTCCCCCATCGGGCTCCCTGCTCAGTGGGGAAACTGCCTCTCCCTCTGCCTCTCTCCCACTTATGCTCTCTCTCTCAAATAAATAAATAAATAAATAAAATCTTTAAAAAAATAAAATATAAAGGACTAGAAACCTATTTCCCTCTGGAATGTGTATGCATAGAGAGATTTGCACCCTGCCTGCTTTTGAGCAGCAAAACTTTGGCACAGTTGGCTTGAGCAGTGGGAGTTATGAGTTCAACTACTGTGTAGTCCCCTCTACATAAGCCACAATTTGAGAAATTTTAAGCTTAAGAGGTCAGTCGGTATTGCTTGATATAATAAATACTCATCAGCTGACAAATTCAACATCTTATTTACCACTGTCCCTTTCCTTCTTCAGAGTATTTCTGGA
This sequence comes from Neomonachus schauinslandi, assembly GCF_002201575.2. Classification (NCBI taxonomy): domain Eukaryota; kingdom Metazoa; phylum Chordata; class Mammalia; order Carnivora; family Phocidae; genus Neomonachus; species Neomonachus schauinslandi. The sequence continues at coordinate 14,317,803 of NC_058404.1, forward strand.
AGCAAATCGGATTTAGTCTCCCAAGACTGTGTTGCTTCTGGTAAAAGCCAATACCCAAACCCAAGGGTTTATCTGGACCGTATAGACATCTGGGAAGTCAGATAGTGAAAAATGGGACTGTCCCAATTTGTGCAGATGGCTGGTAAGCCTGTGATACCATGGACCATTTTCAGGTATGAGATCAGTCATGATTAAGCCAAGTTATTTTCTTTTATGAACTTTTAATGTTTTTTAGCATCCTTGAACAGTGCAATAAAAATGAAAGAGTGCTCATCAATATTAGTATATCTCCATAGTCCTACTGTTGTTTGGCCATGTCATTCATTACGGCAGGCTCCCACAGGGCAGTGTGTTTCAAGGGAATGGAAATTGAATACAAAGTCTTTTATTCTTGTTTTCACTCCAACTCAAGTCTTAGTGCCCGAGCACTTGGCCCCCGCTCCCCCACCCTCACCCACTCACAGCATTTTGCTGGCAAGCCAGAACGCTCTACCTTCAAGTGAACCGGTGGTCTTCCTCCAAATCCCAGCCAGGGGGCCTCCCTCTTTTAAGAAGAGGCTTAGTCCAAACTAGCCGCTCATTTCTCCAAGTGCTGGTCAGCACCCTCGTATTGAGTCTGACATACACATTGAGCCCCTCCCCTCTGAACAGTGTGATTGCTTGACGTTCGGCTGCCTGGATGCGCTTGCCGTTTCTGACCCTTCTCTTCCACATCCAGAACCGAGACAAGCTGGGACAGATGCCGAAGAGACAGGGCTTTCCTCTTCCAAGCGAGTCCTTTGCCCCGCAGCGGGGCTCAGTTCTTGACACGCTGCTTGTTTTCTCACCCTCCTGTGGGCGAGAGACCCCGGTTGCATCCCCTTGCAAGGCCGCCCCTCTCCTGAAGATGGCAGAGTGTGAGCAGCTAAGTGCAGCCGTCGCGGGACCCCGGGGTCCCGCAAACCCCTTTCCCACCCGCAGACCCTGAAATGGAAGGAAATGCTCCACTCGGGGAAGTAAAGTGTGTGCCCCGATGGTCAGGGAAGCAAAAGGGGAAAGAGGAGAGAGTCCAGGGCAAGAGCCAGCCATGAGAACAAAGCCAAGTGAGACTGATGGACGCGGAGCGGGGGTCGCGAGAAAGCGAGTGCGGCGCCCTCCCCGGTGCACGCGGGACCCACCGGGCCGCAGCGCGGCGCTGCGGAGGGAGAGGACCTGTCCCGGGGAGGTGGGGGGCGCCCGGAGGAGGCTGCGCCACTCTCATGCCTCCCCGGGAATCCCTCCTTCGGTTGTGACTCCCAACGGCAGGAGACCTCAGGGCTGGCCATTCTGCCTTCTCATCGCACCGACCGAGCTAGTTGCATTTGAAGATACTGATTTCTTTTCCTTTCTTTTCTTTTTTTAAGATTTATTCTCTCTTCCATTTATTTTTATTTTTTTAATTTATTTTTATTTTTTTATTAACATATAATGTATTATTTGTTTCAGGGCTACAGGTCTGTGATTCATCGGTCTACACAATTCACAGCAAGATAAAGGAGATGGATGCCTCTTCCTTGGTGAAGCCTCCCCTGATTTCCCCCTCTCTCAGCTCTCATCCCACTGCATCGTGTTTTCACTTGTCTGCCTCTCCTCCAGGGGACTGTATCTTGCTCACTGTTAAATTCTCAACGCCGCCCCCCCCCCCCACCTGGAACCTGGTAGGAAATTAACAAGTCAACTAACAAATGAAAACATTAAACAAATTAACAAATCAATTAACGAATGAAAAGAACAAGTTATTTCACATAAAAACTCAGTGCTGGGCGTGATATTCTTCAACCGAGAAGAGAGAGACTGGAGCCCACTGTGTATGGTTTGTCCCTGTTGAGTGGTGTTTTCAGCCCTCCTGGACACCGTACCATGGAGGAAAGGTGTGGTTGGCACATACAGGTCACTCTGGTTCCTTTCATGACATCTCTGACCACAGTGTTCTTTACTTAATCCTATGAATCCCTTTATTTATGCATTCTTCAAGTCAACATGAATAGTCACTAAGCATGACTGAGTTTTTCAGACCACACATCTATCTCAGGATATTTGTATCAGCTGGAAAGCATTCCTAGGAAGCTGCTGGAACAGGTGTAGGAGCAGCTCTGGGGGCCAGAGTTCAGGCCAGAGTGACTTCTGCTGTGACTGCTGACAGCCAGGTGGTGAAGGACTCAGGTGCTGGTATACCTGGCAGATAAACGAAATTCAATTCAGATCAGATCTTTAAAATAGTTAAGCGGGGTCCTGTGGATGGCAGTATATTGTGAGAGAGCCTAGGCACTCTGGGATAACCATCATAGAAATGGAAATCAGCATATGGTCCTTTGATTTCCAAGGAAATTTAGAACACTGGTTTATTCACTCCAAGCAAAACCTTCTCTGTGAATGATTTAAGGAGTTCCGCTTCTGGAAATGGAAATCTTAGAACTTTCTTTCATCCGTCGATTCATTTTTCTTTGGTTTTAAAGTAATTGACTCAAATTGATCACCTTTAAGAGAAGAAGGATAAGTAAAGAATATGGTACCTAATAGAAGTCTTACCAGCTAGAAACACAACGGAGCGGATCAAGCCAGACAGACCAGATTAAGCCCAGAGAACTATATGCTGAGTGACCGAGTCTCCCAAAATTCCTGCTTAGCAGCTGGGTTATTCCAAATGGCTCAGACCCTCCCCACCCCCGGGTCTGCATTCTCTGGCCTTCATTCTCTGGGTCTTCACTACTGTTCTCCATCAAAGATCACAGCCCGGCTATGGTGGGCTGACTATGGCCCACAGACATAATTTCTTCGGCTCGCTCAGCAGTATTGAAAATTTGCATTAGGTGCTAACATTTTTAAAACAGGGAGACCTCACATTTTAAAAAATCTAGATTTCCATCTTCTCTTTAAAAATCAGAAGTTGCAACACTGGGCAACACTACACGGCCACAGTGAGCTCAAATAGGAGTGACTGACCCTTTAATAACATTGGTAACGGTAATAGAGGTGTTACCTAATTGTATCGTAACAGCTTTTATTCTGCGCCATACGCTATCTTAAGTGCTTTGCATATATTGTCATTGAATCCTCACATCAACACTAGGAGTGGGTACTATAATTATCTCCAATTCCTGAATGAGGAAAACAAGGCACAGTGAGGTCAAGTAACTTGCCCATATTCACAGCTTTAAATGGCAGAGGCAAGATTTGAACCAAGCAGGCAGCCTCCAAAGTCTGAACAGTTAAGTCCTAATAAATGTAGTCTCCCAGAAGATGATGGCCAGGAATGGACTATTGTAGGCATATGGATGTCTAGATGTGAAAGTTGTTGCAAATAATGCATAATGATTAAAATTTGTATGGGGTCTAGAGTCAGATTGCCTCCATTTGCATCTGGGCTCACCACTGGGAGAACTTGGCCAACTTGATTAATATCTTTAAGCTTTAGTCCTATCTGTAAAATGGGAAAGTAGTACCGTCCCCATGGATTGATTATACTTTACAAAATTGAGGTACTAAAGTTCTTATCACAGGTAAGTGCTGACACATAGTAAGTGCTTAATTAATGTTCACCATTATTATTATTTTATCTAAGAAGCTCTTATCACTGAGAATTCCATATGTGTTGGACCAACAAAAGTCTTCGGCATGGAGCACCTTCTCCAATTTCTACCATTTTGGTAGTTTAAAAGAAATGTTTACAGACAAAAATAATATGTTCCATGTCTAGGAAATAGTGTTGAAGTACTATTTAGCTGGAAAGCATCATTATATAAAATTAAATTAATTTCATTTTTTTTAAAGATTTTATTTATTTATTTGACACAGAGAGAGAGAAAGCGAGAGAGCACAAGCAGGGGGAACAGCAAGGGAGAGGGAGAACCAGGTTCCCTGCTGAGCAGAGAGCCCGATGCGGGGCTTCATCCCAGGACCCTGGGATCATGACATGAGCTGAAGGCAGACACTTAACCAAGTGAGCCACCCAGGCACCCCAAAATAAAACTAACTTCTTTTTTTTTAAGATTTTATTTATTTATTTGACAGTGAGAGACACACAGCGAGAGAAGGAACACAAGCAGGGGGAGTGGGAGAGGGAGAAGCAGGCTTCCCACCGAGCAGGGAGCCTGATGTGGGGCTCTATCCCAGGACCCTGGGATCATGACCCGAGCCGAAGGCAGACTCTTAATGACTGAGCCACCCAGGCACCCCATAAATCTAACTTCTAACTTCAGTTTCTTTCACTATTTATTGAGCATCTACTATTTTGTATATCATTGCATCGCTAATATTTTAGCTCACCTCATGGTAGGAATGTGATAAAGATTTGTAAAATGAGTAAAAGATAAAAGTGAAAAGTTGACAAGACTTTTGTTCTTCTAAAAGGTAGGAAACCAGGAAAAAAAAATTCTGAGAATCACTTCACGTAGAGTAAGCAAGCAAACAAACAAACAAAATGTAATCAAAGAAATTTTTCTTGCTAGGATCAGAATACATTAATACTAATGAAAACAGAACACAGACCCCTTCTGACATATTTTATACTGTTTGAAGATAAACATTTGTGCACTGCAAGCCACCAATGGATTTAAACTCCAGTGAGGACTTTATAAGCCATCTGCTAGTCTCCTAATGAGGCTAGTAACTATCATTGTTTACAGTTAGGCTCCAGGGGTCATGGATATTTGTTATAATGAAATCTGCAATGCATCACTGGCAGAATCTAAAAGAGTCTTTCTTCACAAGGGCTAATTACAAATATAATAAAACAACATTAAAAAAAACCTCTTGAAGTCCACAGAGAAACCTAACTTGGCACAACAAGTGTGAACCATAGTACCCGCTCTGTTTTCGTTTTACGAATTCTGATTACAGAAGCCAAATCATATTTAGCTACTAATAATACAAAGCCACCAATGGATCCTTTGCTTCAGATCACTTAATCACGAGATGCTTCATGAACCATCTGGATCCAGAAGCCATTTGTTCTGACCCTCTAGCATAGAGTGTGCAAATGCTTAGGAAGACCCACAGGTTATTTTAGATGTGTGATTTTAATAAGGTGCTACTTGGAAGTTGTGCTCAAACTGAATTTGCTGATTCATTAATTTAGCTGGGGCAGAGGGGGAGAGGATGTGAAAAATTGTTTAGGATCACAGAGATAAGGAAACTCATTGGCTGACTGAATTTTTACCTTCCGACTGGCAGTTTTAGCATCCCAGAAATGTAGTCTGAATCATAATTGCTTTAATTTGCATATTGTGGCAGTATTTCCACAGTCCACTGGGGAAAAAATATTGGCCTATTACAATGATTGGTGATATCCCCATGAGTCCATTATGCTCAGCATCCCAGGCTAGGAAAATACAGAGTCTCAGTATGAAGGGGTTCTTATAAAATGTTTCCTACTGGTAGCACTATCAGACAGCTCCTGAGATGTCAAAAATGAGATAATGCTTTTTATTTCATTTAATAGAATGCCTGTGAATAGTAATGATAAGACTACAAGAGGGGCGCCTGGGTGGCTCAGTCAGTTAGGTGTCTGCCTTCAGCTCAGGTCATGATCCCAGGGTTCTGGGATCGAGTCCCACATCGGGCTCCCTGCTCAGCGGGGAGTTTGCTTCTCCCTCTCCCTCAGCTTCTCCCCCTGCTTGTGCTCTCTCACTCTCTCTCTGTTGAATAAATAAATAAAATCTTTTTTAAAAAGACTACAAGAATAAAAATATCTTATATCTATAGAGTGTTCTTCACATAGTCCAAAGCCTTGCAAATAAAAACCAAAACCAAACACAAACAAATAAACAAAAAAAAACACTAAGTCATGCATACATCCCCTTGGGGAAGAATAAAATTTGCCAATACAATTTTTAAAATAAGAGAGAAGTTAGGTGGATCCTGCACTACCAAATATCAAAACATATTAAGCTTCCATAGGCTGTATGGTAAATGCTCAATGAATCCAACAGAAAGTAAAGAAAGATCCACATGCAGGGCTGTTATGAATGGAGCCCGTGAAATTGTGCCTAAGATATTTAAGAAAGTCTATATGATAAGTGTGGCATTTGAAATAAGTGGAGAAAATTAAAATTATTTAACCAATAACACTAAAATAATAAGGTAACATTTTGGGGGGTCGGGGCAGCCTCATATCTATTCATATGCCAAAATAAAGTCCAAGAATTAAGAATTAAATGTAAAAAATGCAACTATGAAAAAAATCTTTTAAAAATGTAGGCAGATACTGATATCATCTCTGGGATGGAAAAGGCAGAAACCACTGAGCCGTGTGGCTTACAGACCACAGGCCATCCCTAGCAGTCCATCAAGCCGCCTGCGGGCATCTGCAGAGGAAAAGCTATAAACCAATTTTGTTCATAAACATGTCATAAATTTTAAATGTAAGATAAACTAGGGTTTTTGTAGAAATGCTAATAAAGTACTAAAAATATTATGGGTTTAGAGGTTGCACATAAGCTGCAAACTGTGTGGATCATTTCGGAGGGAGCCCCATCCAGTAAATAGGATCTACTACCCTCTGGCTTATGTGCTTCCTAATCATTGACATAGTACCACTTGCTTAATTAAACACTCCTTTTTATGTTTACCCACATGTTGCATTTTAGCTCCATTTCACAAAAGTGGATTAGTGACTCAGAATGGTTTATTGAAGTATAAAAACCATAATGAAATAATAACATACAAACGACAACTCAGAACAACATTGTCCACATAGGGAGTGCACAAGATTCCAGGGCGAACATAGAATGTGAATTTGTGCATGGTGGGACAGGTGAATCTGTGAAGGTCATGATTTCACACAAGCTCTGAGAAAAGGAAAGTGTGAATAAAACTTAGGATTTTGAGATCTGAACATTGACTTTTCGTTCCACTAGTAATCCATTCGCTCTCTGTCCCTAGTGTGCTATCTGCGTTGAAATTTTGTCACACGATGACACGAAGCCATCAAATCTTTTGTGTCATTTTCAAAGAAGTCAGTGACCTTTCGAGCATCCATACACGGTTTTCTGGAAGAAAAGCAAAGTATTGCTTTCTAAGTATGAAGCTGGTTAGTTTTATGCCTAAAGGCAAAGAAGAGGCAGTGACAGTCCCAGGTGTCAGGGACACAACCATTAAGAAGGGGAACAATTCTTGGCAAAATGCCTCCCTCAGAGGCCACTGGTGGACATCGTACCAGATCGATGGCAGACAAAGGGAGAGAGTTATTGCTGCCAGGTCTGTCTGCTGGCAGACATTTCTCTCTTTCCTGCTACACAAGAGCTCTGAGGAACAGAGCACGAATCTGCTCCTGGTAGATGCACGGTCCAACCACGGGAAACACGTTCTTTGTGGCTTTTGATTCTATTTATCTCTGAAAAGCCACATGACATAAACTGGTCTTTTCTTGTTTAATTAATGATTTAACCAATTAAATGACAATTTAGCCAGTTTTTGTCCACTGCTTATCTTATTCATGGGGAACAGTTGCTGGGCAAACAGATGCATTTTGACCTTAGTTAAGTGTTGAATAGTGAAATATGTAAATATCCTCAAATTTGCCAGCACAAAGCGTACATTGTGTGAATAAAATGACAGGGAGTGTACACCACCTTTCCACCCGGGGGTATGCTGGTAATTTAAGGAAAGAAGAGCACACAAGATTTCAAAGTCTTTAGACAATTTCCGTAACTTTGTTAATACCTTGAACTATTTTATAATTTCCAGTGACTCGTTACCAGCAATTTCATACATTTTATGGGAGAAGGAGCCAATGCAATGGGTAGTCTTTATTGGAAAGAAGAAACTTCACAGCACATTTTCAGTAAGTCAGTGCAACTGGGGCCAACTGGTGGGGCACCAGCTTCTAATGGGTTCCACAGCTGGGGCATCATTGGGCCTCTCCTTTGTGCAGCCAGAACCAGATGACAGTACTATTGTCCTCTTCACAGATGCAGCCCACCATTCGCTTGTTGGTGGTGGATGGGACTAAATTAGGGTCTTCCTTGGTGCCTGCAGCTGCCTTTGGGGCTAGCACATTGTATGGGTCCAGTCCTTTCCGTGCAGCCATCATGACCTCCCTCTCCAGCCCAGTCGCCTGGTCATCATCCTCATGGCACTCCAGATGCCATGGAGCGCACCCTGAGAGCCTGCGTGGCCAGCGCTCCAACACTGTGAAGTAACCTTGAAGCCATCATGCCCGCTGCAAACAGCAGTACTTCTGGGAGCAGGCTCCGGAAAGAGACGTGATTTCCAGGGGAGGGCTTTCCCTCCCTCATAGACATATATTTACTACCACCTCCCAAGTTGAAAATCTCAGTCTTAGGGCTTCAACTGTGACAAACTCTTGAGTTTGCATCCCACCGAATAGAGAACATAGACCAGCTAAAAAGCTTGGCATAATTTTTGGGTCTTGATTCTATCTTAATATGCGGAACTAGTTGACAAACCTTCAAATACTCGCTGCCATTCCTGGAAACCTGAACTCTAATCAGAATAAACTAGAGTGGGAGCATAGCATAGTTCTGGGGCAAGGAAGTGTGAAAGCATACTCTAGTTCCCATGGAATGAGAACTGGCCCTCTTTCCTGAGACGTAGTGAAAGAATATACGTTCCAGATCAGGAGCTGCACACCATATTCCCAGTCAGAGTGAATCTGCTCTCATAAAGATACCATATCCAGAACAGCGGCTAAAATTGGGGTATCACAGGGGTGCCTGGGTGGCTCAGTTGGTTAAGCGTCTGCCTTTGGCTCAGGTCATGATCCCAGAGTCCTGGGATCAAGCCCCACATTGGGCTCCCTGCTCAGCGGGAAGCCTGCTTCTCCCTCTCCCACTCCCCCTGCTTGTGTTCCTGCTCTCGCTATCTCTCTCTGTCAAATAAATAAATAAAATCTTTTAAAAAATAAATAAAATAAAACAAAATTGGGGCATTACATGTTAAGTTCATGATAGTCCACTGTCATCTGCCATGATCCATCCAGGTTTCGCAGGGGTCAACTGGTGAGTTAAATGGGGTTTTAATGAGGATGCCATTTTGAATTGTTTGGTCAGACTTTGAAGTATGTGAGTCCTTGAGAGTGGCACTAATCTCTGCTATCCCTCTGAAATGATATATTTACTATTGTGGTCAGAAGGGGTGGTGAGCTTCCACTTGGTCTTTCCTTCTATGATAGCTCTTATTCCACAGTCAAGGAACTGGCATGAAGATTCTGCCAGCTTCCAAGTGTGATCAACCCAGTTATGGACCCTGGAACCAAGGAAATAACCATTGCACGGTGGGAGGTGGAGGTGAGCAGGTGGGCAGGACACATGGACTCAATGTGAGACAGACTTTATCAAGGACTTTATTTTCTGACACCTACATTTCTCGACTCTAACAGAGCGGCCACAGTGACATTTGGCTCCCTGGCTATCAGTGTCGACTCCAATGCTGTTCTCAAGAGCTCTGGAAAGATCCGGATATCCCCCTCTTTCTAGTGTATGGTGCCCACATAGATGGCCATAGTTTCCTTTGGGAAGCACGGGGGAATCAGTACCATATAGCCCATGCAGGATATTCTGTATATACAGGGGCTTTCCTGCGGGGGACCTGGCCTCTACTTCAGACAGTGAGCTCTGGGTTGAGAACCAGCTTAGATCTTGAAATTGGGCAAGAGGCTGTAACTTTCCATGGAAAATGGTTGACTCTGGTCTCCAGATCATCTGATCTTGATCCCTTCTTAAAGCTTAAAACTTTACCAAGACTTTGAGTATATTAAGCAAGACCCATTTATCTTGTCCCTGGAAACGCCACGTTCTATTAACCACTATAGACTCCCCCACAGACTCTGCTACAGACCCCATTAGAGACTACCCTCTGGGGAACTCTCCACTTCAGCTGTCATTACACACTTACTGCCCTTACACAATCATGCCATCGAGGTCCTGACAATTAAGTTCTGCCTCTGCTGCTGTGGAGATTCCATTACCCTTACCGCACCCAGAGAGAGCAGTTCTGTAACTGCATCTCCTACTGTCAGCCCTGGCCTGCGGAAGGCGCCACCACTGAGTCTGTTAGTGATGCTGGGGCTGGTGTCTCTCACCACTGTACTCCTGACCGCCTTCAGAAATGAAGTGGGTTCTCCGGCCCTCAGGCAAGGAACTGTAGCCGAGGCCAAGTAGAACAGAGATGATCTGTGCCCTCCAGGCACTGCTCAAACTACCAAAACTGAACAAATACATCAATTTGTTGATTTCAGCTACAATATTTTGGGATGGTTTGATACACAGCAATAGATATCCTGAACTGTCCCGTTGTTCCTTCTCCTTCATTATTTCTTGCATTTGTCCCTTCCTCACCATCTCTCTTGCTACTCACTTATTTCAGGTGCTCATCATGTCTGACTGCAACAGATGCTACCTAGTTTCCCATCTTTTGGTTCCTTTCTTCCCCACCCCCCACTTTCCAAAGGCATAGCCCCAATCTATTCTTCAGAGTAATTTTTCTAAAACATAAATCGGCTAGAACGCCTTCAGTGGCTTCGCTCTGCCATGAGAATAAAATCCAGTCTTCTTCCCTGGGTATGTAAGGCCTTCCATGGCTAGGCTCCTGCTCACTCATTCAGGTTTCAAACCTCCTCCCCCTTCACCACACTCTACAGTCACGTTGACCTACTTACATTCCCCCAGATGGGCCATGCATTCCTCAGATTTCCGTGCATTTGAGGACGATCTCTCCACTTAGAATGCCTTAGCTCCACACATGCCGGGCTAACAACTCCAGGCAGACAACGCTCAGCTCATGCACCACCTCTTTATGAGAGCTTTTTCTCATCTCTAGCCCCTTCCCACCTCCATCTTTCTCTTTCTCTTCCTTCTCACGGCCGCCCTAGATGGGGTGACGTCACTGTGTTCCCAGAAAGCCCCCTGCATGCCTCTTTTCAGAGCTTACAACACTCTTGTATCTCTATACTTCTCTTTCTGCCTCCACCCTATTATTATGGGTTCCTCAGTGGTTGGAACAGCCTATCTCTGAATCCCCAAAGCACAGCACATTGTCCAAACAGCACACGTATGTGCAACTCAGAATTTTCTGTTGAGTAAATGAATGCAAGTCTTTGTTTTCCTGTCTCGTGTTCTCTGATTCTGGAAACACGACTTCAATATCCTTTGGAAAACCACTTCTGCTGTAGTCTGTTTATGAGTTTTGCATGAGGCTGGTCCCACCTCTCACAGCAAGAGTGAGTTCACATAGGCTCAAGCCAGTCGCCATTTTCCACTCCCCTGTCCCATGTGCCCCATGATTGATTCCGGGTTGGGGATTTAACCCTAGATGATCCAAGGGGACAGGAAGACACTTGGTTAAGGTTTCCGGAAAGAGAGGCTTACACTCTTTATTGAATCTGGGCCCCAAAGATGGGAGGCTTGCAGCATCTTACAAGCTTGGGGTGAGGAAACCAGAGCTTTTGGGAATTAGGGTCAGGAGTTGCCACTATACACACCTGAAAAAGGGGCCAATCTAGGGGGAAAACTGGGGAGAGGAGAAGCCTGCCACACCGTTCCTTCCATCAGCCAGGCCAACTGGAAGCCATACCCTACTGGGCATCTCAGCTGTGCAAAATAGTAACTTCCTGTTTCTGCTTAAGCCGGTCTGGGAATTTTGTTAAATGACATATTCATGGTGTCCTCCCTAAAGAAGTTCATGGTGTAGCAAAAATCACTCACGGTTTATGATAATCAGCCTCATGATTTTATACTATTATCTCAAAAACTGCTCAGTTTTGTACCACAATGCAATACCACCTCCCACCTGTCAGAATGGCTAAAGTTAACAAGTCAGGAAATGACAGATGTTGGCGGGGATGCAGAGAAAGGGGAACCCTCCTACACTGTTGGTGGGAATGCAAGCTGGTGCAACCACTCTAGAAAACTGTATGGGGGTTCCTCAAAAAGTTGAAAATAGAGCTACCATACGATCCAGCAATTGCACTACTGGGTATTTACCCCAAAGATACAAATGTAGGGATCCGAAGGGGCACCTGCACCCCAATGTTTATAGCAGCAATGTCCACAATAGCCAAACAATGGAAAGAGCCAAGATGTCCATCAACAGATAAATGGATAAAGAAGATGTGGTATATATATACAATGGACTGTTACTCAGCCATCAAAAAAATGAAATCTTGCCATTTGCAACAACGTGGATGGAACTACAGGGTATTATGCTAAGTGAAATAAGTCAGTCAGAGAAAGGCAAGTATCATATGATCTCACTGATATGTGGAATTTAAGAAACAAGACAGAGGATCAGAGGGGAAGGGAGGGAAAAATGAAACAAGACGAAACCAGAGAGGGAGACAAACCGTAAGAGACTCTTAGTCATAGGAAACAAACTGAGGGTTGCTAGAGGGGAGACTGGTAGGGGGATGGGGTAACTGGGTGATGGACATTAAGGAGGGCATGTGATGTAATGAGCACCAGGTATTATAGAAGACTGATGAATCATAGGCCTGTACCTCTGAAACCAATAATACACTATGTGAATTAATTGAATTTAAATTAAAAAATGTTTTTTAAAAAACTGTTCAGTTTTACATATTATTATTTGGTTGTATTAGCTTCCCAACGAAACTGTCCACTCTGTTGGGTCTACATCTTAGGTCTGCTCCCGCAGAATGTGCTCTTATAGCAGACACTCCATATATACTTACTATATTGATTGTGCAGAAATTAACAAAGGCCAAATGAGAACAAGCAGAGGTGATTTATTCAGAACTTGCCATAGCAAGGGAGGCAGCCATCATCACTTGAGTTTTGGCAGACTCACGGGCAGGCAGAGGAATGGGAAAGCCTTCCAGTGGAAGGAAGAGAAGGTTTCAGGTGTGCCCTGATTGGACACTTGGTGCCGGGCAGCTGGAGGTGGGCTGACCAGAAGCAGGGCATTTGGTGTGATTCGTTAGGGGTCGTATTTGGTTGGTCTTTCTCTGGTTGTCTTAAGTTGGAAGCAGGAACAGGAATTGGGGAAGCTGTCAGTTAGTAAGTCTTGGTCATTTGGGACCGATTGGTACGGAGTTACTGTTTGCTTTCTTGTACTGCTCCTAGAGATAGTTGTCTGACTTCCTGCAAGTCTGATTCATAGCTGGCTTCCGGGCTAATTGCTGCAGGCTGTGAGTCAGTTTTATTTAAACATATGGTCTGGCCATTGTCCGTTTGTACATTTAGTCTATCGATCGAATCCTTTCTCCTACTCACATCAAAAGACAGACTTTTCAAGAATAGTTGGAAATTATTGTCTTTATTGCTAAAACCTAAATAGAAATGTGTCTACTATTTTCAATGCTTAAGGGTTGATTCAAATCCAATCTGGATTTGGAGAATCAAATTCAATCTGTGGTGATATTTAAGACAAGCTCGAAAAGAGAAAAACAACCCTACCCACATAAACCAGACAGTAATGAGTTGGATGCTGCGCCTAGTGGTCAACAAAATTAACTAGAAGGGCATTTCTTAATGTGTGTAGGGGTCTTGGGAGGGGCCTCAGTAGAAGCTGAAAAGTTACTGAAGATTAGGAATGACAGGTTTTCCTTATTAGGCAGAAGTTCTGGAGAGGGGCGCCTGGGTGGCTCAGTTGCTTAAGCGACTGCCTTCCGCTCAGGTCATGATCCTGGAGTCCCAGGATCGAGTCCTGCATCGGGCTCCCTGTTCAGTGGGGAGTCTGCTTCTCCTTCTGACCCTCCCCGCTCTCATGCTCTCTTTCTCTATCTCATTCTCTCTCTCAAATAAATAAATAAAATCTTTAAAAAATTTTTTTTTAAATCTTAAAAAAAAAAAGAAGTTCTGGAGAATTCCTGATACATTTCACATAATAAATAATACACCAAGTATAGATATAATCTAAGTGCAGCCACCTACCCAGGCCCATAGGGTATATTTTTAGGCTGGAGGGACTTGAAAAGTGCACACCAAATTTTTTAACAAAAAAAGGAACGAGATTCTAGGATAAGTTTAATCTTTGTAAAAATCCCCCTGTTAAAAAAATACAGTTTATCAGTCAGAAAGCCTCCTGATAATCAACTTGACAATGTCACAACTACTTTTTCACAGTATATGTTCATAAACGTTAATTACTGGAATTAAAAGAAAGCAGCACATATGGTAAGACCGTCTTAAAATGTAAAGTGACAGATGTCTATAAATATTAAAATTCCGTAATTATCAGTGTAGTTCATTAATTATCTGTCTTTGGATCATAAAAATAAAAACAATACTTATTCCCAAACATCCAGTCTTTTAATGAGGAAAATAAGATGTGGCAAGCTAAGGCCTTTTTAGGTACTATTTTACTTTTAATAATCACGCAATCAGAAGTATTGTGTTGACTTTTGATACAATTTCATAGCGTGGATATGGCAAACCAGAGCTTAATTTGAATCTACACAGACTCAATTTCCTCAATATTTTTTCTGAGGACTGAAGAAAAACAGTGGAACTAGGAGAATCTTGTATATTGATGGAAAAAAATTAGGATATTGTGGGGCGCCTGGGTGGCTCAGATGGTTAAGTGTCTGCCTTCGGCTCGGGTCATGATCTCAGGGTCCTGGGATCGAGTCCCGCATCGGGCTCCCTGCTCCTTGGGAGCCTGCTTCTCCCTCTGCCTCTCTGCCTCTCTCTCTCTCTCTCTCTCTCTCTCTGTCTCTCATGAATAAATAGATAAAATCTTTTTAAAAAAATTAGGATATTGCTTGATGACCTATTTGGTATCAACATTAATATTAGAGTCAACAAAGGAGTAATGTTTGGCGTTCCTTCTACTAGGGAACCTTACTGGGGGTTTGGGTAGAGTGATTTATGGCTCCCTGGCAAGATGATCTAAACCAGGGCTTCTCAGACTTTAATGAGCATACAAATCGCCTGGGGATCAGGGTCTACGGTGGGGCCCAAGTTTGCATTTCTGCAGAGAGATGTTATGCTGCCAGCCCAAGGATTTTGAGTAACAAGATCTGGATCCTCAGCCACCAAAGACCTTGAAAGTGTCTTATAATTACCAACATCTTCATATAGCTTGGCTTGTCAAAAATTCCACGAGCATCTTTAAAGACACGTTCCTAATTTATTGTCAGCCTTTAGCCCTGATTGCTTTAGGGACATTTGTTCTCGTGGGCGAACTTCTCAAGGGAAATCTCTATGAGCCCAGGAGCAGGGCAAACTCCTGCCCATCATTGACCATGTAGCACCAATTGGGAGAGCTTGCTATCCCAGCTCACTAGGAAACAGGGCTGTTCAAAATGGTCATTGATAAGTGTGAACAGGGAAGGGTATTATGAACACTGGTGATTTCAGTAAAGGAGGCTCTATATTGTGGAAGATTCTGAAGTTGTCCAGGAAGATTTCTACTTGCCCTTTCAAATTGTTCATAAATAAGCGAAGTGGCTTTTGACTACGGAGATAGTCTGTATGATTAGATTAGTTCCTTGGCACGGGGGAGATGGCATGCTCCTTCCCCCTGTGCCTGGAGGGCAGGGGCTGGACAGGCACCCTTCTTGTTTTCTGCTTACACCTTGCCATCCTTGGTCTTAGGATACGTGTCACCTTACCTCGGATCGTGGTTGAGCCACTGAGGTAGCATGTTAAAATTTACAAATCATTGTAATAAGCGCTTTTTTATGAACCGTTTTTTTTAAACCACTAATTTCCAGTGCTGTGCCATGCACGCGATATTGTGAAGTCAGCGCATCTGTGTTCTTTTGCCCCCGGAATTACAACCGACAGTCGGCAGCCTGCACCCCCAGTTGGCAAAGCTGCCCGGTTAAGAGCTGCGGGGTCCCCCACAGGGTCACAGCCAGGGACTCGCAGTGTGAGCACAGCGGCCAATTCTCCGCTGCAGTCAAGGGCAGAAGGGGAGTGTTTGCTCAATCTATTACCAGGCTTGATGGGTTTCCCCCCTCTTATCCTTTTTAAAAGTAACGCTCCTTGTTCCCACAAATCTATTTGACTGGATTCAAATTGCTATTTTGTCTTACTCTGATTTTTCTCTAGATTGCCTTATTTTGTTCTATTTCTTTTTTTTTTTTTCTTTTTTGGTACGTTTTCCCCTCTTCTTTTTTTTTTGCCAATTCTTGGAACTCTTTATGTATTTGTTGTCTAGCATTTGGAACAGACTGACTGCTTATGTCCCCCCCGAAATTCATATTCAAGCCTAATGCTCAATGTAAAGGTAAACCCATGTCTGATATACTGGTATCGGGAGGTGGGGACTGTGGGAGGTGCTGAACCCCTTAGGAATGGGGTTAGTGCCTTTATAAAAGAGACCCCACAGGGGCGCCTGGGTGGCTCAGTCGCTTAAGCCACGGCCTTTGGCTCAGGTTATGATCTCAGGGTCCTGGGATCAAGTCCTGAGTTGGGCTCCCTGCTCTGTGGGGAGTCTGCTTCTCCTTCTGCCCCTCCACTCGTTCTTTCAATCTCTCTCTCTCTCTCAAATAAATAAATAAAATCTTTTTTAAAAAATGGTTGTCTTATTCTCTTTTATTTAAATTTCCTTGGGGATTGTTCGTTACCTGTTACCAGTGTCTCAATTCTATGGATTTTCTACATCATCACTTCCTTTATTATCTCAATGATTTTTCCACTTAACATTCAAATGATTCCAAACCAAAACAAACAAAAAACCAAGTTCAGGGAATTAGAGTGCAATCACCTCTGGGCCCACTGCTCTGATTCACTTGACATTTTGCCAAATTTACTTTAGATTTTTTATTTCCTTGGAAAATGAAAAATAGCTTAAGGAAGTTCTTTTCCATTCTTATTTTAGTAAAAACAAGATGTTATCATGAACTGACTGAATTTTATCAAACGCTATTTCGATGTTTTCCAAGATGCTCTCATTCTTTTCCCTTTTAATCTGTCAACATGACAAAGAAGAGAAACACAATTTTCTAATCTTTGCACTCCGCAATAAATCCAATTTGTTCATGATATATTCTTTTATTTACATATTGCTGATGCTCAGTTTGCCAAAATTTATTTAGGGTTTTTGTGACTATGTTTGCAAATAAGGTTCTTTATAACTTTCCTTTCTCGAGCTGTTCTAGTCAAGATTGTATTCATTGGGAGAACTTCTTCTTTTTCTATTTAAAAGAGTTTTAGGGGCACCTGGGGGGCTCAGTCAATTAAGTGTCTGCCTTCAACTCAGGTCATGATCCTGAGGTCCTGGGACTGAGACCCCGAGACCCCCATGTCCTGCTCACAGCGAGGAGTCTGCTTCTCCCTCTTCCTCTGCCCCTCCCCCCACTTGTGCTCTCTCTTGCTCACTCTCTCAATAAATAAATTTAAAAAATAGAATAAAATAAGAAAATAAAAGAGTTTTTATATCATTCAGGTAATCATTCGTTATACGCTTAGCACTTCTGGGGGCGTTGACTGGTTGATTTTTTTTAACCACTGATAAAATTCTTCCAGGATTATTGATATATTCAGGTTTTCTGTTGCTTTTCAAGTCCCTTTTGATAAGTTATACTTACTTTGGGAAATTGTTTTATCTGTTTTCCTATTTATTGGCATCAAATTATGACAAGCACTCTCTTCTGGTTTTCAAAATCTCTTCTTCCTCTTAAGCAGTGTCTCCATTTTAGTCCCTGTGTGTTGTGTGGGTGCTTTAGCTCATTTTTTCCAGCTCAATCTTGCTTGCACACCTTACCGTTTCATTAGTTTTTGCCCTGAATGAGCTTTGGGTTTTATAATCTCGGTTGTTTGTTTGTTTTCTATTTCATCAGTTTACAATTTCAATTAGTGATTCAACACTTACATAGCACACCGGGTGCTCATCACAAGCGCCCTCCTGAACGCCCATCACCCATCTAGCCCATCTCCCTCCCACTTCCGTCCAGCAACCTCGGTTTGATCTCTAGAGTTAAGAGTCTGTTTTCTGGTCTGCCCCTCTTTTTAATTTCCCATATGTTCATCTGTTTTATTCCTTAAATTCCACATATGAGGGAAATCATATGGTATTTGTCTTTCTCTGACTGACTTATTTCACTTAACGTAATATACTCTAGCTCCATCTATATCTTTGGAAATGGCAACATTTCATTCTTTTTGATGGCTGAGTAATATTCCATTTGTGTGTGTGTGTGTGTGTGTGTGTGTCTGTATTCCATTATATTATCTTTTTAATCTATTCATCGATCGATGGACATTTGGGCTCTCTCCATAATTTGGCTACTGTTGATAATGCTGCTATAAACATTGGGGTCTATGTACCCCTTCAAATCTGTATTTTTGTATCCTGTGAGCAAATACTTAGTAGTGCAATTGCTGGTCATAGAGTAGCTCTACTTTTAACTTTTTGAGGAACCTCCACACTGTTCCAGAGCGGCTGCATCAGTTTGCATTCCCACCATCAATGTAAGAGAGTTCTCCTTTCTCCACATCCTCGTCAACATCCATTGTTTCCTGTGTTAATTTTAGCCTTTCTGACACGTGTGAGGTGATATCTCATTATAGTTTAGATTTGTATTTCCCTGGGGCGCCTGGATGGCTCAGTCGTTAAGTGTCTCCCTTCTGCTCAGGTCATGATCCCAAGGTCTTGGGATCAAGTCCCACATGGAGCTCCCTGCTCAGCCAGGAGCCTGCTTCTCCCTCTGCCTGCCACTCCACCCCTGCTTGTGCTTGCTCTGTCTCTCTCTCGCGCTCTGGCAAATAAATAAAAATCTTAAAAAAAAAAAAAAGATTTGTATTTCCCTGTTGATGAGTAATGGTGAGCATCTTTTCATGTGTCTGTTGGCCATCTGCATGTCTTCTTTGGAAAAATGTCTATTCGTGTCTTCTGCCCATTTTTTTTTAACTGGATTATTTGTTCTTTGGGTGTTGAGTTTGATAAGTTCTTTATATATTTTGGATACTAACCCTTTATCAGATATGTCATTTGCAAATCTTCTCCCATTCCGAAGGTTGCCTTTTAGTTTTGTTGATTGTTTCCTTTGCTGTGTAGGAGTTTTTATCTTGATGAAGTCTCAATAGTTTATTTTTGCTTTGTTTCCCTTGCCTCCAGAGACGTATCTAGAAAGAAGTTGCTACAGCATGTCAAAGAGGTAACTGCCTGTGTTCCCCTTTAAGATTTTGATGGGTTTTTATATAGCCACTAGATCCTGCCTGTTGTGTTACTAAAACCTCATATCTCTTTTCTTAACTTTTATTTCCTTGATCTCAATTACAGACAGTGATGTGTTAGAAATCTGTGTAGCAATTCACTAGGAATCGCCCAGCAAGTATAGCATGATTTGCCTATTCGTTGTTGCTCCACCAAATTTTATGACAAAAACTTCCTCCAAATCTTCAATACTTACCTTGATTCTCTTGAGTGCCTCCCAACTCCTCACCCAGGGGTGAACATCTAGCTCTGAAATACTTTGGACACACTGTATATTACTTTTGTTTTTCACACTTACGAGAATCTGAAGTTATTTCTACTTGAAGTTCTTGGAATGCAAGAGTTGCTTGGTTACTAATGAATCATGTCATGCCTTTTCACCTAGGCACGGTGGTCATCTTACAAAGGGCATATAATGAGTGGTCATCAAATTCTTGTGAGTGGTGATATGGATGATGCCTGGTGGGTCACCAGAAACTTCTGAGAGCAGAGTTGTGAGTTAGATATGCTTAAAACACATCTTTCTTTTCCACACTGAGCTGAAATAAGGCTACAAAATCCACCCGATGTTTTTAACAAAACTGAAAAACTGTAACTACAGTCGTGTCGTAAAGGGGTATGAAAGAGAAATCAAGCCCCAGATCAGTTCGAGGTCCAGTGGCTTCTCTCACCTCCTCCCACAGGGCCTGGCTGGCCAAGCTTGCGTGATGCTGGTTACTGGGGAGCTGCTGATTCCAAACTCCTCAGGGAGAATGGAAAGGAGAAATCCTAGAGCTGTTTCGGAGGAAGGCTGTGAGGTTTCCAGCAAACCATCAGTTGCTTTTTTCCGAAGGATAGCCTGATTGAATCATCTATAACAGTAAAGTACTTTATATGCTGTTAAAGACAGTAATAAAGCAAATATCCACATAACAACCTGAACCAAGAAATAAACACAGGCAGCACTCCCAAAAGTCCCTCCCTCATCACTTCCTATCCCCAGTAGAAACAACAACCATTTATCTTGACTTTTTAAAGAATCATTTCCTGTGCGCCTGCGTGGCTCAGTCCGTTGGGGGTCCGACTCTTGGTTTCGGCTCAGGTAGTGACCTCGGGGTCGTGGGATCTAGCCCGACTTGGAGCTCTGCGCTCAGTGCAGAGTCTGCTTGAGATTCTCTCCCTCTCCCTCTGCCTTCTCCCTGCTTGCTTGCTTGCACACTCTCTCTCAAATAAATAAATAAATAAAAATAAATCTTAAAAAAATCATTTCCTGGGCGCCTGGGTGGCTCAGATGGTTAAGCGTCTGCCTTCGGCTCAGGTCATGATCTCAGGGTCCTGGGATCGAGTCCCGCATCGGGCTTCCTGCTCCTTGGGAGCCTGCTTCTCCCTCTGCCTCTCTCTCTCTCTGTCTCTCATGAATAAATAAATAAAATCTTTAAAAAAAAAAAAATCATTTCCTTCCTTTTCTTTGCAGTTACACCATCTATGGAAGCATAGTTTTGTGTTTTTTAATTTTATGCAAGTGGCATTTTACTATAGTTATTATTTTGTGATCTGCTTCTTTTTTTTAAAATTGTGGAACAAAACAGGTAACATGAAATGTACCGTCTTAACTATTCTTAAGCGTACAGTTCAGTAGCCTCAAGTAAGGGCCCATTATTATGCCAAAGTCACCACCCTCCACCTACGGAACCCTTTTTGTCTTACAAAATGGAAACTCTGTACCTCTTACATAATTCTTCAGTCCCCTCTCCTCCAAGTCCCTGGCACCCACCATTCGACGTCTGTCTCTATGAATTTGACCACTCGAGGTACCACAAATAAATGGAATCATACAGTATTTGTCCTTCAGTGACGGGCTCGTTTCACTTGGCATGATGTCCCACAGGGTTCTCGCGTGTCCCAGCAGGCATCAGAATGTCAGTACTTGTTAAGGTGGAATAATATCCCATTGTACGGAGAGACCACATTTTGTTGACCCATCCATCCCCCGACGGACACTTGGGCGGCTTCCACCTTTGGGCAATCGTGAATAATAATGTGGTGAACATGTGTGTATGGGTATCTCTTGAGTCCCTGCTTTCACTACTTTTGGGTACAGACTCAAAAGCAGAGTTTCTGGATCATATGGCGTTCTAAGTGTTTGAGGCACTACCATATTGTTTTCCACAGCAGCTGTACTATATGACATATCCTGCCAACACTCCAATCACAATCACACTCCAAAACAAACATTCCAATCTTTCCACGTCTTTGCTAACACTTGTTAGTATCTGTTTTTTCTTTTTTTATGGTAGCCTCCTTGATGGGTGTGAGGTAGGATCTCACTGTGTTTCGATTTGCATTTCCCTAAGTGATGTTGAGCATCTTTTCATGTGCTTATTGGCCATTGGTATGTCTTCTTTGGAGAAGTATCTGTTCAAGCTCTTCCCCTATGTCCTAATTGGCTTATTTGTTTTTTGTTGTTGTGTTGTAGGAGTTCTTCAGATATTCTGGAGATCGACCCCTCAACCAGATACATGACATGCAAATATTCCTCCCATTCTCTAGGTTGCCTTTCATTCTGTTAACTGTGTCCTTTGATGCACAGAAGCTTTTAATTTTGATGTAATCTAGTTTACCTAATTTTTCCCTTTTTTGGTCTGTATTTTTGGTGTCATATCCGAGAAATCATTGCCAAATCCAATGTCAAGAAGTTTTCCCTTGTCTTCTTCCAAGAGTTTTAGAGTTTTAGGTCTTAAGTTCAGGTCTTTGGTCCATTTTGAGTTATTTTTGGATACAGTGTGAGGTAAGGATCCATCTTCATATTGTTGTGTGTGGATATCCAGTTTTCCCAAAACCATTTATTGGAAAGACTCTTTTTCTCACTGAATGATCTTGGCACTCTTGTCAAAAAATCATTTGGCTCTATATGTAAGGGCTGATTTCTGGGTCTCCTATTCTATGCCTTTGTTCTAAATGTCTGTGTTAGGGCCGGTACCACCCTATATTGGAGATGGGGTCCTTAAGAGATAATTAAGGTAAAATGAAGTATGTAGGGTGGGCTGTAATCCAATATGACTGGTATCCTTATAAAAGGAGAAAATTTGGGCACAGATAGGTTCATTTCCCACCCTCTAGATCACACATATCTTACCAAGACCTCTTGCTCATCCCATCCCATTGAAATTACGTGATGAGTGCAGTGCATCATTGTGAAATTATATGAGATGTTTTTATTCTCTACCTTGATCAGGGAGAGGGGTCGTTCCAGAGGTTTCCACTTAGCCTTCCCCACTCTGATAGCTGCTACCCCACAAGCCAGGGACCCAAAGTGGAAGTTACTTCAACTGCCAATTATGTTGATTCCAATTACACGCTCAGGGACTAGGGAAATGACTACTGGGCGGGTCCATGAACCTGAGATCACTGTGGACTGGACCTTAGCCAGAACTCCCTTTATCACCTGGCCCCTATCAACCCTCATTCTAACAGTCGGGGAGGAGCAAGATGATCCTTTGGGTCTTTGGGTTATCAGTGTCAACTCAGACCCTGTGTCCAATGATCCTAGAAATGTCTGATTATCACCCTTCCTCCCGTGTATTGTCTGCCCACTTTTTTGCTCCAGGGACAGCATAGTTTACCGGCCATCTTGCCATCTCCTTGTGGAGGGAGCTGCTCTTTGGCTTTCCTCTCTAACCTTTCAGTGGTCCCTGTGATTGTAGCACTCCGGCATCTGGTGTGTAAGGGAGGTCGCCTAGCCTCCATTACTGTGGGGCCTGTTAATCATTCCATGACTGTTAATGAGCCCAGCTCCTCCCATCAGCCCTGCCTGCAGAGGAGAGCCACCGTTGAGCTTCCCACGAGCCCCTCTCTGGAGCACATCTCAAATGGCCTTGGTGAAGGCCGTCTTGTAGAACATAACCTGCTAGTGTTTCTGGCTTCACATAACCTGACCATCCCAGCATGCTTACATGTCTCAGACTCTACCATTTGCCAGGGCAACTCAGGCGCTTCCATTCAGCTGTGTCTTGGTCATCCCTTTCTCCAGGCTTCCAAGAGTCATCCCAGCAAGTTTGCCCCATTGCCTGGGGTCCTTGCCAGGATATTAAATCTTATCTCCAAAGAAGTTGTTTATCCAGGATGACATGGCACTAGTTTTTTCTTTTTTTTTTTAAGTAGACTCCATGCCCAGGGTGGTGCCCGACATGGGGCTTGAACATCCGACCCTGAGATCAAGACCTGAGCTGAGATCAAGAGTTGGATGTTTGGGGCGCCTGGGTGGCTCATTTGTTAAGTGTCTGCCTTCGGCTCAGGTCATGATCCCAGGTTCCTGGGATCGAGCCCCACATCGGGCTCCCTGCTCAGTGGGAAGCCTGCTTCTTCCTCTCCCACCCCCCCCTGCTTGTGTTCCCTCTCTTGCTGTGTCTCTCTCTGTCAAATAAATAAATACAATCTTAAAAAAAAAAAAGAGTTGGATGCTTAACGGACTGAGCCACCCAGTCACCTCAACAGCACTAGTCTGGATTGAGCATCCTTAAAATTCACTTCCAGGGCTCCATACTGGCTCATTCTTGTCAACCTTGTGGCATATGGTCTCTTTCCTCCCTTATCATGCCCAGTTACCCTGAGGTTTAATCCTAGCTCTTATCCTGGCAGCCAGGAGAGGAGGCAGGACCCTCCCCAGGTGGGACAGCTGTTGCCTTGTGCATCATTGCACATTGCACAAGCCCCACAGGCTTCCCCTTGTGGGGAAAAGACCTCTGCAGTGTCTTCCAATATAGCAGAAGTGCCAACTCTTCCTAGAGGAGGGTGGGCCACCTCTGCAAGCCTGGAGAATGTTCCAGAGCCAACATCTGCAGGGCATCCATTCAGATGTTTTCCCCAACAGGGCCCTAATGTTTGTGTAACAGATCTGCCTTGGCTGTGCATGCAAACCTCTCTAACAGCTCTGTCTTCAGCCCGATACTCCACTGCCTGCTCTCCCATCGCAAGAGAGAGGGTCCCTTTGTAAGCTGCCACAGAGGCTCTCACACTTAGCCATTAACTGCTTGTTAATGGCCCTTCGTTTCTCATTATCCCTCTGTAAGACATCAGTACAATTCAGCAGTAACCAGCCAACTGTCCTTGTAGGCATGGCTCCCCCATCTTCCTCGAACGCCCGCATCTCTGCCTCAGCCCCTTCACTGGGACAGTTTTTCAGATCACCACTGGTGAAATCTTTAGCAATCAAGCCTCCACTTTGTGCCAGGGTCTACCTGGGCCCCACCGACCCATGGGGATAGTGTCAACATGTCCTCCTGGCCCACTTGACCATGTGCAGAACAATCTCAAATCTCCATTGTCTTGGAGTATTCCTGGGACCACTTGTGTTAGTCTGGGTCCTCCAGAAAGCAAACACCAAGCCAAGAATGTCTTAGGGGAAATGCCTGTGAAGGGAAAGGAATAGGAGCTGGGGGTTATACTACAATGCAGTTCTGGCCCCCAGGAAGGAGGAAGAGGGGAAAAAAGAAGGTCAGGTGGGAGAGTCTTAAACCACAGTGAAGTTCTAAGGAAGCTCAGTAAGGCTGTTGCGGGGGGAGGTACGGTCTTTAAGCCAGAGTCACCTGTCCCAGGACTCCTGTGTCTCCCCGAAGCAGGCTTCCCTCAGGGTTCTGGCTGTGCTCAGTCAGGAGCTGGGAACAACCTGTGGAAGGCGGGTCCTCTGCATGAATGTGGTGATGAATATCAGGGCACAGTGGCTGGCACCATCAACCATTTCTGGTCCTCACCCAGAGATCTGAGGCATGTTTTCATGGCGGACAGCATACATATTAGAATTCTTAAGCACAGACTGTGAAACAACTACTTTTAGGTATTCAGAAGTAAAAAAAAAAAAAAAAAAAAAAAGCTTGAAAATATCTCCAGGGAACCAGAAACTATAAACATTACATTAACAAAGAAACGAATAGAACTAAAATTGAAAAACTTCATAGCTGAAATTAATTACTCAAATATAGTTTGATAGCAGTCTAGACAGATCTAAAGAGAAAATTACTGAACTGGGTGTTAGAAGAAATTGTCTAGAATGCAACACAGAAGACAAAAAATACAGAAAAAGAATAAAAGATATAGAAGGCAGAATAAGGTCAACTATATATTCGGTGAGGGTTTAAAAGAGGAAGATAAAACAAATAAGTAAGGGGCACCTGGGTGTCTCAGTGGGTTAAGTGTCTGCCTTCAGCTCAGGTCATGATCCCAGGGTCCTGGGATCGAGCCCCGCATCAGGCTCCCTGCTCAGCAGGGAGTCTGCCTCTGCCCCCCACTTGTGTGCTCTCTCTCGCTCTATGTCAAATAAATAAATAAAATCTTAAAACAAATAGGTAAAAGACAATATTCGAAAGGTTAATAACTAATAACTGATAAAAGACACAAATTCATAGATTTAAGAAGCTCATCAAATCCTAAACAGGAAAAAATAAAATAAAATCCACATCCCGACACATCAAGTGAAACTAAAACAAAACAGAACAAACAAAATATTTAAAAGCTTAAACCAACAATAAATATTTTTTAAATCCAAAGAGAAAAGTTTTAAAAGTAACCAGAGAAATAAAAGGAATTACGTTGGAGGGAGTTACAGTCAGATGAACACCTGCCTTTCTAACCCCAACGAAAGAAGGGCTTCAGTGTGCTGAGAGAACGTAATTGTCAGCCTAGAATTATTTCAGGGAGGAGAGCAAATAAAGACATTTTCAGATGAACAAAACAGAGAGGTTACCCCCAGCAGAATCTCACTTAAGGTAATTCTAAAGGATATACTTTTAAAAAGGCAAATGATCCCATTTTGAGGGCCAGAGAGGAGAAAGAAAGGAAGAACAAAGGATGTTATAAAATGAATATTTGCATAAGTCTAATAAACTCTGACTGTATTAACCAACAATAATGATGTCTTTGGGAATTAAAAAAATGATAGATGGCGCCCGGGTGGCTCAGTCTGTTAAGCGTCTGCCTTCGGCTCAGGTCATGATCCCAGGGTCCTGGAATCGAGCCCCATGTCGGGCTCCCTGCTCTGAGAGGAGCCTGCTTCTCCCTCTCTCTTTGCCCCACCCCCTATTCATGCCCTCTCTCTGATAAATAAATAAATAAATAAAATCTTTAAAAAAAGGATAGAAACATAGCTGGTATAATCTCTGTGGAGGGAAATTTGGCAATATCTATCAAAATTACAAATGTACATACACTTTGATTGAGCAATTCCACTAGGAATTCCAGGAATTTATCTGAAGGTTACATATTTCTTATAATTAGTCTTCCCCCATTGTTTGACTGCAAATAAGGATATTTCAGACATATGCACACTTAGTGAAACTAACAGAATTCTCAGACTCCTGACATTATGTAATTCTCACTAAATTCTTTGATCCTTACTGACTCTGTGTTTACCCTCACTGGATTTATAACTACTTCTATTTCTAAATGTTTTACAATTGAATCACAATTTAAATGCATCCAGGAAATTGTGTCATTTAAACATTCCGTGAGACATTAATCTGTGAGATAACAAATTTTTTATGTTATAAACAAGTCCGTAATTTCTGCTTTTTAATTGCAGAGAATTCTTGTGTTGAAGTGCTCTTTCTGAAGGGTTAGTTACTTGTTTGAATTCAAGATGAATTTTCCCTAAAATAGTTTTATTAATGATGACTATGCTTAGAAATGATCTCAAGAAAATGGATTTAACCCACAACAAGCTGAAATGGTCCATCCTTACGATGAAAAATAGCGAAAAGCAGCATTTACTATTGCTGGAAAATTGAGAATGGACGAGAAGAATTAGAAATCTTTTTCTTCAATGTTGGCGCCTCAGGAACAGTGGGTTAAAGTGATGCAAACACAAGTAGGTGAGAAGACAAAAAGAGACTTTTGTGGAACTCTGGGCCCCTTTGAGGGCTTGAGAATTTATCATGGAAAAAATCATAAAATTTGTGATTTCCTTTTTTCCTGCAACAATGTCTAACAGCGTAACATTTTTGCTTTAAGTCATGATTAGTGCTTTTTTGGTACACAAAGGGAACCTAAGAAAGAAGAAGGGAAATAACCCTTTTTCGGGTAACCATGCAAGAACTGAGGGGGGAAAGAAGGGCAGAGGGTGAAAATTAGGCTATTCCCAAGAAAGCAATTGCATGAGATTAAATAAACTGAATTGCAAAAGGTAAAAAGCAAAAGTAAAGGAGATAGAGACCGGTCTGCACCTGAGTAATTATCACAATGCCTGGTTCTCATGGAAACTCAATAAATGTTTAGGGAAGAGAGCAAAACTGAACGGAACTGGGTGAAGGATGCCCTGGAGAAAATAGTTAGGGGGTAAATGTTAGTTACCCCCATTGACCGCCAGGTGGCAGCATCATCTCATGACCCCTCAGGTGTCCCAGGTAAACCACCTCCCCCCCAACCCCCCACCGCAGGCAGGAAGAGCCAGTCTACAAATACAGAATTGTTGTGTATGGATGCTTAGTAGTCAAGTGTTCATAACTGGGGAAGAACCTGTATGAACTCTCAAATCAAGTGAAGTACAGATGGAGCAATCCTATAGATGGAATTTTGGTCCCTAACTCCCCACATATTTTAACCTGAAGTCATTGTTTTTCAAAAATTGTCCCCCCAAAACTACATTTCTACATTCCTAAACACTAGTGTCAGGCTGAAAACACATGGAATGGGGCGCCTGGCTGGCTCAGTTGGTGGAGCGTGACTTGATCTCGGGGTTGTGAGTTCAAGCCCCACGTTGGGTGTAGAGATTACTTAAAAAAAAAAAAAAAATCCTAAAACACACACACACACACACACACATACACACACACACACACACGGAATGGGTAACATAGCAACAGTTTTGACAACCGATGTTCAGAAAGAACGATTGCCTCAAGATGTTACCTTTCTAATGGTAGCTGTGAACTGACCTATTTCCAAAAAATACAATTATTCAAGCTTCATTATTTCAGGCTGCTTCATACATGAATATTCCTGTGGGTATGACTAAAATAAAAATCAAGTGAAACAGATTAAAAACTATATTTAATGCTCCCCAAAGAAACCTTTTTTTAAAAAAAACTTTCTCTCTGCCCATGCTAGAGAATGATAGCAGAATAGTTTGAAAGTTTAAAACAAGTAGAGTTAGAAAGTAAAACAAAGTGTTCTTAGAATGTGTTGACGAAGATTTGAATATACCTTTAAGAGGACAGGAGACAACTGAGAGATAGGCTTTTTTTGTCTTGAATCTCTCATTTATCTAAGTGCTGGTTGCCAGATTGGGATCACTCAGGCGACTCTCCTTGGGCTGTCCCCTCTCCTGCCTCCATGGCTGACAGCACATCCATCAGCACCGCTGTTTGTCTCTGGGTGTGGAAAACTCCAAAATTTCTCTCTTCACACAGATCCATCCTTCTCCACCAAGAATTAGTTCTCTGTCTGCTGAACATCTGCCATTGGGAACCCGTGGATCTTGGGGTGCCCAAGAACAAGATGGAAGTGAGGTGCTATTTCCTTGTCATTGCAGTGTGGGATTTCACACAATAATTCTAATACTTATGCAAGAGTCATTAGCCTCACCGGAAATGCATTTGGTTGCAATGGACTTGAGTCTTGTACTCCTGACACTTTCTAAGGAGTGACACCAGGCATTGACCATTGCAATAGGGAGTGCAGGGCCATGGTATTCTTGAAGTTTTATAAATTTGCCTAAGATGAGTGAGGGATGCAAGCACCCCAATTATTATCCTCAGTTCCACAAATTAATGTGGATAATATGGGGTCAAAACCACAAGGAGATATCACCTCACTCCTGTGAGAAGGGCCCTCATCAAAAAGACAAGAGATACACAAGTGTTGATGAGGATGTGGAGAAAAGAGAACCCTCGTGCACTGTTGGTGGGAATGAAAACTGGGGCAGCCACTGTGGAAAACAGTATTGAGGTTCTTCAAAAAATTAAAACTAGAACTACTGTATGATCCAACAATCCCACTTCTGAGGATATATCCGAAGGAAACGAAAACACTAGGTCAGTGAGATATCACCCTCATGTTCACGGCAGCAATGAACGTTTCCAATGGCCAAAACATCAGAACAACTTAAGTATTCATCCAAGAATAAATGGAAAAAGAAACGGATGTACATATATGATTTCACTTTATATGTAGAATCCAAACCAAAAAAAAAAAAAAAACACCTAATAGAAGAGATCAGATTTGTGGTTACCAGGGGTGAGAAGGAGGGGGTATTGGCAAAGTGGGTAAAAAGGTACAAACCAGGGCACCTGGGTGGCTCAGTCAGTTAAGCATCTGCCTTCGGCTCAGGTCATGATCTCAGGGTCCTGGGATCGAGTCCCACATCGGGCTCTCTGCTCAGCAGGGAGTCTGCTTCTCCCTCTCGCTTTCCCTCTGTGCTCTCTCTCGCTCTCAAATAAATAAACAAAAAATCTTAAAAAAAAAAAAAAAGAAAGAAACTTATTTTCTGAAAGCTTGAAGTCCAAGATCGTGGCGTTGGCAGTATTCGTTTCTTCTGAAGGCCTTTCTCCTTGGCTTGTAGATGGCCATCTTCTTCCTGTGTCTTCTTCAGGTTGCCTGTCCTCTGTGTATGCATGTCCTGATCTTCTCTTCCCTTCAGGACACCAGTCACACTGAATTAGGGCCTGTCCACATGATCTCATTTTACCTTAATTACCTCTTTGAAGTCTCTTCCTGCATATACAGTCACATTTTGAGATACCGGGGGTTAGGACTTCCACATATGAATGTGAGGCAGACCCAATTCAGCCCACAGTAGACTGTGAGATCTGAAAATTCCTCACTGGTGAACTAAGGGACATGCATTATCATGACCACAGCTAATCCTTACTGAGTACGTACCGTATGCTGGACCAAGTCTGACCACTTCACATGTTTTAACTCAGTTTATACTCTCAACAACCCTGAGAAGTAGGTACTATTACAATCACTTCTTTTTCCAGAGAAAGAAACAGAGTTGCCAAGAGATAACTCGCCCAAGGTCACACAGCTTGGCGGATTCCATGAGCTTAGCTTCTACGCATTGAATTTTGGTCAGTAAATGTCTTGGTTTGCTCTCGGCAGCAGCAGAGACCAGGAGAAGTAGAGATGTTGCTGACTCTGAAGAGGAGCAGGAGTGCTTTCCTCTGAGCTAGCACTGACGGCAGGCTTTCTCTGGAGGGGTAGGTGAATTCAGAAGCAGCAATCTGAGGAGAAACTAATAGACAGTTAAAATGCCTCGGATTGAAAAATGCAAAGGAAGCCACCCTATTATGACTTCAAACTTATTACATCTACTATGATCGCACATTTATTTAAGTTGTGTTTCTTACCTTTGGAATTGTAGCCCCAGAAAGTTCAAGAAAATGCAGTGAGGAAATATTCAACACTGCATTTAGATGCTTAAAAGAAAGATTTTTTTAAATTTGTAGGATGTACAAGTATCTTTTAATCCTGTATTTTCTATTGATTTTGGCTCTATTGGTCTTTTAATCAGAGATAACTTTCTCCAAGTCAGACTTTGCCGTGAGAAGACTGAAGAGATAGGAACAGTAAGATAGGCACATGGGAGATGTGCATGCACACATGCACGCACACACCTAACAAGTACACTCGGAAATAAAGATGTGAGAGGAAAGGAAACGAAGTCAGGTTACTAAAATGAAATTTCAAGCAGCAGCGGGTCCGTGAGGGTTTCTAAGAGAAGTGTGGTAGCCTCTCACGTTTATGTAGGAGACAGATTCCCAAAGCAATGGCACCCAAAACTGGAGAATGGCTCTAGAAAGGTCTTGGAATGCTTCACTTTGTAGATCTCTCTCCAGAAGAGCAGTCTGGAACAGGAAACCACAAGAACCTGGATGAAATTAGCTGCCTGAGGGTGAAAGGGGCCTCTTCCGTGAAAACTGAGAGGTGATCTGTGGCTTGAGCTCTGGCCACTGTTGACCACCTGGCCCACCACAGGCACAAGACACCCATGCCCCAGACCTTGCAGTATCTGCAGACAAGCGCTGTGGCTGCCTAAGCTCTCTTGTTTCTTTGACTCATCCATCATGGTCATATCTCATTGGGAGCATCTGATTGGCAGAGCCAATCCAGTACCACACTGGGAGCATCTGATTGGTACAGCCCAATCTAGTACCACACCAGGAGCATCTGATTGGTTACATCTCATTGGTAGCATCTGATTGGCAGAGCCCAATCCAGTACCACACCAGGAGCATCTGATTGGCTGGGCTAAGTTGACGTATGTCGTATTCCCATCCTGGTTCGTCTAGAGGGAGGAATTCCCTGCCTTCCATTAAATCTCCCACACTCGGGCATACCCGAATTTAGGAAGAGGATTTAGATGTTGGGAAAAAGAAAGTCCACTACAATTTTTAAACAGCTGTTGTCAGAGATGGGGCAATGCTTGAAATCATGAGGTTTCTAAATTAGAAACTTAAAAAAAAAAATTAAACTTATTTTCAGGAAGGACAAAATATTTTAAAATGTACTTCCAAGATAAAGCGAATTACCTGTTGGGGTAAGGAGTTAAACACAGAGAGAGGGAGGGCAAAGATAGACAAGACTGATAGAGGCTGGAAAACAAAGGAGAAGGGAAAAAATGAACCAATTCCTGTGGTGCAATCCTGTGTTAGACACGTTTATATACAGTATCTCAGTGCTCACCACGATTGCCTGAGGAAGGTGCTTATGTTGCCATGGAAGGAATAAGGTCGCTGGCGCTCAAAGTAAAGTGACCACTGGGTCATCCAGCTAGTATGTGGTGCAGCCAGCAATCCCGCAAAGATCTTTCTGGCTCCCAGAGTCTAGGCTTTTCCCCTGGGCTACTACAGCTTCAGCTCTTGCTCCTAAGGAAAGTTGCTGGACATTCCTACACAAAAAGAATACAGTCTGAAAAAGAATGAAGAAAAGGAATACACACACATCTCTCCATATTTATGCCCACATCTGTTCCACATTTACTGAAAGGGAAGGACGGAGGAAGAGGAGAAATTTGGGGAATTCTGAAACAGTAGTCAGACTCTGCAGGTGGATCTTTTCATGTGCTAGGGTCATGGGATCTCAGAGTGTCCCTTCTCCTCGTGACTGGTCTGTTCCTCACAGTTCCTCAGCAGCTCTTTAGACCTGCTCCTGTATGATCCTGCTCCTGGTCCTGGGTACTCACAGACCCTTACAGCCAGGGAGGTGCTGATCCTCCATGAAGCCAGTGTAACAAATGCATTCCCGCCTCCAGGAACCCTCCAATGAAGCCAAATGCCGGACCTGGCCAATCACTGGGAGGTTGCTTCACCCCTTTGTAGGGAGAGTCTTCCAGCTTGAACCTTGGACTTTTCAAAAGGGGGCCAATAGTGCTCTCTGCTAAAAGGAAAAGCCCGTTGTCAACACATCTTTTTTTTTTTGCATTGAGAAACCAAAGCAAAACATAGGAGTGAACTTTGTAGCTATTTCACTCAAAAAACAAAGACCAGCCAGATGGTCCACAAGCCAACAGTAATCTGATTGGCCATGACTTTTCACTGTGTGTTTGCAAACACAACATGTATATTGCCTGGTATGTGTTTGTGTACAAAAGTATTGTTGAGTATGGACGACCTTTCTAGAGTTCAGTGTAAATCAATACGGCCCTGTGATACATTTCTCTGCCTTTACAGAGCGAAACAGAAACCCACCCAGAGGTTTAGCTAATATGTGGCTCTAGTGAACATATTTAAGTCAAGAACATCTCAATATGTGATTTCTCTGGGCATTGAGCCCAAATTAGTTTTATGGTGCTCAATGTCCCATATTTATTTATTTATTTATTTTTTTACACTCTTTTTTTTTTTTTTTTTAGATTTTATTTATTTTTTTTTAGAGAGCGAGCGAGAGAGAAACAGCATGAGAGGGGAGAGGGTCAGAGGGAGAAGCAGGCTCCCCGCTGAGCCGGGAGCCCGATGTGGGACTCGATCCCAGGACCCTGGGATCATGACCTGAGCCGAAGGCAGACGCTTAACCATCTGAGCCACCCAGGCGCCCTCCCATATTTATTTTTAAGTACGTGCTTTATAAATGATTATTCTATTATCCATGATATAAATTTTGATGGGTCAATATATAAGAATGAAAAAGCATAAGGCTACGCAACGTACAATCACAATGGCAGAAGAATGGACATTTCATGCCGGTTGCAAGGGACGCGCCAAAATAGAATTCTCTGGCCTTTATGGCAGTTCAGAGTCCATCTGTTTCATCTGCTATTTGGCTGTCTGAACGGTTGGACTTTATTTCCTCTATATCATACTGAACTTTTTTTTTTTTTTTTAAAGATTTTATTTATTTGACAGCGAGAGAGGGAACACAAGCAGCCGGAGTGAGAGAGGGAGAAGCAGGCCTCCCGCGGAGCAGGGAGCCCGACGCGGGGCTCGATCCCAGGACCCCAGGACCACGACCCGAGCCGAAGGCAGACGTTTAACGACTGAGCCACCCAGGCGCCCCTATCATACTGAACTTTTAAAAACAAACAAAAATTTATAGCTAAGGGTTGTGCACAGAGGTATATAGCATTACGTATTTAAATAGGTTTTTATATGCGCCTCCCTCTTATACTTTAAATAATGTAATATATGTTGTTTTGGAATTATATTTTTTTGAGCATTTAACCTGCGACTATCACTGGTTCACCAAGTGTACTGAATGGTGTCTTACACACAACAGCCATTCAAGAATACTGGATTTTTTTTTTTTTTTTTGCAAGAGAGAGAATGAGAGACAGAGAGCACGAGAGGGAGGAGGGTCAGAGGGAGAAGCAGACTCCCCGCTGAGCAGGGAGCCCGATGCAGGACTTGATCCCGGGACTCCAGGATCATGACCTGAGCCGAAGGCAGTCGCTTAACCGACTGAGCCACCCAGGCGCCCTCAAGAATACTGGATTTTTGAAAGGCATTTCTTGTCCACAGAAACTTTCTAAAGAAAATTTATTTAGAATTAATACTATTTAAAGATTTTTGTCCATGAGTTTTAAAAAAATTCTAGTTATTCTTATTTGTCCCCCAAAATGTTATTTCATGAGGCTTGATTGTGTAATACAATGAAAGGTGTTATACATAAAATATACAGTGCTTCAAAATAGATTATAAGACAGATATTTCCTGGCATTCATAGATTACTAGCCAACATTGCATGAATTAAATTAAATTAAATTCATATCAAGCTAGAATCAGAGATTTGGAAGAAATCTCAAGACGCAAATGGTGCAGCCTCTTCTCATGCAGGTAGATCAACCGACCTGCTATAAAAGGCAATGATTGTCTTTGCACATTTAAAGATATCTCAGGGCTCCCCGCTCGCTCAGTCAGGAGAGCAAGCAACTCTTGATCTCAAGGCTGTGAGTTCGAGCCCCACACTGGGTGTAGAGATTACTAAAACACACACACAAAAAACTTTAAAATATATATATGTATATCCATAAGGGGAGATATCACCTGACTTCCTGTCCCGGGACTGTATTTGATTTCACAGAAAAGCTGTCTTAGGTTTACCTGAGCTAATTTTCTTTCAGTCAGCTCTCTACTTTGGAATGATTTTAGGTTTCCATACAGACAAGTTATTGTACAGACTCTTCACATGCACCCTTCACCCAATCTTCCCTAATGTGGAAATCTTACAAAACCGCGGTCCATTTGTCAAGCTAAGAAATTAACTGGAGCATTACTATTCACTGAACTCCTGACTTTGTTCAGATTTCATCAATGTCTTTTCTGTTCCAGAATCCGATGAGATACCTTTTAGTCATCATATCTCCTAGGTCCACTCTGGTCTATGATTGTTTCTCAATCTTCTCTTGTCTTTCATGACCTGTTTTAGAGAATGTCTCCCAATCTTGGCTTGTCTGATGTCTTTCCCATGATTAGACTGGGGCTAGGGGTTTGGGGAGAGCATAATGCAGGGTGAAATGCCCTTCTTATGACATCATATCAGGGTACATGTTTTCAATATGACATCACTAGTAATATATTAACCTTGATCACTTCGTGTTGCCAGCTTTCTCCACTATAAAGTTACTATTTTTCCCTCCTCTGTTTTTTTAAAACGAGTCACTGACTCCAACTCATACTCAAGGTGGGGGAGGAGAATGGGCTTCATCTCCTGGAGGGAGAAGTATCGGCATAAATTATTTGGAATTCTTCTTTGAGGAAAATGTGTTCCTTTTCCATGTTTATTTATTCAATCATTTACTTACTATTGGACTCATGTATATTTATTTTATTTGTGATCATAATCCAAAACCGTGTTATTAATTTTGTTGCTCAAATTGTTCCAGCTTTGGCCATTGTAGGCTATTTCAGGCTGGTGTGTTAAAATGTACTGGTAAGACTGTCATTTCCGGGGGTGACCAAGTAACAACACAGAGAGGCTAATGACATGGAAAGAAGAATTTGTTACTTACAGTTCCTGAGAGGAGGGGGCACACCACACCACACAGGGCCACAGGGGGAAGCACCAGGTTTGGTGAGGAGTTGGACGCAGGGGTGAGGGGAAGGCAAGACAGAGCAAAGCAAACACTTTCAGATTCGTCTGAATAATTCAGGAAGGCTTTGAGCTGTAGGGGCTGTCCCTCATTGTCTGGGACCCGGCTCTGGGTTGGTACAGAGCTGGGGAAATACTGACTTCTAAGTGTATGTGAATCAATGAAGGAGTGGTTGAGGATATGGACTGGGAAGTGCTTAGAGGGTTTTTTGACACACCCACAAACGCTGGATCACTGGGGAGTTATGAACAATTTTGGCCATTCGTGTGGCCCCGAGATGCCAAGTAGACAAATACAGGATCTAAGGAACACAGTTATAACAATAGGCTCTTGTCTATATATATCCCCATTGTTTTGTTCTTTGATTATTTCATTCCTTTCTGGCACTACGAGATGCTCCAGGCTCATCCTGTCCTTTTCCTGCTCTTGCCCTAGAATTGGCCATTTCTCCAAGGATTTCTGGTTCTTTTTTCAGAGAATGGTATTCGAAACCAAGCGCTGCTGTGGGTCTGGTCCTTGCTGCTGAGGTGTCATTGTTTCTAGGTGCTCTAACAAGACAAGCTAGGAAATACATGTGTGCATGCAAACCTGCGGATACATCCATAGTTCTTTTCTTTTTTAAAGATTTTATTTATTTATATGATGAAGAGAGACAGCGAGAGAGGGAACACAAGCAGGGGGAGTGGGAGAGGGAGAAGCAGGCTTTCCGCCGAGCAGGGAGCCCAATGTGGGGCTCGATCCCAGGACCCTGGGATCATGACCTGAGCCGAAGGCAGACGCTTAACAACTGAGCCACCCAGGTGCCCCAATAATGACTCAATTTTGAATGAGGGCAGAAAGTAAAGAGGCTCTGCTGGGATACCACCAGAAGCGCAAGCACTAGAGTCCATTTCTTTGCGCCTGAGTCCCCGCTTCCTCACTCACAAAGCTGCGTGACTTTGTGCAAACGAAATGACCTGTGCTCAGTTTCCTCACCTCTCAAAGAGGGGTCCTGCTGGTACATACTCCATAGGGCCGATGGAAGGATTAGATGAGTTTGTGTGAGTGAAGCACTTGGGGCAGGGCCTGGCCCACAGAAGTGCTCAATAATTGTTAAATTTTTCAGAAAGTCTATAGCAGAAGATTGATTTGACCAAAATATCCAAAAGCTAACAGAGACCCGATGATTTGAAATTTTACAAGTGTTCGCAAATAGGGTTCATAAATCAGTGCAATACATAGAGAAAAATCATTTCAGTATGGAAAATCTTCGGTGGTTTAATATTCGCTCTGTATGAATCGGTGCGTTCCTCTGTGGCAGACTCTTTAACCATAACTTCTCCAAATTACACATCATTCCTTTAGTGTGGTGGCATAAGATCTACTTTCAGTCCCTTTTTGTCACTATTATTGTTTTCGACTGGACTTATTTCCTTTTTTGCTGAGAAAGTTGACTTTTTTTTTTTTTTACATGAAGGCTGATCTTCCTTTGGGTCTGGAGTTTCTATTTTATTATGTAGTATTCCATGACTTTAATATCCCCTGCAAGAAAGCTGCACAGAAGTATTAGCATGCAACCTTGACATTTAAGGACTATTTTAAATCTTTGCAGTGGCAGTTTCTTTAAAAATGTAAAAATATCTGAAATATTTAGCCTTGACAAAGATATAAAAGATAAGTTCTGAATCTATCATTCATGTATATCTCCTTGGCCCTTTACAGCTGCTCTGTCTATAGTCTGCGTGCACTTTTTCCTTTAAAGTTCATGGCTATTGGTTCCTAATTAAATAAGGTCTTTGTATAGTTAGGCGGAATCAAAATATTATAGAACCAGAGAGATTGTTCGGAGTAGTTCAGGGCAACATTTACAAAACTCACTTAATCAAAGGAGTAATGTGGAACTTATTCAAGAGAAGCTCGGGTTCTTATTAAACACACAGATTCCACTCCTTTCTTCCCCTGGAGAGTCTGATGCCATAGTGCTGACCCTGCAAATCCGAATGTTTATCAAGAGTTCCAGGTGATGCTCACCATCAGGCAAGTCTGGAAACACTGATTTAATCCAAGACCCTGCTTTTATAGTAGGAAACTGAGGGCTTCCTGTCAAGGGTGTGGATTTCAGTCTCATTTCAATGGGTTGAATCAGAGTCTCTGGAAGTGGGAGCTGATAATCTGCATTTTTAACAAGGTCATCAAGAAATTCTTATGTTTAAGAAATGCTGCCCAGAGCCTTAGCGGGGTGAGGAGGGCATCCACACAGAGGGGCAGCATGGTGTGGGATATCGGGGCCCAAGAGGGGTAAGGACAGTATGTGCATGGGTGGGGAATAAAACGAACAGGGTGAAAATGGTGTCCCCATGGAGGGGTGGCCCAGCACAGGGTGTCAGAACCCAGGCAGATGAGAGAATCATCTTTCGAGGGAGCGGGGTGCCTCGGTGTGGGGTGTGGGAGCCCCACAGTGGCTAAGGAAGGTTTTGGGAGGGGGTGAGCCAGGCGTGGGGTGTGCATCTCCCTGGGGTAGGTACAGTGGCAACCTTTGAGGTTAGTTAGATTCAGAGGCATTGATTAAATACATAAATACATTAAGGATAAGGAGAGTCAGCTTTCTCCCTGTTGAAGAAGGGAGTTACAAATATGGAAAGGAAACAAAATGGGAGTGAATCCTGTGGTGTTGCATGAGAATAGAAGGAATTTGCATGGACTTATAGTTCTTGATATGCATGGGCAT
Source organism: Neomonachus schauinslandi (assembly GCF_002201575.2). Taxonomy (NCBI): domain Eukaryota; kingdom Metazoa; phylum Chordata; class Mammalia; order Carnivora; family Phocidae; genus Neomonachus; species Neomonachus schauinslandi. The sequence goes on from NC_058404.1 coordinate 14,356,106, forward strand.
GTGTCTGCTAAGAGGGCCTGGGTCGTGCTCCAATAGCGGTGACTTCACCCATGTGTTAGTTTCTACATACCTCCCATTACAAGCAACTGGAGTCCTTGGAGAAATAGCTGATTCTGGCTCTGGGACAGGGAAAGCCTAAAAGAAGCCTGGATTATCTTCTTGTGTCAGAAAACAAGTGTTCAGGGGTGCCTGGGTAGCTCAGTGTGTTAAGCGTCCTACTCTTGGTTTCAGCTCAGGTCATGATCTCAGGGTCCTGAGATCCAGCCCCAGGTGGGGCTCTGCGCTGGGCAGGGAGCCTGCTTAACATTCTCTCTCTCCCTCTGCCCCTCCCCCTTCGCTCACATGCATACTCTCTCTCTCAAAAAAAGACAAGACCAGACAAAACAAGACAAGAAAAAGAAAACAAGTTTTAGAAGAATAACGGGGATATATTAGAGGACACATGAGCCAGACTGAAGGAACACCCATTGACCAGAAATTAGGGGGGAGGGGAGAATGGGGAGTTAATGTCTAATGCGTACATAGTTCATTTGGGGAAGATGAGAAAGTTCTGGGGATGGATGTTGATGATGGTCGCACAATGTGAATGTGCTTCATGCCGCTGAACTATATTGTTAAAAATGGTTAATGTAACAAATTTTATGCTATGTAAATTTCACCACAATAAAAAAATGATGGTAAAATAAAAAACAATCCCCTGGGTTCCTAATGATAAATAATGATAATGCTACTGCTGAGAATAATAATAATAGCAAGAAGAGATAAGGAAAGTTCTTTACAAAAAAATGCTGACTGCTAAATGTGGGGGGAAAAAAAAACCATCATTTTGGAAAACCATCAATGTAATAATTGATGTATGGAAGCACGGATCTTCAGTAAAATGCCAAATCCAGTGGGTGAAAGATTCATTTGGGAAAAGGATATTCACACAATCTCAAAGAACCACCCCACAGATAGCTGTTAACTACAGAGGAGAAAAGCTATCTTTCAAATGGCATCAGATGCACTTGGCAGCTACCACTGTAACTGAGCAAATCGGGCATGACCAATGGTGGCACAAAACCAGAGACACGTGCCTCCAAGTGTGATGAAGTGGGAAGTCCGTAACCTAACCAGGAAGCTCTCTCGTCATGAATTTTAATCTGAAACTAATCCCGAAGAGCTCAGCTAAAACCTGATTGTGAGATGTTTTGCAAAACTGCTGGCTTAGGCTCTATGTCCTTGTCATGAAAGATTAAAAAAAAAAGAAGCAAGGGGACATTTGAAATTAAAGGGGACTAAGCAGACAGGACAATTAAGCACAATATGATGTCCTTGACCACATCCTGCTTTAAACAAAGAAGCCAATAATAAATAGCTAGAGAGGATGTCTTGGTGCAACAGGGGAAATTTGAATACTGACTGTATATTAGATAAAATTTATTATAGCAATTTTAATCTTTTAGGTTTGATAATAATGCTGTGGTCATATGGGAGGACATCCTCTTTTTTTTTAGGAGATACATATTGAAATATTTAGAAATCAAATGTCCTATTTGAAATTTACTTTCAAAAGGTTGAGTAAAAAAGTCTATCTCCATCTATTGACAAATAAAAACGATGCGGCAAAATGTTCATATTTCCCGCTGAATCTGGAAGACAGATACATAAATACTCATTATTCTTTCCATTTTTCTGCAGTTTTTCCATATTTCAAAATTAAAAGTAAAGTCTAACTCTCTCAGGTATGTCTCAAGAAATAAATGGCTTGGGATTTCTTATTTTAAAAATACTAAAATAACTGTATGACACCACCAAAATGATAGATATTGAAAGACATACGAACAGGGCAATCTATGGGAATAGCTAAATATGGAGAATCAGCGTTGCAATCCAGCAGGGATCTGGTACTTACTCACCTTTTAGTCTTCGGAGTGTGGTTCATAGTAAGAGCTTAATAAACGTTGAGTGGGTGAGTGAGGCATTTGCTTTGTGACTGGATGTTTTAGGCAACTCCTTGAAAAGGGAATTTGGATGTTTTATGCAGAAGGAGGCTAGATGAGCTGAAGGGTAAGAGCAAACACTGGTGTGCACAATGCTGCTGGGGGAGGTGCGGGGGTGGGGGTTGACCCCCACTGGCCTTGCCATCCCCACCTGACCACCAGAGGATGCTGTTTTATTTTATTTTATTTTTATTTTTTTAAAGATTTTATTTATTTATTTGACAGAGAGAGAGCACAAGCAGGAGGATCGGGAGAGGGAGAAGCAGGCTCCCCGCTGAGCAGAACCCTGGAATCATGACCTGAGCCGAAAGGCAGACTGGCTGATGCTGTTTTAAAATAAAAGTGTTACCTAAGTGGATAGAGCATTCCTTGTGTAGAGCTACTGTTGTGCATAATTTTTTACGGTTTTAAAAAGTTCTGGCACAGGATTGTCATATGAAGGATATAGTTTTGTTTTATGGAATTATGGTAATTGGATCTTATTTGTATATGTGTCCCCAAAATCTGTGAATAAATAAACAAAGGAACTCTTAGTCTATTTTAGAAAGAATAAACTTGAGGGTGGCATTTGCATTCACACACTAAATGTGCTAATTATAAGTAACTTTTGCATCTGTTCATTAAAGCATGTTTCCCAAGTGTTGGGGTAGGTGGTGGGTATTCCTCACACTTCAAACTATGGTATTTCTGTGTGTGTGTGTGTGTGTGAGTGTGAAAGAGACAGAGAGAGAGAAAGAGAAATTGAACGTACAGAGAACTGTATAAAGCACGTACATATAGTGTAACAAATAAATATAAAGCAAACAAGTGAAAAAACAGAACATTTTTAGAACTCCCCTCCCCATGTCCTCCTCCCCAAGTTCAACATCTTCCTTCTCTTTAGAAATAAGCACTATCTTGACCTTTGTGTTAATTATTTTCTTTGTGTTAATTACAAGGGTAATTATTATTACCCTTGTTTTTCTTTATACTTTTGCCTCCTTGTATACATCTCTAACCAATATGGCTTGGTTTTACCTGTTTTTGTGAACTTTATATGAATGAAATCATACTATACAAATTCTTCTGTTTCTTGCTTCCTTTATCCAACATTATGTTTTTATTGTTTTTATTTTTTTTAAGATTTTATTTCTTTATTTGACAGAGAGAGACACAGCGCGAGAGGGAACACAAGCAGGGGGAGTGGGAGAGGGAGAAGCAGGCTTCCCACCGAGCAGGGAGCCCGATGCGGGGCTCGATCCCAGGACCCTGGAACCATGAACCGAGCCAAAGGCAGATGCTTAACGACTGAGCTACCCAGGCTCCCCAACATTATGTTTTTAAAGACTCACCTAAAGTGTTTTGTGCAGTGGTAGATCACCCTTTATTCCTGATGTATTGTACTTCATTGTTTAAAGACATTACAACTAATTTACCCACTATGCTCTTTCTTGTACATTTGCATACTTCAGTTTGGGGCAACTGAAAGTAATACTGCTATAAACATTCTTTTTTTAAAAAAGATTTCATTAATTTATTTATTTGAGAGGGAGAGAGAGCCCAAGTAGGGGGAGAGGCAAAGGGAGAGAAACAAGCAGACTCCCCGCTGAGTGCGGAGCCCCACACACGGCTCAATGTGGGGCTTGATCCCAGGAACCTGAAATCATGACCTGAGCCGAAGTCAGATGCTTAACCAACTGAGCCACCCAGGCGCCCCTATAAACATTCTTATACATGGATCTGATGCATATGTATGTATTTCTCTTTCTCTCTCTCTTTTTTTAAGTAGGCTCCACACCCAGCATGGAGCTCGACGCTGGGCTCAAACTCAAAACCTTGAGATCAAGACTTGAGCTGAGATCAGAGTCAGACATTCAACCAACTGAGCCACCCCAGGTACCCCTATATGTGTTTCTCTAGGGGTATACCTAGAAGTGGAATCACGAGGTCATAAGGTGTGGATATCCTCAATTTTCCTAGATAAAGCCAAATTGTGGTTATACCCATTTGTATTCCCATCTGTCTTTGATGAGAATTCCTGTTGCTCCACATTCTTGCCAACACTTGATATTACTAAACTTTAAAATTTCGCCAATCTTGTATAAGTATCTCATTGTGGTTTGAGTTTTCATTTCATTGGTTACTAATGATGTTGAGCACCTTTCTATGTGTTTATTGTCAAAATAGATTTCTTTGAACATGTTTTATTCCATAGACCTTCCCCCCCCCCCCACAATCTATTTGAATATTCCCAAATGAGACACATTTAGGAGATTATATTGTAGCTAAATTTCTTTTTTTCTTTCTATTTTTTTAAAAGTAGGCTTCACACCCAATGTAGGGCTTGAACTCATGACCCTGAGATCAAGAGTCACACGGTCTCCCACCTGAGCCAGCCAGGCACCCCAATTGTAGCTAAATTTCTTAAAATCAATTTTACAGCATTGAGGTCAACATCAGAGAACCAAGAAGAGATGGGATGAATGAGGAGAGAGACAGGCTGATAAATAACAACTAGAAATAAATTTTTTTCTTTTTTAATTTAAATTCAATTAATTAACATATAATGTATTATTAGTTTCAGAAGTAGAGGTCAGTGATTCATCAGTTGCATATAATACCCAGTGCTCATTACATCACGTGCCCTTTTTAATGCCCATCACCCAGTTACCCCATCCCTCTAACCCCAACCCCAGCAATCCTCAGTTAGTTTCCTATAGGTAAAAGTCTCTTATGGTTTGTCTCCCTCTCTGATTTCATCTTGTTTTATTTTTTCCTTCCTTCCCCTGTGATCCTCTGTTTTGTTTCTTAAATTCCACATATCAGTGAGATCATATGATAATTATCTTTTTCTGATTGACTTATTTCACTTAGCATAATACCCTCTAGTTCCATCCATGTTGTTGCAAATGGCAAGATTTCATTTTTTTTTGATGGTTGCGTAATATTCCATTGTATATACACCACATCTTCTTTATCCATTCATCTGTCGTTGGACATCTGGGCTCTTTCCCATAGTTTGGCTATTGTGGACATTGCTGCTATAAACATCAGGGTGCATGTACCCCTTCAGATCACTACGCTTGTATCTTTGGGGTAAATACCCAGTACTGCAATTGCTGGGTCATAGGGTTAGCTCTATTTTCAACTTTTTGAGGACCCTCCATACTGTTTTCCAGAGTGGCTGCACCAGCTTGCATTCCCACCAACAGTGTAGGAGGGTTCCCCTTTCTCCACATCCCCGCCAATATCTGTCGTTTCCTGACTTGTTAATTTTAGCCATTCTGACTAAATGACATCTCATTGTAGTCTTGATTTGTATAGAAATAAAAATTTTAATAGAAAATTCAGAGAGGTTGGAAGAAAGATGTAAAATTCTCTCCAAATGAGAGGATACATACAATCCATCCTTTATTTATTTATTTATTTATTTATTTATTTATTTTAAAGATTTTATTTATTTATTTGACCGAGAGAGACACAGCGAGAGCAGGAACACAAGCAGGGGGAGTAGGAGAAGGAGAAGCAGGCTTCCCACCTAGCAGAGAGCCCGATGTGGGGCTCGATCCCAGGACCCTGGGATTGTGACCTGAGCCGAAGGCAGACGCTTAATGACTGAGCCACCCAGGTGCCCCACAACCCATCCTTTTAAAGAAGCTGTTTTTTATCGACTGTGAAGTGGAGGGAAAAAGAAAAAAGCAAGCTAAAGGTAGTAAAAGGGGAATAGAACCTCATATTATTTCGTTATACAAGAAAGCATGTAAATGAATACCCATTCTAGAAGTCTACCCCACAGAGTATACAAGAGGTAACCTCTGAGGGCCTCATTCATATAAATGTGGCATTTAAGCTTTTGTTCCTTTCCATTATAAGATGGAGATTCTATATGTTCAGTATCTTTTTAGCCACCGTAGAATTTGCTCAGTGTGAGGCTTCTGTCTGCAGTGAATAAGGTAAAACCTAATCTGTTTGATGTTGCTTACTATTCAATTGCAGTGATGGTTGTTGAACTAAGGTGTTTTTATAATAATTAACTGGAGGGGAAGTGGTTATGGTTAATCAAGGTTTCTGGTTTGGCCCAGCACTGGGAATTCTTAAAGATCACATGCTTGTCTTCTTAAGGACTGTCTAGACAATAAATTTTAGGAATTGTGGATTAGGGTTACCTAGTCACAGTAATAGAAATGTTATTTATTTCAACCAGTTTGGTGGCAGAAGAGCAGAAACAAAAAAACCCCCACTAGTTTGATTCAGAAAAAAAAGGAATGTTCTCTTTATTAAGAAGTTCCAGTTTATATAATCCCTGATCTCCTTGAGGAAACAGGGGATATTAAAATATTGGAAACCTGTTCATCTTGTCCTATACATGAGTCAATTGATTAGCATAATGATAAAGGTTATGATAAGAATTCATTCAGAGATGATTTATACACTAGTAACTAATACTTACACACATCCTGAAAATGGAGACCATGTTTTACAAAGAGATAAACTAAATCATATTGAATTACTGAGGAGTTAGAGGCCAAAAATAGGATTAGAGATGGGTGGCTTAAATCTCATTGACGAGTACTGAGATTTCCTTTCCAATATTCAGTCCTGAATTCTCAGCCCTCCACAGACTTTCAGATGGATGACGCCCCACCATACATTTGCAGTCCTGGCCTCTTGTTTGAGCTTGAGTCCTGACCTTTCACTTTCTGTTGAGTATCTCTAATTTCTAGAAACAGCCTCCATATCAGATCCCCCTTTGGACTTCGTCATTTATTTCACTACTTGAGTCTCTCTTGATGGCCTAAAATCTTGGACTCACACCAGACTCCGCCTTCTGCTCTATTCACTGTGCCCTTCTTAATCTAATCAGTAGCAAATTCTTGCTAGATCATTTCTTTTCATCCCTCCTTGCCTTATTTCTGATGCAGACCTTTATCTCTCTCATACCTATACTATCACGCGGCCTCCAAACTCCATGGCTCCAGCCAGTCTTGGGCTCTTTCCCGCCAGATTCATCTTTGAGCTTTGCACATCCGTTTCTTTGCACAAGCACGCCCTGCCCTGGCAGGCCGTTCTGGGGTCATGTCTGTGCTCATCTCTACACCATCCCCTTTCTTTAATGATCATTTTCCTCATGTGTACTTCTTTAATGGGACTCCCCCAGACGGCCCCCATTCTCTATAAAAACTCCCTTACTTTACTGAGAACTCAGAGAGCTCTTCCTCTGACACTAAGCAAATGTAGAGGACACCGTGTTGTTCTTTACATTTTATGATCGGCCCCACCTCCCACGAAGTTTGCAAGCATCTTTTTGCACCTTGCTTTTTTCACTTAATGTATCCTGGACATCCTTTTTTTTTTTTTTTAAATCAGAACACATATGTTTATCTAATGCTCTTTATTTTTAGATAGGCTCCATGCCCATGTGTGGGGCTTGAGCTCACGACCCTGAGACTGAGAGTCCATGCTCTACCTCCTGAGTCAGCCCTTTAAATGCCTGCTGAGTATGGGTGTTCGATAACTCATTTAATCAGTCCCCTACTCATGGACACTGGTGGCTTCTTCAGTTTTGTTATCATCAAACATGCTGCAATGAACATCCTTGTGTATCTTGAGCTTTCAGATCCGTAGGCAAAATTGCCGGGTTAAAAGCATATATATTTTAAATTTGGGTTGATATAACTAATTATCTTTTGAAATACTTTGCACCCTCTATACTTCCATTTTAAATATCACCAATTTTCCTGCCATCCAGGATTTGGACATTGACAGTGGGGGTTTTGCTTAATGCCGGTTCATCCCCTCATATTATTAGTACCTGGGAGAATGTAGAGCCAGGAGGAAAGGGAAACGAAGTCCAGAGAACAGACCCTTCGGTGGCTAGCGTAGAGTTCCTTCGGCTGGGGAAATCAGCCATCCAGGACAGCAGACCGCACCATCTTTCTTTGCCAACAACGATCAACTAGAGCTAAATGAAATCCAAATGTGTCCATTTATAAAATAGGGATGATCTTTATACCTATTTTATTTTTATGGATGTGAATATCAATAAGATAAAATTTCATTGTCTTAACCATTAGGAATTCTCCAGAGAGGTGGTAGGGTAAGTGCGTGAACTCAGGGCAGCAGAGTTCAAACCCGATCAAGACACAAAAGCTGTAGAGCAGTGACTTGCTTGTCATCTTAACTGCTTTTGTGTGACCGAATGTTTCCTGTGCCAACCAGTGGGAGAGAAGAAGTGAGCTTGTCTTTTAATTGCTTTAGAGTTTTGTTTATCTATTTAGCATCCCTTTTTGAAGTCCCAGGATTTATGGAACAATAAATGCCATTTACCGCTATGTGCTATTTTGGAATCCCCATCGGTTTTAGGAGTTTCGGTAAAAATATTTATCTGAAAGCTTATCAAATTTGAAATTGTACCAAGAAGTATTTTGCAGTAATTCATCCCAGTGAAACAAATTAAACTGTGGCAACGGCAAAGTTACTGTTTTGCTTTGTTTTTTTTAATAGTAGGATACAGACATTTACATATAATATATGTTTCCTAATGGGTGGGTGGGGAGCCTGGAAGGAAGGCTGAAAAGAGAATGGTTTGGCTGGGGTGCTGAATGATGGGTTTTTTTGTTTTGTTTTGTTTTTAAATTTTATTTATTTATTTGAAAGAGAGAGAGAGTAAGTAAGAGAGAGAGAGCACGAGGCGGGGAAGGGGCAGAGGGAGAGGGAGAAGGACAAGCAGACTCCCCAGTGAGCAGGGCTGGATCCCAGGGCAGTGGGACCATGACCTGAGCCCAAGATAGCCGCTTAACCAAGAGAGCCACCCAGGCACCCCTGAATGATGTCATTAGTTTACTCTAATACAAATTTTGGCCATGCAAGTGAGCCCATTTACAGCATCCGAAACAAAGCACCTTCACCTTCTCACCTTAATAGTGTGAGAGATTAGTTTTAGACAGGTTTCATTTTTTTCACAGCATTCAGAAGTCCAATCTTAAGATTACCCAGCAGGATGTCACATGTCACATCTCACTGGGAACTACAGAAGCTTGCCTGGTGTGATCATGACTTGATGAATGGAGTGGGGCAGAACAAGGGACCAAGAGGTGGGGGCTGCTCTTTGCTAAGGGCAAGCTTAGTGTAAAAGAGGAAGACCTAGAAGGACAAAGGGAGTGAATTCATTGGGTGACTCCCTTGCCCACCTCCTGCTCCCTCTGGTTTGTTCCTCCCGAGGACTGAACTCCCCAGAGTTTCTGGTGGTTTGAAGTTTCTGCTCCAGAGCAGACTACTCCAAGTGCAAATACAACGTCTAAGACTTTCGCCCAAGAAGGCAAGTCCAGTCCCTGCTGTGAAGCTGTTCCAAGCCTGGCCCTCCGTCCTTACTCTTCAGGACCTCCCTCCTCCACCTTCAGATTGACCGCAGATGCCCTGATGGCCTGGGGATCCAAACCCTCCGCATCCCCCCCGGGGGCAGCAGCTACCCAAAACCCCGCTGCGCTGGAATCCCAAGTCCCTTGACTCCCTTACGGGTCTATGAATCCAGGAGGAGAGACGACTTTGTTCCACACCCTCTGTAAGCCCCTATCCAACGCTGTGTCCTGCACAAGGTGGGGAAGTCATTACGCATTGGCCGGCAGGATTAAGCGAATTCACACCAAGAGGTGAATGACTGAGCTCCGGGGCCTTCTGCGGGCATTTTACTTTAAAAGAAGCTGTTAGTAACCCGGAAGAATATGAACGGGGGACGGTGTAGACCAGGCTGGAGAGGAGCTTTGGGACTGGGAGGCTCCCTCCCAGCCCGAGGGGCTGGGGATACTGAAGGCCCTGTGCCCAGGCCCTGCCAGTCCTACTGCTCGTGGCACTGACCTACCCGGAGCCCAAGGTCCGGCCCCTCCTCAGTGCCCACCAGGAAGCAGTAGGGGATGAATAAAGAAACGCTTGTGGACTAAGGGAAGATCCACATTCCGTTTAAGACGCAATCCAGGGCCTAGGAAAGCCTGGCCTGCGGGCTGCAGTGGGGTCCCTCCAGCGTGGTCGCCCACACCTTCTTGGCCACAGCAGGGTTCAGGGTGGGGGACTTCCCGCGGCGGGGCCTGGGCGAAGGGAATGGTTTCAGGATTAGTGCACGTCCAGCTGTCCTAACCCCCTACAACGGAGGCCAGCCGCAGAGGGTCCCCGGTGGCTGGCCTGGGCCCCCCGGGTGGAGCGGCCGGACCGGCGGGAGGCTCGAGTGCCTTCTAGCTTCCCAGGGTCAGGCTGGAGTTTCCCCCGCAGGCCACTGGGGCAGGCGTGTCTCGGCGCTCTGGGACAGCCGGACCCGCCTTCGCTTTCCGCCGCGAGGCCCTAGCCTCTGGGCTGAGGTCATGGAAGGCCAGGCGCCCTGCAGAGGCCCCGGAGGCGACACCGCCCCGGACACGCCACGGACACGCTAAGCGCTTTCGGTGCTTTTCACACTTTCCCACCGCTCCGGACGGCCCTCGGGTTCCCAAGTAGCCCAGGGCGCGGCGTGGGGGAGCCTTTGTGCCCTCGCTGTTTGCTGGGACTTTTTCTTCCGAAGAGAGCTTCCCCCACCCCTTTCCTCTCGAAAGTCTTGTGGTTTCCCTAGAAGTCGGCAAGAAGTTGAGAAGGTTGCGGAGCGCTCTCTAGCTCTTTCCCGTCCCCAAACTCTAAAACCCCGAGGCGTTCGGCCGCTGGGAGATATTTGGGGTCAAGGGGAGGGAGCGAACGGTGCATTCCTTCGCCCTCCTCCCTCCCACCTGGTCCCTCAGCTCCCCTCCTCCGCCCCCGCCCCGGGCTCGGCCCTGCGCCCCGGCTCTCGCAGCGGGACCCGGGAGCTGCAGGGTTAAGCCCTGGAATGTGGCGGCGAGGAATGTGCATGCAGATGAGCCCAGCGAGGGGAGGGGCGGACGGAGGCGGGCCCGGGGCGGGGCGCATGCTAATCGCACGCAAATGAGGAGGCCCGTCGCCGCCGCGGCCGCCGCTCCGCCGAGCTTCCCGGATCCGAGCCCAGACGGCGGCGGCTCGGGCAGCCTGGGCGCCGCGACCCTCGGCGGCCACAGGGGGACGGGGAGGAGGAGGAGGAAGAGGCGGAGGCAGCGGCTGCAGCCGCGAGGAGGAGGAGGAGGGTTCGCTCGCCAGCTCCGACGCAGACATGGTGGACTGATCCCCGGCGGGGCCGAGAGCAGGGTTTCCTGAGGCGCCCCCCGCGCGTGGCCCCGCCGCGCCCCGCGCCCCGCGCCCCGCAGCCCCTCGCCGGCGCCTGCGTCGGGTGCGGCGCCCGGGCCGGGCAGTCACGTTCCCGCCGCGTCCCGCGCCCGGTCCCTATGGAGGCGCCGCTCGCCGGCGAGGCCGCCGACCATGCCTAGGAGGGCCGGGAGCGGGCAGCTGCCGCTACCCCGGGGCTGGGAGGAGGCCAGGGACTACGACGGCAAGGTCTTCTACATCGACCACAACACCAGGAGGACCAGCTGGATCGACCCCCGGGACAGGTGGGCGGCCGGGCCGCGGGTGGGCGCGGGGACCCGCCTCAGAAGCGCGGCGGCGGCTGTTGTCCCGGAGATCCGGCCGATCGGCGGCTCCCGCGGCGCGGGGGGCGTGGGGCGTGGGGCGTGGGGCGTCGCCGGCCCCGGAGTGCCGGGAGGGGTCTCGGGAAGGAGGTTGGGGACCATCAGCCGGCGAGGAGCCCCGGAGGGGCTCGGTTGGAGCCGCCCCTTCCAGGGCCTCTTTGCCCGCTCCCTTCCCGACTCCCCCTGGGACCTTTAGACACTCCCGGCACGGAGGGAAGGGTGGAATTTGGCGCCCCGGGCTGGCACTTCGTGTCCCGTTAACGGACCCCGAGGAGCCACCTGAGCCTTGCCGCGAGCTCGCCTCCACCTAGAGTGGGCCAAATTGGAGCTGGAGGGTAGCTTCGGCCTTTGGAAGGCGGGGACGGGCCGGGAGCCTCCGGGAGAAGGCCTAAGTGCAAGGTGGGGAACCAGCCGACCAAGCCACCTGTGGCATCTCTCTGGCCGTCCTTGGCAGCCAGCCTTGACTGCAAGTTCTTGACGGGCCACCGGTCAGGCGGGAGGTCCTGGGCAGGGGGGGGGGGGGGGGTTCCAGGCACCCTTCCTCGCCGGGCCCTGGCTGTGGGTGTTACTAGCGTTGCCCCTCAGAGTTTAGAAACGCTTTTTTTGGTGGGGGGGAGGGTTTGGTTTACTGCTTACTCTAAGTCTTCACCTGAAAACTTGAACTCAAGTCTTAGATCTTGAAAAGGCAAATTCTGTTTTGAAGAAAGAAGTGCAGTGAACATCGAAACGGACTTGAGCTTAGCATGATGTCTTGTAGTTTTCAACACACACTTTTTAGTCCTGCTTGGAGGTAAAGTGGAGAAGCATAACCAAATCATCGTCCAAGGAGCTGAGGAGCTGAAATTTCGCCTAATGTTCACAAATGTTGGAACTCTATCTCATCTGTCTTGTTACCCTTACAAGGAAAATTTCTGAAAGTTGGACCTATTATAAGCATAATAGGAGATATTCCTAATTGTAAATTTGTAAATTGGCCATTAAGGAGGCGTTCCTAATTGTAAATTAGGGGTTTATAACCTTTTAGGTGCTTCTGTTACCCCTTTTCTTAATTTGAAGTTGAAATAGTTTCGTACTTTATGTTCTTGGTTAACTTTATCTTAAGAATATTGTTTTTTGAAAGCTAGTAAAGAGTAATTATAAGAAAGTCGTAAATGGCATTATAAATTTATGGAACAATCCTTATTAAATTATCCATGAAGGTATCAGTTTAGGTTTCCCTTCTGAAATGAGAAAAGGCACTTGTGCTGAGGTTCTCTCTTGCCACAGCCTGGCTGCCTGTTGCTGGCCTGATGAAAGTCAGGACAAGCATCACACCTTCACAGTTTCTCCAGACATATTAGTTGTTGTCATAAACTTCACGCTCCAGGTCAGTTACTTGACTTATGCCCTTGCACTTGAAACTGTTTAACAGATAGTAAATGTCAGTGATGATGGTGTGCACCCAGCAGTGACTTCTAAGGCACCTGTATAAATATTTGACTTTTACAGTTATGTGGTAATTCTGCTTTCTCATACTTGGAGTTTCAGGTTCTTGAAATTGCAGTGAATTCTTGAAATTTTTAGGCATTTCAGATTCCCTTCATTTTGCATGTTCAATTATATCGTCTCATTTATATTTACCAACAAAGATTATAAAGAACATGTAATGCCTGGGTAAAACAAATAGAAAGTGAGGTAAGATATGACTTGGCTTATCCATATCACTACTTCTTAAACAAGTTAAGCATGCCTTTTACTTTAAACTGTTAATGGATTAACAATTATTATGAACTCTGTTTTCAGGAAACTGGGTAGCCAATTCATTTGATGTGGATAAACAGTTTTGACTAAGATGACTTGTTATTATTCCAGTTTTCTTTGAAGCAGTTAGATCTTTAAGTATTTGGAAATAGAAATTTGGTTATAAACATTTCTGGATCTCACTATGAGTGCTAAAAAATTCTGTGAGATCAGGGTCATTGCTGACATACTTAGTTTAAATTTGATTCTGTTTTCTTTTAGGGCAATGAAGTGACTGTAAGTCTTGCTAAATTGTGTGAGAGGATATTTGGAACAACTATGGACTCTAGTCAGTTTTGTTAGACCCTTACCAAACATATGAAAAAAGAGATGTTACACAGGCCAGTTGGAGTGTGCCCATTCTTCTACAGGATCAAATTACAAATCCTGGAAGAAAAGTGTCTTGATAAACTGTGGGTATGCAGTACCTTTGAACTTTTAAAGTCAATTAATTAAAATGGTCACGATGACTTACGCAGTTGTATTTATATTAAGAAAAATTCTGACTGTCTATCAGAATTGGTGAAGTATTTCTGATTGTATAGATATATATGCACATTTAGTGGTGGGGGGGAGTGGAAGGCTGGAGGCTTTTACAAGAACATAATCTTGTTCAATAAGCAGTGGTTTTAGAATACTGAAGTATTAAAATACTTTTAAGCTTTGGGAGGTAGATGACCTAATGCAAACTTTGCTGGGACATGATTAAAGCTTTTTTTGCCCTACCACTTATTAACTGAGTAAGCTTAGCTGAGTTTGTGAGTCCCTCTAAACCTTCGTTTTCAACTCTGAGATGAAGATAATACCACGTACCTCATAGGGATGGTTTGGGGTCCCTAATTACAGCCCAGCCAAATAGTACTAGTGGTGGTGCTGTCATTCCACTGCAAGAACTGATCGGTAGTTCAGGTTACCCCTGGACATAGTGGATGTACTGGCACCTATTTATTCTGTCTTTACTGTGTGGCCGTCCCTGGGCTAAGCTTCTTAACCGTGATCTCATTCTGTTCTCCCGTTAGCCCTATGAGGTGGTGCTATTATTATCTTCCAGTTACAGATGAGGAAATGGAGTCACAGAGACATTGCCATTGCTGTTAAAAGTGGCCAGGATTTGAAGTCAGACAGTTTGACTCTAGAGCCTGTGTCCTGTGTCATTCCTTTAGAGCGCTGGAACACCTGGACATGCTCAGGGGTTTTTGGGTGGAGTAGAACCTCTTTGCCTAAGTGTTGATTTTTCAGGCTGATTGACCGGTCTTTGTTGGTCTTCAAAGGTTCCTGTTAACTTTTTGTGATTCTTAGATCCCTGAGTTAGCCGCCCGTAGGGTCTGGTTCATGAATGCCTTGGGAGTAGGGTTGGCCGCCCACCAGGTTGACCCCATTGAACAACAGTGCAGGGCCAGGTAGAACTTGGAAATTCAGTGTACTCTTGGGCACATTAGAAGTTCTGTTTGGGGAAGAGTTAAGGGCTCTGTCTCGTTCCTGAATAGATTACAATTTTACTATAGTGGGCTTGACTTTGCCCTCCTCCTCCCCCCTCACCAATCCTGAGGAAATCTCCCTGTCCATGATTCCTTGCCTCCTACTCCCACGCCCTCACAGTGGATCAACTGTTATTTTGGGGGTCTGCTCCCTCCCTCACCTCTTATTTTGCCCACCACGGACAGCCTTTGAGCACACCAGTTGGCGTTTATGGTGGCCCATAGATCATGGCCAAATGGTGTGGTGCATAAAAAACACCCCCTACATTCAACATAGGAGAAAAAGGTGGGATGGATTCATTGCCTCTGAGAGGAATAGCGGGCGAAGGTGGGCAGGCCTCAGAGACTGGGTGAGTGGTTGTACAGACTCTCAGTAGAATTCTGCTCGTTTTCTGCCCTTGGATTGAATGTTATCCTGAGATACAATAATTTTGTCTAGTTGAATGTAAAAGATTTACCACCACACAAAAACTTGCTAATAGACATACTCTTTGGTTTATGGCTAGCATCAGATATTGAGTGACCTGTGTGCTTTCTAATTGAACGGCAGAAGTTCTGGGGGTGGGGTGGGAAGGGGAGGGTGACAGGAGGAAGAGGATGTCAGCTGGGTATCCTTGATGGCTGAGCTAACTCTTGGCTCTTTACACCCAGTTTATGGCACGTGATTAGGATCTGAGGAACTCTGTATTGTCTTTCCAAGTCAAAGCAAGTAATTTTGCTAAACCTACTGCTAAAGTGTAAATTCCTCAAGAGACCTAATTGCTTATTACTGCTTTCTGTGTCCTTTGTAGATGGTAGATGTTAAATGAATGTTGGTTAGGTCAATTAATGAAGAAAGTTGTTAAATTAATGAAAGAATGCTAGTTGAGCTACTCTCTTCCAGTTCCTTATTGTTAACGCTTTAGAAAAAATTACCCATATCCACCACCAACCAGAGACAATCGATTTTCCAGTTAGATTAAAAATAATGAGAGAACTAAGCTGCTACATTTTGACTAATGGTATAAATATGGGAATTATAAGAGCAAAGAAAACAAAATCAGCCCTTACAGTCTTAATCACAACTGCCATTGTCATAGATTGCCGGAAATCATTCCTCTCCAGCCGGCTGAGTTTGGGTGCCAAGTGGTTACAGTGAATTATTTGAGTGATTATGGTTTTTGAAGTGTGGAGAGGTTGTTAAAGAAAGGTTTTGTTTTGTTTTGTTTTGTTTTTAATCACTCTGGGAAGCACTAATTTAAACTCAACTGTGCTGTCTTCCAAAAATTCCCAAAGAAGTATTTCATGTTTTCAACACAGTTTGCTATAGTGCTTGCAGGAGGGAGCAGCAGTTGCTTAGTATATGACTAAGATTTTTCCTGTGACTTTAATAGTCCGTAGTTAGCAGTGTAATTTTGTTGGAAGACTTAGGGCAGCACTTGTTTTTTCAGGAAAGACTATTATTTATTAATTAATTTTTTTTTTTAGCGGCAAATCACTGAATTGCCAGTTACCTAGTCAACCCTTAAGGCTTGTGGCCTTCCAGTGTTTTAAGTCTCCTGTAGGGAAGCCCAGGTGAGCTGGGAAGTGTGGAAGCTGCCCTGCAGCCTGACAAGATCCTGCCCTGCCTGCTTCTGGGACTTGGAGATACTGCCTTGTGAATGGCACGTGCTTGCTTTTCTTGCGTAAACGTCAGTAAGAGAGAGACGCTGCCATGCAAGCGGGGCGTGGCCAGCTTCCTTGTGCTGATGCGGGAGTTCTTGAAGTGAGCCTAATACAACGTCAGATCCTTGAGACAGGGCCTGAGTCTGTGTAGGCTCTGGCCGTATGAACTTGATTAGAATTGGTTGACCTGATTTCTTGGTAGAATTGTGGGCTAATTTCTTCATTTCTGAAGTTCTGTTATTGGAAAAACGATCACGGAAGTATAGAGAATAGGAAAGGGGTTTTTTAAAGACAACAGTGTGTATGTAAGTTATGGATTAAAAATGATTTACCAGATATATAGGCCCACTCTCTTCAGTGGCTTTTTTTCCAGTTATTATTTTATTTTTTATTGAGATTAAAAAAAAATCACATAAAATTCACCATTTTAAAGGAATATTCAGTGGTTTTTAGTATACTCACAATGTCGTGCAACCATAACCATTATGTAATGCCTGAACATTTCTATCACCTCAAAAAGAAATGCTCTGTCCACTAAGAGCTCACCTTCCATTCTCCCCCCCCCCCCCCCCCCCAGCTGCCTTTGGCAACCACTAGTCTACTTTCTGTCTTCATGGTTGTCCCTCTTCTGGACATTTCGTGTAGATGGAATCATGCAACGTGTCCTTTGTGTCTGGCTTCTTTCATTTAGCACAATGTTTTCAGGTACCATCCATGTTGTAGCAGGTGACAGAACTTCATTCCTTTTTATGACTTTGAATAATATTCTGTTGTATGGATATACCATATACACTTTGTTTCTCCATTCATCGGTTGATGGGCATTTGGCTGTTACGAATAACACTGCTGTGAGTGTTCATGTATAATTTTTGTATGAATATATGTTTTCAGTTCTCTTGGGTAGATCCCTAGAAGTGGAACTGCTACGTCACATGGGAATTCTATGTTTAACTTACTGAGGCTCTGCCAAGCCATTTTCCATTCCCACCAGCAGTGTCCGAGGGTTCTAGTTTTTCCACATCCTCACCCGCACTTGTTGTTTTCGGTTTGTTTTGTTTTGTTTTAAGCATTTCTCCTGGGCACGAGGTGGTATCTAACTGCGGTTTGGATTTGCCTTTCCCTCTGCCTAGTGTTTTGCTAGCCTTACCGTGACCCAAGCTTCCCGCCTTTATTCTAGCCTTGGAGCCCTTCCCGCTCTCCCCACCTTTTTGTGTCCTCTCTCTTATTACCGGACCAGGAAAAAGTTAGCTAAGAGACATCAGTTCTGTTCAGTCTCACATCGCTCTTCCCTTTCTCCCGTCTCACCGCTTTGAATCAGTGTAACACCGAAGTTGAGGCTATAGGCTTTTCCCCAGTTTTTACTGTGCCAGCCCGCAAAATGCCTTGGGCTCTGGGAGGCATGAGGACAAACAGGATTCCCCCCCCAGCTCAGCTTGCTTACAGCTTAGTTTGCATAATCACCTTTAAAAAGTGAAAGAAAATGTGGGTATCGTCCATTACATTTTCTTTGGATATCCCCTTAATTCAGCCTAAGGGTGAGGAGGAGTGGTGAGAGGAATTAGAGGTAGAAGACAGTGCCAAAAAACATATTAACTTTTGTCTTCATCCCAAATACAATATATTTTAAGAGGCCTAGATGTAAATCATGGAAATAATGAATTATAATGTATGTGTATATGTATATAACCAGCTTATTAAACATGATTTGATGTTTAAAAGCTTTTAGTTTAGCGACATATGGTAAGGATCAAGTTCATTTTTATTGATTAAAAAAACAAAAAACAAAAAAACACCAGTTGGAGAAAAGCTGGTAAAGACTGCCTTGGCCAGGTGATCAAGGTGAATAGCGACAGTGATAACTCATGTGGACATCCCCTTGATGTGATGTGATGACAGTGACACTTTGTGGTCTTCCTCCCCCAAACTATCATAACCCTAGTCTAATCATGAGAAGAACACCCACCAAATCTCGGCAGAGGGACATTCTACAAAATATTTCACCTGTACTCTTTAAAAAACTGTCGTGATTCTCAGAAACAAGGGAAGTCTGAGAAACAGTCCCAGCCAAGGGGAGCCCAGGGAGACATGAGGACTAAATGGAATATGGTATCCTGGAGAGGAGCCTGGAACAGAAGAAGGACATTAGGTACAAGCTAAGGAAATCTGGAAAAAGTATGGATTCTAGTCAATCATAATATATCGTTCCTGGTTCACTAATTTTAATCAACATAACATCCTGTTAGGGGAAACTGAGTGTGGGATATACGGAAACTCTGTACTAAGTACATTTTTTTCTGTAAATCTAAAACTGTTCCCCCGCAAAATAGTTGATTTTAAAAAGATTACCAAAAAAACACACAAAACAGTTGGAAGTGTTTTTCTTTAGTCAAAATGTGACTGCGCTATATAATTATGGGTTTTTTGGGTATACTTGAAAAGCAGGGGTGGGCAAACTAGGGCCCAGGGGCCAAATCCCAGCCTGCAGCCTTGTTTTTATATAACCCTCCAGCTAAGAATGGCTTTTACATCATTAAAGGGTTGTCAACAAACAAGCAAAAACAAAGAAGAATATGTGACAGAGATTGTATGTGGCCCACAAAGCTTAAAATATTTACTCTGGCCCTTTACAGAAAAATTTTGCCAACCTCTGATAAAAAAGTGAGATGATAGTCTTTAAAAATATTTTATATTGGGGTGCCTGGGTGGCTCAGTTGGTTAAGCATCTGCCTTCGGCACAGGTCATGATCCTGGATCCTGCGGGATCCAGCCCCGCATTGGGCTCCCTGCTCAGCGGGAAGCCTGCTTCTCCCTCTCCCACTCCCCCTACTTGTGTTCCCTCTCTCTCGCTGTGTCTCTCTCTGTCAAATAAAATCTTAAAAAATATATTTTATGTAAACATTTAGAAGAAGTATTGAGCATACATGATAAAATGGTATGTTTATCAGTTATCATTGATCATTTTTTTTCACAAAGAACCTGGGCTCTAGGCACCATGTAGTATAATGATGGATCAGACACGGATGCTGAGATTGAGGAGTTGTCTTGCTGATCTTACTACTTTTCTTTTAATGCAGCATGTCACATAAAGTTTTCCAAACCCGTTCTTCTCTGAAGTAGCTGTAATTGTATGTAGGGACCTGAAAAAAAACAGGCAAAACTGAAGTTCTGGAGATATCATAGTTGTTTACAGTTTACTATTGGAGGTACAAATACAATAATCGGTTTTGATGGTTGGAAACACCGATTTTCCTGTGACAGATTGATGGTGTTTATAAAATCACAAAGTTGGTGATGATGATCAAGTAGAAAATGAGGCCATGTATTATCTTTATAAAGCAAGTGCCTGTCACAGTCAAGGGTGTTCCAAAGATGCTGTGAAAGGCTAAGATTGTATTACTCTGTAACTAATTTTTCCAATATTGTTAGCCCTGATGCCAGTAAAGAAATCATAGTTGTGGGGCGCCTGGGTGGCTCAGTTGGTTGAGCATTGAACTGTTGGTTTCGGTTCAGGTCATGGCCTCGGGGCCCTGGGATGGAGGCCTGTGTCAGGCTCTGCCCTCGGCAGGTAGTCTGCTTGAGGTTCTCTCTCTCCCTCTGCCCCTCCCCTCTTGCTCGCTCTCTCTAAAAATAAATGGATAAACCTCTAAAAAAACAAAAAGTAAAAGGAAAGAACTCATGGTTCCGAGAGGCCAGTGGCGAGCAGCACTGAAAATGGGGCCCCTGGGAAGTGGGGCATGGCGGGGTAACAGAGCTCAGCTTTGGGGACCGTGCTTTCACTCCTGTGACACTGGAGGAGTCGCGGTGGTCCCGAAGGAGAATTGGACCAGAGGTGTACATTTAACTTACTTTGGTCTCCATGGCGGCAGGGGTAGGGAATGGAAAGAAATGGGGACATTATCTTGATTATCAAAATAGCAACTGACTTTTAGCTAAAGAGTGTCCCTGCTATTTCTGTAAAAAGGAGTGTGTCGGGATCGGGCAGGCAGAGAGGCTTTCCTTTGGTTCGACTGTTGCTGCTTCTGCACGAGCTGCTTTTCCAGCGTGGCCGCGGCGGTCGTGATCACTGGCTCTGACCGTGACCGTGAGTGCCGACAGCAGTAGTAAACATTGACGGACAGCGATCTGTGCTCTGCACTCCTGATTAAGATTCTGTCTTTGTGCTAGACTGTGGAATGTGTTGTGTACTTTACTGACATTGCTCCATTTTACGAGAAGGTAATTTTATTAAGTGGCACTGATAGTCAAGTTTAAAGCATGGGAGACACAACTTTTACTGCAAAAGACAGCAAGAGCACGCAGTTTCATGCAGCGCAAAACTTTATTCTGCAGTTTTCCTTAGTGGTACGGTTTTTCGTAGAGATACATTGAAATGCCAATCTTTTTTTTTTTTTCCATTGAAACTGTGACAGTGAATGAATGTGTGGAATCCGTATTGTACGTGATATCCCTGGGTTGTCAGTTTTGTCTGCTTATAGGTGTAGGTGTGTTCATTTCTGGCTGGTCCTTTCCCTTTCTGCCAATTGTCAGGGTGTTTGAACTGGTTAGAGGTTTACTTTCTCCCCTCATTGCCTCCCTTTCCCCCTTTCTGCTAAGTGGCGCAGCTCATGACATTTCTCTTAGGACCATATGACTATAAACTGGTATTTAACTTAGGACCGTGTAACTATAAACTGGTATTAATGCCTTGGTTTGCTGTTGCAGATCCAAAGGCTGTAGGGCTGACTCGATTGTCTAATACCCCTTTCAGCTTCCCCCCCGCCGAAGGTCTGCCTTTAGATGTATATAGATGCATTCTTGAGAGATTTCCTAATGTCTCATATGTAGGAGCATCTGTGTGTCTGCATCGCTAATGTTCTCATAAAATTGATTTCAAGTCAGTTGAGGATGGAGACTTGCTTTGCATGTGCACCATTCCTTTGTGCGATCTGCTTAGACTGCCTGTTCCCCTGGGGCACTTAAGAACACTGCAGAGCCCCATACCCATATAAATGAAATGTCAGTATCTGAAGGACCTTTGCCTTCTTCCAGCAGCCTCCATAATCTGTCCCCAACCTACTCTTACTGACTTGACCCCCTTGTCACTCATTCATTTGTTCAACCCTTCATCAAAGATTTGCTGAAAACACTGTATGCCTAACATATAACTTGGGGACATGGCATTGAATGGAATAGGCAAGGTCCCTACTTATATGGATTTTTATATTCCCGTTTAGGGATGACAAATTATAAAGGCAGTAGTGAATGTGTTTTGATGAAAATAAACAAGGTGATGTAATAAATGGTGTCAGTGGGAGCTAGTTTGGGTGCAGTGGTAAGGAAAGGCCTTTCTGAGGAGCTGACTTTTAAGTGAAACATCAGGATAAGAAAGAGCTATCCAGGGCACCTGGGTGGCTCAGTCGGTTAAGCATCTGCCTTCGGCTCGGGTCATCGTCCCAGGGTCCTGGGTTCAAGCGCCGCATCGGGCTCTTTGCTCAGCAGGGAGTCTGCTTCTCCCTCTCACTCTGCCTGTTGCTCCCCCTGCTTGTGCTCTCTCTCTCTCTCAAATAAAGAAATAAAATCTTTAAAAAAAATTTTAAAAATATATATAAAAAAAAGGAAGAGCCATCCATGTGAAGATCTGGGATGGCCCAGGCAGAGGAAAAGGCTAGGCGGAAGCCCTAGTCCTGCTCTGTCCCGTGTGATAGCTGCTAGGAATATGTGGCTATTTAAATTAATCAAAATTAAATAAAGTTAAAAATCTCCTTTCTCAGTCTCGTTAGCCACAAGTTAAGTGCTCATGAGCCACATGTGCAGTATAGAACATTTCCCTCAGTGCAGAAAGTCCTCCCGAACCCCACTGTCCTAAAGTGCTAAGGAGGTTGGTAATGTTCAAAGAGCTGAAAGGCAGCCTGCGTGACTGCAGGGTAGAGACCCAGTGGGACAAAGGTCTTGTGAGATGAGGCAGAGACATGGAAACGGCCTGCCAGATATGCCTTGTAGACCATCAACATTTTTAGGGCATTTGGGAGCCACTGGACGAGTTTTAAGTTGAATGGAGGAATGGAGGTGTATATGTGCGTGTGCGTGTGTGTTCCTGCTGTCTTTCCATAAAGGGAACATTTCTTTGTAAGACCTTATCCATTTTTCACAAGCTATCACTACTCTGTGGAGGAGTGGTAGAAGCCATTGCGATGAGATAATCTAGGTGAGAAACCATTAGATCCTGAACTACAATGATGGCTTTGGTAATGGAGAGCAGTGAATGGATTGGGATGTTTTTTAGGTAAGAGGGAAAGAACTTGCTCGTGCTTTGACTGTGTGAGGCATGAGGAAAAGAGAGGAACGAAGGATTTGCTGATATACAGATGGGGAAAGACGAAGGGAGGAATATGGTTGGTTGGTATGCAGTTGGATCAGTAATCTAGAGTTGAGGTCTGAGATGCCTATTACAACATACACATGGAGATATCCAACAGGTGGCCAGAAATAGAGTCTGGAGTTTGGAAGACAGCTCAGAGCTTGAGATAGTAAATTTGGCTGTATGTAGATAGTATGTTTAAATGGTGGGATGGGATAAGATCCCTGGGAGAGAAGGAAAAGAAGAGATCTCAGGATGAAGTACAGGCCTGAGGCTCAATACACTTATTTTTTTGGTTTGTGAAACCTCGTTCCAGCGAAGGTGATTTACTTATTCTCGTTGGAACATCCCTTATACTTGGTGGCGACAAGGATGACAGTGATGATGGTAGAACTACCATCTGTGGAGCCTTGCTTGTAGGTCATCTCAGGCCCCACCAGGGCACGCGCACTGTCCGTCTTGTCCACTGTTGTATTTCAGTGTCTAATTCTGTGGGAGCTCCTAATGAGTATTTATCGAATCAATGAAACCTTTGATAAGGTACCATTATTGCCCGCATTTTAGGAAACTGAGGCTTAACGGGTTAGGTGACTTGTCTTAGGCACAAAGCTGTGATGCAGCTTTTTGTGGTGGTGGAACTTGACCATGTCTCTCCGACTTCAGAGCTGTGCACGTAACTACCTACCGCCTCTGACAACTGCTAGGAAGAGCCCTGGGCCTCCTGTTGGGGTTGGAAGTCCTAGCCAGTACGTAGCAAAGCTTCAACACGTGGAGCTTCCCTTAACAACTTAGCCGCATGTAGTCTGCCATTGCCTTAATCCTTAATCCTGTACGTGTACTGTGTTTGCACTCTTCAGATTGAACTATTACTTTTTCAGAATTTATTTTTTATTTTCCCGGACAAGTTGGTAGGCTCTGTTTGGTTAAGTCATGCACACTGTTCCTTATTCATGCCCCCCCAGAGGGCACCTGACACAGCGTCTTGCGCATGTTTGGTACTCAAGTAAAGCTGAGTTGGTTCTGTCACTTCTGCCTTATTCCAGCGCTTTAAGTTCTTTCAGAGGCTGAGATCCGATATGCTATAAATCCTCTTTATCCTTGTCTTCTGGTTCTAAAAAACCCTTTGACCTTGTACCACAGTCTTCTCCCAATGCAGGCTTCTGTGGGACTGTCACCTTCCCAAATGTGCCCTACACACCTGCACCCCTCCAGGTGAACTGATTATTAAGAATGGAGAATTTTCAAAGCATAAAGCTGAGCCCCAGCTCTTCCAGATTCTTTCCTAGAGCTCTCTCTTTTTCATGGATTTAAACCCTGCTGGGCCATCCATTGTCTGAAAATACTGTGGTTTTACCAAGTGTGTAAATTACAGACCTTGATTGGAATTATTTTTTACTTTGACTCTTGCAGTTGAGTGTAAGTCTTGGGGGAACAATAATCTCTTTCTGTAAATTGCCATGTTATATTTTGCTTTACACTGCTTAGATTTGTCCACTGTTGTATTTCAGTGTCTAATTCTGTGGGAGCTCCTAATGAGTATTTATCGAATCAACGAAACCTTTGATAAGGTACCATTATTGCCCCCATTTTAGGAAACTGAGGCTTCAAGCGCTAGCCTTCGGAAATGGGAAGTGATAGAAACTAAGAGTGAGTGTGGTGTTTTTTTGTTTGATTTACTTATGCCGTGAAATTTACCTGGAAGCATACAAGCTGTCACTAAAAGAGTGGTTGTAGAGGAACCACGTAAGGTGTATATTCTTTCTCCCTGTCACTTTTATTTGTCTTTGTGAGAGCTAAACAATGTATTGTGTATCTGCTTCTGTCTGGAAATCTAGTATTCTTACATTTCTACTTTTGACTTGGTTTGAGATCCAAGTTTGTGAATTTTAATTAAATGCTTAGATTATGCATGTGAAAAATCTTTTGTTCCTGTGTTGCTATGAGCAACAGTTGTTAAAGTTAACCTTCCCCTTTTCAAAGAAATAGTGGACAAATAAATATATGAATTTCGTCAGGTTAAAAAAAGGTCTTCATTTAGTGTTGCGAATGGTCTCCTTATAAAATAAATTGTTACTATGACCATGATTATCACAGAGAAGGGAAGAATGCAGTAGAAGTGAATAATCATCTGACACATTGACAAAACATTCCTAAAATACTATTCAAATGAGGAAAGACTTTACGGGGCTGCAGCGAGTAGCCAAGCGTTGAGTCCTTTTAGTCGGAGGCCGTCTGACTGCATTTACTGTTGTGGCTGAAAAGAGGCTGTGTGTGTAGTGGTTTGCGTAGAAAAACCATGACTTATATGAAATTTCCCAACTTCCTTCCTTCTTTCTTTCCTTCCTTCCTTCCATTTCTTTCTTTCCTTTTCTTTCTTTTTCTCTTCCTTCTTTCTTTCTTTGTTTCTTTGTTTCTTTGTTTCTTTGTTTCTTTGTTTCTTTCTTTCTTTCTTTCTTTCTTTCTTCCTTTCCTTCTTTCTTCCTTTCCTTTCCTTTCCTTTCCTTTCCTTTCCTTTCCTTTCCTTT